>NC_088407.1:82769892-82807392 GCF_034236695.1 Oncorhynchus nerka | reverse complement strand
ACCCATACCTTTGATGTCCAGGGGAAGACAGTACACTGATAAATTATACTTTTTTTGTACTTTTCCCCACATACCTGTCTTTCTGATAGATTCATTCATTTTTTTAACAAAAGTTTGCTGAATTCTCTCACACAGGCATTGCAGAAAACACCTTTCTCGTCTGGCGGATCTGTTCCTCCTCTCCTTCTTCTTCATTGCAGCCTAGGTGGTTTTGGTTAGGTGCTGCTCCACAGAGATGCCTCAGGGGATGACAGAAGGTATTGGTTAGGTGCTGCTCCACAGAGATGCCTCAGGGGATGACAGAAGGTCTTGGTTAGGTGCTGCTCCACAGAGATGCCTCAGGGGATGACAGAAGGTCTTGGTTAGGTGCTGCTCCACAGAGATGCCTCAGGGGATGACAGAAGGTCTTGGTTAGGTGCTGCTCCACAGAGATGCCTCAGGGGATGACAGAAGGTCTTGGTTAGGTGCTGCTCCACAGAGATGCCTCAGGGGATGACAGAAGGTCTTGGTTAAGTGCTGCTCCACAGAGATGCCTCAGGGGATGACGGAAGGTATTGGTTAGGTGCTGCTCCACAGAGATGCCTCAGGGGATGACAGAAGGTCTTGGTTAGGTGCTGCTCCACAGAGATGCCTCAGGGGATGACAGAAGGTCATCCCCTGGGGGGGGGGTGTATGCTCTGAGGTCCCGGAACACATAGTGGCCGTGACAACGTGACGACGGGGCTCTGATGTGACGATGGGAGTGGGGGGCTTTGAGGTACCGGAACACATTGTGGCCGTGACGACGCGAGGCGGGGCTCTGAGGTACCGGGGCTCTGAGGTACCGGAACACATAGTGACTGTGACGATGGGAGTGGGGGGCTTTGAGGTACCGGAACACATTGCGAAAAAAAAAAATCAAGCAGAACATAGCAAACAAGTAGCCTACTGTCTACGGTGGTGTAACGGTGGTGTAACGGACAGTGCTGATTAATTCAAAGCACTTTAGACGTCACTGTAGTATGCCCACCTACTTGAGTATAGCTGCGGGGTCTACACAAGTCTTATAGCCTAATGTTGTAGATATCAATGTACAGCAACATTTTCTGACAACGCTGCAGAACACCCGCCATACTCAGCTGTGGGGCTTGCAAGACCCCAATTTCATACAATTTTCAAGACATTCATGTAGCAGTAGAACAAATATCACATAATCAGAATTAAACATGAAAATAATCAATGTAGGCCACAGCAGAACACACACATGAGAATATATAGGCCTCCTGCCTGTGTATTAACATGAAACACATATTCAGATTAACTTCACAGTACCAAATAGGTTTGTAAAGTAAAAAAGATGTTCCTACCTTAGTTTTCAAAGCCTCCCACAATGACTCTTCCTATGTCAAGTCAATTTAAGTCCTGAGATTCAACTTCTTGCTCAGAGCTATGAGGGGGCATGTGACTTGGTTATTTAGCCTCCATTTTTTTTGTTAAACTGGGTGTTTTTTCATAGGGCTTTTTGTTGTAGTTTTTTTTTCTTAACGTTTGATGCCGAGGATGTTAATTTACTGTACATTCTACCCAGTCTTTTGCAGGTGTAATCCCTCTAGTCGTTTCTAGACGCAAGCTCCCTGCCTTTTTGCATCTTGTGCAGCCCAACTTTGAGTCCTGCAAGATAATCCAGAGGTTATTATACATTTGCTTGTTGTTGAACTGCAAATTGCACCTGCTCTGAGCACTTCTTCAGGGGATGCACTGACCCCCCCCCAGCTCCCCGTCTCCCTCTCCTGCTGAGTGGGATTCGCTAGTAGGCCTACTAACTAGTAGAGGTGGTGATGCTGAACTGGCGCGATTAGCAGCGCTGTTAGCTAAGGCATCGCCATCATCAACACCCCTCACTCCTCTCCTCCGGCACTGACAGTTCTCTGGCTCGTTCCGAGTTCCATTCACCATCTGTCTCTGGATTTTTTGGGGACTTGAAAATGTTGTCAAACTCGATTGCTTTTTCTAATTAAATTTGTTCTTATTCAATTCAAATTCAGTAGGGTGACGCCTTGCCTAGGCTACATGATGTAATCACACGTGGACGTCTTCACTAGATGACCACCACTACCAAGACCTGTGTCCAGATCAGTTACTTACCCCACCGCTCCTCCCAATAACTGCTATCTACAAGTAAGAGAGCAGGTCTGGATTCAGTGTGGCAGGATTGGATGATTAAATTGTAGGATCACCATGCTTTTACATGATGGTCTTTCTGGGGGAAATAACAAGGAGGTACCTTTATTTAATACTGATCACTTTTATTAGAATGTCTACAGTGCGAACAAGTGAAATAATGAATGAAGGACGCTGCGAGAGGTACCAGATCCGGACAGGTGCCGGAACAAACAAACAAATTTCCTCAAATTAAGCACTGGTCTTCACCTTGAAATCTGCATTGTTCCAGGGACCTGTTCCAGGGACCTGTTCCAGGGACTTGTTCCAGGGACTCGTTCCAGGGACTCGTTCCAGGGACTTGTTCCAGGGACTCGTTCCAGGGACTTGTTGCAGGGACCTGTTCCAGGGACTCGTTCCAGGGACTCGTTCCAGGGACTTGTTCCAGGTACTTGTTCCAGGGACTTGTTGCAGGGACTTGTTGCAGGGACCTGTTCCAGGGACCTGTTCCAGGGACTTGTTGCAGGGACTTGTTCCAGGGACTTGTTGCAGGGACTTGTTCCAGGGACCTGTTCCAGGGACTTGTTCCAGGGACTTGTTCCAGGGACTTGTTGCAAACTCCCAAACAGGTGTGAAGATAACAAGTGCAAATAAGTGAATTTAAACATTTTCTGGGGAAACGTTATGCTGAAATCTTTAGCTGGCAAGACTTGATTAACCATGATTTTTATTACTTCGCTGTTCGCACTGTAGACATTCTAATAACACTTAGGTACAGTTTTCACCACTCACACACACTTTAATCCATATCCATCTTCGGTTCACCAGCATAATACACTGCTAAGGCCTTGCTTTGTCCAAGCAGATCCAGGCAGGGCTTATTTGCATATGGAGAGAGAGAGCACGGCTACGGCTACAGCTACGGCTACGGCTACGGCTATAGCTACGGCTACAGCTACAGCTACAGCTACAGCTACTGCTACGGCTATGGCTACAGCTACGGCTACAGCTACAGCTACGGCTACAGCTACGGCTACGGCTACAGCTACGGTTACAGCTACGGCTACGGCTACAGCTATGGCTACAGCTACAGCTACGGCTACGGCTACAGCTACAGCTACGGCTACGGCTACAGCTACAGCTACAGCTACGGCAAGGCAAGGCAAGGCTGTTCAATGTCAGAAAGCCTTGTTCAATGTTAGAACATTTAGGCTCTTAGATCCGTGTCAGTGGTGGAAAAAATACTCAATTGTCATACTTGAGTAAAAGTAAATATTCCTGAACAGAAAATTACTCAAGTGAAAGTTCATCCAGTGGCATTGAGGAGTATACCACCTCAGGCATCGGCTTCATCAATAAGTGCATCGACTATGTTGTCCCCACAGTGACCGTACGTACATTTCCCAACCAGAAGCCATGGATTTCAGGCAATATCAGCATCAAGCTAAAGGCTAAAGGATGGGACACTAATCCGGACGGCTATAAGAAAACCCGCTATGCCGTCAGATGAACCATTGAACAGGCAAAGCGTTAATATAGGACTAAGATAGAATCATACTACACCGGCTCTGACACTCGTCGGATGTGGCAGGGCTTGCAAACTATTACGGACTACAAAGGGAAACCCATCCACCAGCTGCCCAGTGACGCGGATACCCTCGACCCAATCCAATTCGCATACCGCCCCAGCAGATCCACAGATGACACAATCTCAATCGCACTCCACACTGCCCTTTCCCACCTGGACAAAAGAAACACCTATGTGAGAATGTTGTTCATTGACTACAGCTCAGCGTTCAACACCATAGTGCCCTTAAAGCTCATCACTTAGCTATTTACCCTGGGAATAAACATCTCCCTCTGCAACTGGATCCTGGACTTCCTGACGGGCCGCCCACCAGGTGGTATGGGTAGGTAGCAAGACATCCGCCACGCTGATCCTAAACACTGGGGCCCCTCAGGGTTGCATGCTTAGTCCTCTCCTGTACTCCTTGTTCCCCCACAACTGTGTGGCCAAATTCGATTCCAGCACCATTATTAAGTTTGCTGACGACACAACGGAGGTGATCACCGGCAACGATGAGACAGCCTATAGGGAGGTGGTCAGAGACTTGGCAGTGTGGTGGCAGGACAACAACCTCTCCCTCAAAGTGAGCAATACAAAGGAGCTGATCGTGGACTACAGGAAAAGGCGGGCTGAACAGGCCCCAGTTCACATCGAGGGGGCTGTAGTGAAGCGGGACGAGTTTCAAGTTCCTTGGTGCCCACATCACCAACGAGCTATCATGATCCAGACACAGCCAGACAGTTGTGAAGAGGGCAAAACAACACCTTTTCCCAATCAGGAGATTGAAAAGATTTGTCATGGTTCCCCAGATCCCCAAGAGGATCTGCACCTGCTCCATTGAGAACATCACTGGTTGCATCACTGCCTGGTATGGCAAATGCTCGGCATCTGACCGTAAGGCGCTACAGAGAGTAGTGTGTACGGCCCAGTACATCACTGAGGCCAAGCATCCTGGTATCTAGAACCTATATACTAGGCTGTGACCCTAGTCAGACTGTTCTCTCTGCTACCGCACGGCAAGCAGTACCAGACCGCCAAATCTAGGACCAAAAGGCTCCTTAATAGCTTTTAACACTAAGCCATAAGTCTGTGGAACAATTAATCAAATGGCCTCCTGGACTATTTACAATGACACCCCCTATCCCCCCACCCAATTTGTTTTTACACTGCTGCTACTCGTATCTATGCATGGTCATGCATCTATGCATGGTCACTACCCCTACCTACATGTACAAAATGACCTCGACTAAAGATACCTCGACTAACCGCAAATTGATTCGGTACCGGTACCCTCTGTATTTTGCCTCGTTATTGTTATTTTATTGTGTTTCTTTTTTTATAGTTTTTTACTTTAGTTTATTTGGTAAATAGTTTCCTAACTCTTTATTGTACTGCATTGTTGGTTAAGGGCTTGTAAGTAAGCATTTCACAGTAAGGTCTACACCTGTTGTATTCGGTGCATGTGACAAATAAAGTTTGATTTGATTTAAATCAAGAGACGACAGGCTATGTGCACACTGCCCACAAAAGGAGCTGGAAACTGAGCTGTACTTCCTAACCTCCTGCCAAATGTATGACCCTATTAGAGACACATATTTCCCTCAAATTACACAGACACACACATTGTGCAATCACAGCAGCAAGATTTGTGACCTGTTGCCGCAAGAAAAGTGCAACCAGTGAAGAACAAACGCCGTTGTAAATACAACCTATATTTATGTTTATTTTCCCTTTTGTGCTTGAACTATTTGCACATTGCTACAACACTGTATATAATATATACATAATACATAATATGACATTTGAAATGTCTTTATTCTTTTGGAACATGTGTGGGTGTAATATTTACTATTCACTATTTACTGTTTATTTCACTTTTGTGTATCCATTTCACTTGCTTTGACAATGTAAACATACATTTCCCATGCCATTAAAGCCCTTTGAATTGAAATGAAATGAATTGAGAGAGGCGGTGGACGAGCAAGGGGGCGGTGGAGGAGAGAGAGGGGGGGGGGAGGAGAGGAGAGAGAGGGGCGGTGGAGAGAGAGGGGTGGGGGAGGAGAGAGAGGGGCGGTGGAGAGAGAGAGGGGCGGGGGAGGAGAGAGGGGGTGATGGAGAGAGAGAGGGGCGGGGGAGGAGAGAGAGGGGCGTTGGAGAGAGAGGGGCGGTGGAGAGAGAGTGGCGGTGGAGAGAGAGGGGCGGGGAGGAGAGAGAGGGGCGGTGGAGAGAGAGGGGGGGGAGGAGAGAGAGGGGCGGTGGAGAGAGAGGGGCGGGGGAGGAGAGAGAGGGGCGGTGGAGAGAGAGAGGGGGTGGGGGGAGAGAGAGAGGGGCGGTGGAGAGAGAGAGGGGTGGGGGAGGAGAGAGAGGGGTGGTGGAGAGAGAGAGGCGGTGGAGAGAGAGAGTAGGTGGAGGAGATAAAAACTGAGTGGTATGATGAGAGAGAGAGAGAGAGAGAGAGAGAGAGAGAGAGAGAGAGAGAGAGAAGTGAAAGGAGGTGGGTGAGAAAAGAAAGAGAATATGATTTTTTGGGGAGAATTAACTGAACTGAAGGAGAGGGGGGGTTACACGGTAGTTGTGTCGCACCCATCCTAGCCCTCCTCCAGTCTTATCAGATCCAGTGATAACAGAATATGCCAGATTACAGCGTCCAGTGCCAGTTACTTGTTGAGCAGGCTTATCAATTTAAGATGCATAATTATTCCTCCTGTTCAACATGTTGTGCATGATTAATAATTTCATTGTGTTATAAAAAATATAAATAAATCCCCTTGCTCTTTCTATCAGAATCTTTTTATATATATATATATATATATATATATATATATATATATATATATATATATTTTTCTATTTTTCATTTTTATATATTTTTCTCTCATAGAGGGCCCCACATGCAGGCGAAGTCACATGTTCCCTGGTGATTTAGCCTGATTGCATTAAAGAGATTTTACAGAGAACTGTGTCTCTAGTGCATTACAGAGGCTATTTGAAACACATGTGGGCTATTCAGAGAGCACATGTGCATTACAGAGACTATTCATGACATTCCTGCCATATCCTTTACAGCAGTACAGTGGTAGTATGTTGTGTAAAATGTAAATGTAATACTCGCCATATTGGGGGGTAATTGTCTCTGGTTTGGATCCAAACATTAACCTCCGTTCCCAAGATGGGCACACTAGCATCAATGAAGTCATGGGTGTATCTTCACCAAGGACAGAATGGCTAGAGTAGAGTATCACTGCTATAACATGTGATGATTCAGCTCTAATGTACTCAGAGGTGTCCTTCTCTTACTCAGAGGTGTCCTTCTCTTACTCAGAGGTGTCCCTCTCTCACTCGGAGGTGTCCCTCTCTCACTCGGAGGTGACCTTCTCTCACTCAGATGTGTTCTTCTCTCACTCGGAGGTGCGCTTCTCTCACTCAGATGTGTTCTTCTCTCACTTGGAGATGTCTTTCTCTCACTCAGATGTGTTCTTCTCTCACTTGGAGGTGTCCTTCTCTCACTCGGAGGTGTCCTTCTCTCACTCAGATGTGTTCTTCTCTCACTTGGAGGTGTCTTTCTCTTACTCGGAGGCGACTTTCTCTCAATTGGAGGGGACCTTCGGTCAATCGGATGTGACCTTCTCTCACTTCGGAGGTGTCTTTCTCTTACTAGGAGGTGTCCTTCTCTCACTAGGAGGTGTTCTTCTCTCACTAGGAGGTGACCTTCTCTTAATGAGGACTGTTAACCATTACATTCAGACACGTAGCTTTAAAATCTAGATCTCTTTATTCATAAACAAGGTCCAACCGAAATGTGCCTTCTGCTTAATCCCAACCCCACCGAAAGACATGACTACATACACAGGTTGAAGAGGTTGGAGCAGGAGGCTACTACACTGACCGGCCGCTCTCACAATGCATCGGCACACAACTCATCTTCTAGGATTTGATACCAGCAACCCTCCAGTTGCCAGCTGACTTCCAGACAGATTTTTATCATCAGATCCGGGTTTTGAACTGGTAACCCTCCGTTACCCTTTGACAGATACCTGCCGGCGACCTGCAAGCCCGCAACCTACGTAAGAGGTATGGGACAAGTGTCATTACAAGAGGAAGGTCGCAGCACTTCAGCACCTGTTCCCACTCTAATCTTTAAACCAGCACGGAATACGGAATAAAAAGACGTTCTAGAATGTGACCGGAACATTCCAGCGAATGCCGTTGTGTTATCGTACCTAGGTTAGGAAGTGTTCCTGGTTAGCAAACAGAACTATACACACTATCGAAGGGTAAATATAGTTTTTAAGTGTCCTGTGTCCTTCACAGTGTTGTAAAGTGCCCCTCTAATGTAAAGTATATTGTAATAAGAATGAGTTGGTTACATAATGCTGTGTGGGTTATTGTCTTTTCGAAGACAAAGTTTTATAGCTCACTAATATTGAATCACGGTAGTCTGTGGCCCGTCGTGTGCGAGAGGGAAAGTGTGGTGTTCATGCATCCACGCCTGTATGTGAAGCTCATAAATTCAGCAAGTTTAATATTTCATTTCCCTACCACATTTACAGCTTCCTCTGTTCTCTCGTTGCTATTGTTAACATATGGCTACAGACAGCAAGGACGGGACCCTGAGCCAGTGAAAAGGCATTACAAAATACATGTGTTTTATTTATTGAACCTTTATTTAACTAGGCAAGTCAGTTGTGAACAAATTATTATTTACAATGACGGTCTACCCCAGCATGGATGACGCTGGGCCAATTGTGCACCGCCCTATGGGACTCCTAATCACGGCCGGTTGTGATACAGCCTGGAATCACTTACCAGGGTGTCTGTAGTGACGCCTCTAGCACTGAGATGCAGTGCCTCAGACCACTGGGCCAATCGGGAGCCCAGTACGTATGTTAGAGAAGCTCACTGTTAAGACTGATCTTTTTCATCAGGAAAAGAAAGAGAGAGAAAAGAGACAGTGGAGTTTGATATTCACTTCAAATGCTGACATACT
Source organism: Oncorhynchus nerka (assembly GCF_034236695.1). NCBI lineage: Eukaryota > Metazoa > Chordata > Actinopteri > Salmoniformes > Salmonidae > Oncorhynchus > Oncorhynchus nerka. Next base: position 82,798,699 of record NC_088407.1, on the reverse strand, counting down.
CCTCTCCGTATTGTCTTTTTAAACACCTCTCAGACTGCAGTCTGCTGGATAGTCTGAATATTTCATCAACACGAATACATCTTTGCCTCTCTCTCTCTGTCTCTGTCTCTCTCTCTCTCTCTGTCTGTCTCTCTCTCTCTCTCTCTCTCTCCACATCAAAGAAGTAAAAGCTGGACGTTGTTGTGAATGTTTCTATAACACATGGAAGTGGAAGTACCAGTCTAGTCCTTAGGGACCCTCTGTTGTCCCTTAGATTCTCATCAAAACCTCAACAAATATTTTCATATACAGGTTATGCCTTGTTGACCTGGAAGAACCATATAAGGCATGTATCCATCAGCCCTGTCAGCCAATCACTCTTCATCATCTACAGTTTGAACCCCAGGGGGGGGTGTTCAGTGTTCAGCAAGTTTGTTCCATATACTAAATGAATGAGTAGACAGCAAATAGTTCATATTTGTTCTGTTTGTGATATGTTTATAACATTTGTATCACAAACCGATGTGATACAATGTTTTACAACCCTGGTCCTCTAGTTACCCCAACAGCCCAACCCTGGTCCTCTGGTTACCCCAACAGCCTAACCCTGGTCCTCTAGTTACGCCAACAGCCCAACCCTGGTCCTCTAGTTACCCCAACAGCCCAACCCTGGTCCTCTAGTTACCCCAACAGCCCAACCCTGGTCCTCTAGTTACCCCAACAGCCCAAACCTGGTCCTCTAGTTACCCCAACAGCCCAACCCTGGTCCTCTAGTTACCCCAACAGCCCAACTCTGGTCCTCTAGTTACCCCAACAGCCCAACCCTGGTCATCCAGTTACCCCAACAGCCCAACTCTGGTCCTCCAGTTACCCCAACAGCTCAACTCTGGTCCTCCAGTTACTCCAACAGCCCAACTCTGGTCCTCCAGTTACCCCAACAGCCCAACCCTGGTCCTCCAGTACACATTTTTATTGTAAACCTGGACAAGCACACCTGATTCAACTTGTCAACTAATCATCAATCCCTCAATGAGTTGGATAAGGTTTGTTTGTTTTCAACAAAAACGGTGTAGTGTTGGAGGTCCTGGAGGACCAGGGTTGGGTAACTGGTACACAGTGTTGGGGGTACTGGAGGACCAGGGTTGGGTAACTGTGTAGTGTTGGAGGTACTGGAGGACCAGGGTTGGGTAACTGTGTAGTGTTGGAGGTACTGGAGGACCAGGGTTGGGTAACTGTGTAGTGTTGGAGGTACTGGAGGACCAGGGTTGGGTAACTGTGTAGTGTTGGAGGTACTGGAGGACCAGGGTTGGGTAACTGTGTAGTGTTGGAGGTACTGGAGGACCAGGGTTGGGTAACTGTGTAGTGTTGGGGGTACTGCAGGACCAGGGTTGGGTAACTGGTACACAGTGTTGGAGGTACTGGAGGACCAGGGTTGGGTAACTGTGTAGTGTTGGGGTACTGCAGGACCAGGGTTGGGTAACTGTGTAGTGTTGGAGGTACTGGAGGACCAGGGTTGGGTAACTGGGACACAGTGTTGGGGTACTGCAGGACCAGGGTTGGGTAACTGTGTAGTGTTGGGGGTACTGCAGGACCAGGGTTGGGTAACTGTGTAGTGTTGGGGTACTGCAGGACCAGGGTTGGGTAACTGTGTAGTGTTGGGGTACTGGAGGACCAGGGTTGGTTAACTGTGTAGTGTTGGGGTACTGCAGGACCAGGGTTGGGTAACTGGTACATAGTGTTGGGGGTACTGCAGGACCAGGGTTGGGGAACGGGTACACAGTGTTGGGGTACTGCAGGACCAGGGTTGGGTAACTGTGTAGTGTTGGGGTACTGCAGAACCAAGGTTGGGTAACTGTGTGGTGTTGGGGTACTGCAGGACCAGGGTTGGGTGACTGTGTATTGTTGGAGGTACTGGAGGACCAGGGTTGGGTAACTGTGTAGTGTTGGGGTACTGGAGGACCAGGGTTGGGTAACTGTGTAGTGTTGGAGGTACTGGAGTACCAGGGTTGGGTAACTGTGTAGTGTTGGGGGTACTGCAGGACCAGGGTTGGGTAACTGGTACACAGTGTTGGAGGTACTGGAGGACCAGGGTTGGGTAACTGTGTAGTGTTGGGGTACTGCAGGACCAGGGTTGGGTAACTGTGTAGTGTTGGAGGTACTGGAGGACCAGGGTTGGGTAACTGGGACACAGTGTTGGGGTACTGCAGGACCAGGGTTGGGTAACTGTGTAGTGTTGGGGGTACTGCAGGACCAGGGTTGGGTAACTGTGTAGTGTTGGGGTACTGCAGGACCAGGGTTGGGTAACTGTGTAGTGTTGGGGTACTGGAGGACCAGGGTTGGTTAACTGTGTAGTGTTGGGGTACTGCAGGACCAGGGTTGGGTAACTGGTACATAGTGTTGGGGGTACTGCAGGACCAGGGTTGGGGAACGGGTACACAGTGTTGGGGTACTGCAGGACCAGGGTTGGGTAACTGTGTAGTGTTGGGGTACTGCAGAACCAAGGTTGGGTAACTGTGTGGTGTTGGGGTACTGCAGGACCAGGGTTGGGTGACTGTGTATTGTTGGAGGTACTGGAGGACCAGGGTTGGGTAACTGTGTAGTGTTGGGGTACTGGAGGACCAGGGTTGGGTAACTGTGTAGTGTTGGGGTACTGGAGGACCAGGGTTGGTTAACTGTGTAGTGTTTGGGGTACTGCAGGACCAGGGTTGGGTAACTGTGTAGTGTTGGGGTACTGGAGGACCAGGGTTGGGTAACTGGTACACAGTGTTGGGGTACTGGAGGACCAGGGTTGGGTAACGGGTACACAGTGTTGGGGTACTGCAGGACCAGGGTTGGGTAACTGTGTAGTGTTGGTACTGGAGGACCAGGGTTGGGTAACTGGTACACAATGTTGTGGTACTGGAGGACCAGGGTTGGGTAACGGGTACACAGTGTTGGGGTACTGCAGGACCAGGGTTGGGTAACACACATCTAGCAGATATACCCTTATTTTTAATGTCTGTCACATTATGTCTTTGATGTTAAAATAAAGGTTAAAAAAAGTGATCCTCTCTAATATATCAGATCCCTTAGGGGAGGTCCTGCCGGTTATGGTTGGAGTTGATGGTGGCGGCTGGTGGGGACAGCGGATTGGCAGGGCGGTCGGCGTGGTGACAGAGTGTCAATTTTCCCCATGACTAGTCTTTATATCTGTCATGCAGCACGGTACATCACTCCCATTGATTTGTCCCTCACCCATAAAGTCGTTATGCACAGCGGCCACAAACTATCATCACAGCTATCTACTTTTCTTAATCCATTCCCCTTGCAATGTGGGTTGGTCGCTGGCCTGGGATGGACTATAGGAGGAGGCTGTGTTATTAGAATAAGAAGTTTAAATTCATTATATCATATCATTGCCCCTGTGTGTTGACAAGCAGTGGGATAATATGTTGGTTGACCTTCACCTTGCCTCCCAGCCAGCAGTTGGTGTAGAATGCACATCAGCCCTCAGATGAGTGTGTGCTTCTCTATTCCACATCAAATAAATTGAGAGAGAGAGAGACAGAGCGAGAGTGAGAGACAGAGCGAGAGTGAGAGAGAAAGAGTGAGAGAGAGAGAGAGAGAGAGAGAGAGAGCGAGAGAGAGAGAAAATAGCAATGCATCACCGTGGACAGGTCATTTGAACAGTGCAATGCTGCGTCTGAGTGTTCCGAGATTAGAGAGGCTAATAATTTCTGAGGGCCGTGCTTTATGGTAATGTGACAGGCCGCGCTTTATATTTCTGCTAAAGCACAGCCTTTGTGGCGCTTAATTTTGCTTTAATGGAACTGCTGTGTTAGTATCTGGCATTATTTAACACATATATACTGTATGGACATGTCAAACACTACAACACCCCCCAAAACACAATAGTGTAATTTAGAGTTGCTTCGTTTGGGATGGGGAGGTGTTGGGAGGTGGACGTTAAATGTAGGTCGTTGTTTGAAGGTTAAAAATAACATTTTGAGTTCTGAGATAGAGACATTATCTGAGGTAAGGTCGTGTTACCCATGGGTTTGCCAGTCAAATTGCCATGGTTAGAGGTAGAGGTCTTCAAGGGTCCAAAAAGTTGCCGAAATGGACCTGGGTCTTTCCCACCCTGGGTCTTTCCCACCCTGATATGCATCAAAATAATTTTTATATAGAGACCCGTTCTGAACGGAACCTGAGGAGAACTAGGCCCATTCAACAGCAGCAAGGTGTCTAAAGGTGTTTAAAGCTACTTTAAAAATTGGAGCTAATAAAGTGTGGGAGGTGGGAGAGAGATGTCGCTCCAGCAGCAGGGGGCGCGACCATACTGTGAGGGACATCAAATCAAAACAAATGTTATTTGCCACATGAACGCAACAGATGAAGACCTTACAGGGAAATGCTTACTTACAAGCCCTTAACCAACAATGCAGTTTTAAGAAAATACCCCCAAAAGTATGAGATAAGAGGCACCGGTGTCAGGGTAGTAGAGGTAATACGTACATGTAGTGACTATGCATTGATAATGGTTACTTACAAGCCCTTAACCAACAATGCAGTTAAGGAAAAAGATGTGTTAATTAAGTAGAAAATAGATGACAAAAAAAAAGAAATAAAGTAACCAAAGAGCAACAGAGGGTACCGGTAAAGAATCAATGTGCGGGGGCACCGGTTAGTCGAGCTAATTGAGGTAATATGTACAAATAGGTAGAGTGACTATGCATAGATAATAACCAGGGAGTAGCAGCAGTGCAAAAGAGGGGAGGGGAACAATGCAAATAATCTGGGTAGGCATTTGATGAGTTTTGTGGCTTGGGAGTAGAAGCTGTTGTGAAGCCTTTTGGACCTAGACTTGGCGCTCCCGTACCGCATGCCGTACGATAGCAGAGAGAACAGTCTATGACTAGGAGTCTTTGAGAATTTTTAGGGCCTTCCTCTGACACCGCCTGGTATAGAGGTCCTAGATGGCAGGAAGCTTGGCCCTGTTGAATGTACAGGGCCGTACACACTACCTTCTGTAGTGTCTTGCGGTCCATGATAGTTTGTTGAGGATGTACAGTCGTGGCCAAAAGTTTTGAGAATGACACAAATATTAATTTCCACAAAGTTTGCTGCTTCAGTGTCTTTAGATATTTTTGTCAGATTTTCATAAGTGTCAAAGGCAATTTTGACAATTATATTGACAATTACATGAAGTTGATGCAAAGAGTCAATATTTGCAGTGTTGACCCTTCTTTTTCAAGACATCTGCAATCTACCCTGGCATGCTGTCAATTCACTTCTGGGCCACATCCTGACTGATGGCAGCCCATTCTTGCATAATCAATGTCAGAATTTGTGTGTTTTTGTTTGTCCACCAGCCTTTTGAGGATTGACCACAAGTTATTCTCGGAGGATGTGTTGGTACCATTCTCTATTCATGGCTGTGTTCTTAGGCAAAATTGTGAGTGAGCCCACTCCCTTGGCTGAGAAGCAACCCCACACATGAATGGTCTCAGGATGCTTTACTGTTGGCATGACACAGGACTGATGGTAGCGCTCACCTTGTCTTCTCCGGACAAGCTTTTTTCCGGATGCCACAAACAATCGGAAAGGGGATTCATCAGAGAAAATGACTTTACCCCAGTCCTCAGCAGTCCAATCCCTGTACCTTTTTGCAGAATATCAGTCTGTCCCTGATGTTTTTTCTGGAGAGAAGTGGCTTCTTTGCTGCCCTTCTTGACACCAGGCCATCGTCCAAAAGTCTTTGCCTCACTGTGCGTGCAGAATGCTCTCACACCTGCCTTCTGCCATTCCTGAGCAAGCTCTGTACTGGTGGTGCCCCGATCCCGCAGCTGAATCAACTTTAGGAGACGGTCCTGGCGCTGGCTGGACTTTCTTGTGCACCCTGAAGCCTTCTTCTCAACAATCACACTGCTCTCCTTGAAATTCTTGATAATCCGATAAATGGTTGATTTAGATGCAATCCCACTGGCAGCAATATCCTTGCCTGTGAAGCCCTTTTTGTGCAAAGCAATGATGACGGCACGTGTTTCCTTGCAGTTAATCGTGATTAACAGAGGAGAACAATGATTTCAAACACCACCCTCCTTTTGAAGCTTCCAGTCAGTTATTTGAACTCAATCAGCAATGACAGAGTGATCTCCAGCCTTGTCCTCGTCAACATTCACACCTGTGTTAACGAGAGAATCACTGCCATGATGTCAGCTGGTCCTTTTGTGGCAAGGCTGAAATGCAATGGAAATGTTTTGGGGGGATTCACTTCATTTGCATGGCAAAGAGGGACTTTGCAATTAATTACAATTCATCTGATCACTCTTCATAACATTTTGGTGTATATGCAAATTTCCATCATACAAACTGAGGCAGCAAATTTTCTGAAAATTAATATTTGTGTTGTTCTCAAAACTTTTAACCATGACTGTAGACACCAAGGAACTTGAAGCTATCAACCTGCTCCACTACAGCCCCATCGATGAGAATGGGGGCCTGTTCGGTCCTCATTTTCCTGTAGTCAACAATCATCTCCTGTGTCTTGATCACATTGAGGGAGAGGTTGTTGTTCTGGCACCACATGACCATGTCTCTGACTTCCTCATCGTTGTCGATGATCAAGCCTACCTCTGTTGTGTCATCAGCAAACTTAATGATGGTGTTGGAGTCTTGCCTGGCCGTGCAGTCATGAGTGAACAGGGAGTACAGGAGGGGACTGAGCATGCACCCCTGGGGGGTCCCTGTGTTGAGGATCAGTGTGGCGGATGTGTTGTTACCTATCCTTACCACCTGGTGGGCTTCCCGTCATGTAGTCCAGGATCCAGTTGCAGAGGGAGGTGTTTAGTCCCAGGGTCCGTAGCTTAGTGATGAGCTTTGAGGGCACTATGGTGTTGAACGCTGAGCTTTATTCAGTGAATATCATTCTCAAATAGGTGTTCCTTTTGTCCAGGTGTGAAAGGGCAGTGTGGAGTGCAATAGAGCCTGCATCATCTGTGGATCTGTTGGGCGGTATGCAAATTGGAGTGTGTCTAGGGTTTCTATGATAATGGTGTTGATGTGAGCCATGACCAGCCTTTCAAAGCACTTCATGGCTACAGACGTGAGTGCTACGGGTCGATAGTCATTTAGGCAGGTTACCTTAGTGTTCTTGGGAAGATGGACTATGGTGGTCTGCTTGAAACGTGTTGGTATTACAGACTCAATCAGGGAGAGGTTGAAAATGTCAGTGAAGACACTTGCCAGTTGGTCAACGCATGCTGATGTCCTGGTAATCCGCCTGGAGAGGTTTGCTGATAACACAACAGCGGTTGACCTGCTTGAATGTCTTAGTCACATCAGCGACTGGGAGTGTGATCACACAGTCGTCCGGAACAGCTGATGCTCTCATGCATGTTTCAGTGTTAATTGCCTTGAAGCGAGCATAGAAGTTATTTAGTTTGTCTGGTAGGTTCGTGTCACTGGGCATCTCTCGGCTGTAGTCTGTAATAGTTTGCAAGCCCTGCCACATCCAAAAAGCATCGGAGCCGGTTTGTCGGAGGGCATAGAGGGAGTTCTTATAAGCTTCCAGAGAGGCGTTGGGAGGACGCTCTGCTCTAGCAGCAACAACAACAACTTCATTCATAAGTAGCTGCTTACCTTTTGTCTCTTGGTCGTTGTAGCCTATCCTTCTTAAATTAATTATGTCAGTTTAATTTGATCTTCTATTGATTAGATACAGTTTATCCTAACTTTTGGTCAACGTTGAGGTTCTATGACTGTGGCCTATTGCCTCTTTGATGACTTACGATTGGCCAACAACAAGCTACATGCACAATGCTCCACTCTCGTGAGAAGCAAAAGCAGCACACTCTACTGCAACAGTTACGTTTCGGATCTGTACGAGCTCACTTGGACAAGAAAGTTAAAATTACACATATCCGAGACCTATGACAATTTTTTCAGAGCTGACCCCGACCCGTGACAGTATTTAGAATTCTTCATCCGGAACCGCTCGGATCCCGCATCTGGTCATGGAACAGGTCTTGGGTACAGGTGGATCCATGAAGACCTCTAGTTAGAGGTTCAAAACCCGTTTCATGGATTCTATTTCCATGGTGTCACCAACCGCTAGGACAAGACTGCTGCTGCTGTGATCTCAGCAGCTCCTCTCTCCATTCTGAGCATAAATACAAATAACTCATATGGTGAGAGCCCATGTAAAATGGCCTCCAGTTTAAAGACACAAGCTGATTCAGGACCTTTGCTTTCAGTGTCAAGTTGACATCTTTTTTTCGTCATTTTTACCTCCACATTTTGACTTCCAAATGCACTTGTACCTTAACACTACCGTAAGTAGGATAAGAGCGTCTGTTAAGTGATTACAAATGTAAAATGAACAATCCTTACATGGAACATAAAGGAATTAAAAACTGCTCAAAAGGGTTTGTTGTAATAAAGGAATCATGAATGATGAATGTCGTTTCACAGATTAATAAGTATCTATATTTTAAGATAAATTACATCATTTAATATCCATTTAGGTGACACATGTATTATCATTACCAATTAATTATTAACGTTGCAATATTAAAAATTCATGTCTAGTAATACAAAAAAACACTTAAGAGTTCTGACAGAGAGGGATACAGAGAGGCTGTGGGTAGCTAGCCTAGCACTGTAGGGTTCAATACGACTCCAATGCAATTAACAGAGCAAACAACAGTCGACAACAGTCGACAAGAGGACCTTTTTAAGAATACGACATCTGAAATACGTTGAGACACTTGTCTTGAAAACCCTTTTCAAACAGAAGAAGATAGTGAGGACATTGTTATTAAAGCATGACCCATTTGATTCTTTGTCACACAGTAGTCAGATGACAATTTCACAGCCGGCCTGAATACGTCAGTATTCTAGAATTGAGATTGTAGTATTCATTTTCATTTCCTTGAATTTAGTAGTGGATTTCTAATTGATTTCTAATTGAACCTTACTGTGGGCAGGTTGCCACTACTTTCTACCAAGTTCTTTGGCTCTGCATTGATTTAACCCCATTTAGTGGAACGTCAGAGCAATACAAATAAATGTGGATTAATTGGTTGTTATATAATTTAGCATGTCTCTAAGAATAAGTACTAGAGAAATACTGAAATACTCTACCTTATCAAGAAAGCACGTTTTTTTTCGGTGTTTCCGCAAAATCCGGTCCCTGAGTTTGATTGAATCGGAATGAGAGAGTTTTGCTGTGGACCTTCAGTGGCCAATCTGCTGGCTTTGACAAAGTGAACCTTCCCATTACTGGCTTGCAAATGTTAGTGGAGTTGGTGTCATTGACGTTCGAAATGAATCAGTGCCTGAATACACAGCACCCTGTTTCTACCTTCACAAAAAAACACACACACAAACACACACACACTGTACACACACACACACCGTACACACACCGTACACACACACACCGTACACACACACACACCGTACACACACACACACACCGTACACACACACACACCGTACACACACACACAACATACACACACACACACACCGTACACACACACACACACACCGTACACACACACACTGTACACACACACACACCGTACACACACACACACCGTACACACACACAACATACACACACACACACACACACCGTACACACACACACAACATACACACACACACACACCGTACACACACACACCGTACACACACACACACACCGTACACACACACCGTACACACACACACCGTACACACACACACCATACACACACACACACACACCGTACACACACACACACACACCGTACACACACACACACCCGACCAGTCGCAACCCTTTTTAGAAAAGCCAGGCTGATAAAGGTCAGCTGCTCTGCGACCGTTTCATTAGCTACTCAACCCATTTCGCCTGTTTAATTTAAATAAATGGAAACCTCATTATATGAGGCACCCTGGGTTTGTTCCTCTAGCACTTTTGTATTGTCATTCATATGCAAATGTCTCATCAGGAAATGCATTTAACAGTGCCTAACCCAGAATGGAGCGGTGGTGACAATATTTATCTATTTCTGTCATTCTATTTATTTATTTCTCTCCCTTTCCTTGCTGTCTGTCTCTTTCCCTGCTGTCTGTCTCTCTCTCTTGCTGTCTCTCTCTCTTGCTGTCTCTCTCTCTCTCTTGCTGTCTCTCTCTCTTGCTGTCTCTCTCTCTTGCTGTCTCTCTCTCTCTTGCTGTCTGTCTCTTTCCCTGCTGTCTGTCTCTTTCCCTGCTGTCTGTCTCTTTCCCTTGCTGTCTATCTCTCTTGCTGTCTCTCTCTCTTGCTGTCTCTCTCTCTTGCTGTCTCTCTTTCCTTGCTGTCTCTCTCTCTCTCTTGCTCTCTCTCTCTCTCTTGCTGTCTCTCTCTCTCTTGCTGTCTCTCCCTCTTGCTGTCTATCCCTCTTGCTGTCTCTCCCTCTTGCTGTCTCTCTCTCTCTCTTGCTGTCTCTCTCTCTCTTTCCTTGCTGTCTCTCTCTCTCTTGCTGTCTCTCTCTCACTCTTGCTGTCTCTCTCTCTCTCTTGCTGTCTCTCTCTCTTGCTGTCTCTCTCTTTCCTTGATGTCTCTCTCTCTCTCTCTCTCTCTCTCTCTTTGCTGTCTCTCTCTCACTGGCTGTCTCTCTCTCTCTTGCTGTCTCTCTCTCTCTTTCCTTGCTGTCTCTCTCTTTCCTTGCTGTCTCTCTCTCTTTCCATGCTGTCTATCTCTCTTTCTGTCTCTCTCTCTCTTGCTGTCTCTCTCTTTCCTTGATGTCTCTCTCTCTCTCTCTCTCTCTTGCTGTCTCTCTCTCTCTCTTGCTGTCTCTCTCTTTCCTTGCTGTCTCTCTCTCTCTTGCTGTCTCTCTCTTTCCTTGCTGTCTCTCTCTCTTTCCATGCTGTCTATCTCTCTTTCTGTCTCTCTCTCTCTTGCTGTCTCTCTCTTTCCTTGATGTCTCTCTCTCTCTCTCTCTCTCTCTCTCTTGCTGTCTCTCTCTCTTGCTGTCTCTCTCTCTTTCTCTTGCTGTCTCTCTTTTTCCTTGCTGTCTCTCTCTCTTTCCTTGCTGTCTCTCTCTCTTTCCTTACTGTCTCTCTCTCTTGCTGTCTCTCTCTCTTACTGTCTCTCTCTTACTTGCGCTCTCTCTTGCTGTCTCTCTCTCTTTCCTTGCTGTCTCTCTCTCTTTCCTTGCTGTCTCTCACTCTTTCCTTGCTGTCTCTCTCTCTTTCCTTGCTGTCTCTCTCTCTTTCCTTGCTGTCTCTCTCTCTTGCTGTCTCTCTCGCTTACTGTCTCTCTCTTACTTGCGCTCTCTCTTGCTGTCTCTCTCTCTTTCCTTGCTGTCTCTCTCTCTTTCCTTGCTGTCTCTCTCTCTTGCTGTCTCTCTCTTGCTGTCTCTCTCTCTTACTTTCTCTCTCTTGCTGTCTCTCTCTCTCTCCTTCCTTGCTGTCTCTCTCTCTCCTTCCTTGCTGTCTCTCTCTCTTTCCTTGCTGTCTCTCTCTCTGTCTTGCTGTCTCTCTCTCTTGCTGTCTCTCTCTCTCTTACTTTCTCTATCTTGCTGTCTCTCTCTCTCTCCTTCCTTGCTGTCTCTCTCTCTCCTTCCTTGCTGTCTCTCTCTCTTTCTCTTGCTGTCTCTCTCTCTTTCCTTGCTGTCTCTCTCTCTTTCCTTGCTGTCTCTCTCTCTTTCCTTGCTGTCTCTCTCTTGCTGTCTCTCTCTCTTTCCTTGCTGTCTCTCTCTCTTTCTCTTGCTGTCTCTCACTCTTTCCTTGCTGTCTCTCTCTCTCTTGCTGTCTCTCCCTCTTGCTGTCTCTCTCTCTTGCTGTCTCTCTCTCTCTCTTGCTGTCCCTCTTTCCTTGCGGTCTCTCCCTCTTTCCTTGCTGTCTCTCTCTCTTTCCTAGCTGTCTCTCTCTCTTTCCTTGCTGTCTCTCTCTCTCTCTTGCTGTCTCTCTCTCCTTGCTGTCTCTCTCTCTTTCCTAACTGTCTCTCTCTCTCTTTCCTTGCTGTCTCTCTCTTGCTGTCTCTCTTTCCGTGCTGTCTCTCTCTCTTTCCTTGCTGTCTCTCTCTCTCTTGCTGTCTCTCTCTCTCTTGCTGTCTCTCCCTCTTGCTGTCTCTCTCTCTCTCTCTCTCTCTCTCTTGCTGTCTCTCTCTCTCTTGCTGTCCCTCTTTCCTTGCTGTCTCTCTCTCTTTCCTTGCGGTCTCTCTCTCTTGCTGTCTCTCTCAATCTCTTTCCTTTCTCTCTCAATTCAGTTCTAGGGCTTTATAGACATGTGAAACATATGTTAACATTGCCAAAGAAAGTCAAGTAGATAATAAACAAAAGTGAAAAAAACAATACAAATTAACAGTAAAGATTACTCTCAAATAGTGAAAGTACAAAAGGGAAAATAAATAAACATGTCTGTCTCTCTCTCTCTCTTTCATTGCAGTCTATCTGGCTTTCTCTCTTTCCTTGCTGACTCTCTCTCTCTCTCTTGCTGTCTCTCTCTTGCTGTCTCTCTCTCTCTTACTTTCTCTCTCTTGCTGTCTCTCTCTCTCTCTCCTTCCTTGCTGTCTCTCTCTCTCCTTCCTTGCTGTCTCTCTCTCTTTCCTTGCTGTCTCTCTCTCTCTCTTGCTGTCTCTCTCTCTTGCTGTCTCTCTCTCTTACTTTCTCTCTCTTGCTGTCTCTCTCTCTCTCCTTCCTTGCTGTCTCTCTCTCTCCTTCCTTGCTGTCTCTCTCTCTTTCTCTTGCTGTCTCTCTCTTTTCCTTGCTGTCTCTCTCTCTTGCTGTCTCTCTCTCTTACTTGCGCTCTCTCTTTCTCTTGCTGTCTCTCACTCTTTCCTTGCTGTCTCTCTCTCTCTTGCTGTCTCTCCCTCTTGCTGTCTCTCTCTTACTGTCTCTCTCTCTCTCTCTTGCTGTCCCTCTTTCCTTGCGGTCTCTCCCTCTTTCCTTGCTGTCTCTCTCTCTTTCCTAGCTGTCTCTCTCTCTTTCCTTGCTGTCTCTCTCTCTCTTGCTGTCTCTCTCTCTCTTGCTGTCTCTCTCTCTTTCCTAGCTGTCTCTCTCTCTTTCCTTGCTGTCTCTCTCTCTCTCTTGCTGTCTCTCTTTCCTTGCTGTCTCTCCCTCTTTCCTTGCTGTCTCTCTCTCTTTCCTAGCTGTCTCTCTCTCTTTCCTTGCTGTCTCTCTCTCTCTCTTGCTGTCTCTCTCTTTCCTAGCTGTCTCCCTCTCTTTCCTAGCTGTCTCTCTCTCTTTCCTTGCTGTCTCTCTCTCTCTCTTGCTGTCTCTCTTTCCTTGCTGTCTCTCTCTCTTTCCTTGCGGTCTCTCTCTCTTTCCTAGCTGTCTCTCTCTCTTTCCTAGCTGTCTCTCTCTCTTTCCTTGCAGGCTCTCTCTCTCTCTTGCTGTCTCTCCCTCTTGCTGTCTCTCTCTCTCTCTCTCTTGCTGTCTCTCTCTCTCTCTTGCTGTCCCTCTTTCCTTGCTGTCTCTCTCTCTTTCCTTGCGGTCTCTCTCTCTTGCTGTCTCTCTCAATCTCTTTCCTTGCTCTATCAATTCAGTTCTAGGGCTTTATAGACATGTGAACATTGCCAAAGAAAGTCAAGTAGATAATAAACAAAAGTGAAAAAAACAATACAAATTAACAGTAAAGATTACTCTCAAATAGTGAAAGTACAAAAGGGAAAATAAATAAACATGTCTGTCTCTCTCTCTCTCTTTCATTGCAGTATATCTGGCTTTCTCTCTTTCCTTGCTGACTCTCTCTCTTTCCTTGCAGTTTCTCTCTCTCTTGCAGTCTCTCTCTCTCTTGCTGTCTCTCTCTCTTTCCTTGGTGTCTCTCTCTCTTCCTTGCTGTCTATCTCTCTATTTCCTTGCTGTCTATCTCTCTCTTTTCTTGCTGTCTGTCTCTCTCTTTCTTTGCTGCCTGTCTGTCTCTCTCTCTTTCCTTGCTGTCTGTCTCTCTCTTTCCTTGCTGCCTCTCTCCCTCTTTCATGTCTGTCTGTCTGTCTGTCTGTCTGTCTGTCTGTCTGTCTGTCTGTCTGTCTGTCTGTCTGTCTGTCTGTCTGTCTGTCTGTCTGTCTGTCTGTCTGTCTGTCTCTTTTGTTGCTGTCTGTCACCTAAGTAGTGTGTTTTGTGTTGCTGAGACAGACAAACGAGATAAAAGGGCATTCATGTCTCTGAAATTCTGAAGTTCTGGCTCTGCAGTTGAGTTTGTAGGTGACTTTATCAGTGGTTAATAGGTTTTTCTTGAGTGTATAATGTCAGTGTTTTAGTAGACCGATGGTGTGTTTGGCATTGGTATAAATACCACAATACTGTGGGTTGACCAGACCATGAATGACTTTCCTTTCACTGAGGAGAACCTCCCAACCTGGTAAGAAGTGACATTTATTTAATATTTACATTTTACATTTACATTTAAGTCATTTAGCAGACGCTCTTATCCAGAGCGACGTACAAATTGGTGCGTTCACCTTATGACATCCAGTGGAACTGCCACTTTACAATAGTGCATCTAAATCTTTTAAGGGGGGGAGGATTACTTTATCCTATCCTAGGTATTCCTTAAAGAGGTGGGGTTTCAGGTGTCTCCGGAAGGTGGTGATTGACTCTGCTGTCCTGGCGTCAAGAGGGAGTTTGTTCCACCATTGGGGGGCCAGAGCAGCGAACAGTTTTGACTGGGCTGAGCGGGAACTGTACTTCCTCAGTGGTAGGGAGGCGAGCAGGCCAGAGGTGGATGAACGCAGTGCCCTTGTTTGGGTGTAGGGCCTGATCAGAGCCTGGAGGTACTGAGGTGCCGTTCCCCTCACAGCTCCGTAGGCAAGCACCATGGTCTTGTAGCGGATGAGAGCTTCAACTGGAAGCCAGTGGAGAGAGCGGAGGAGCGGGGTGACGTGAGAGAACTTGGGAAGGTTGAACACCAGACGGGCTGCAGCGTTCTGGATGAGTTGTAGGGGTTTAATGGCACAGGCAGGGAGCCCAGCCAACAGCGAGTTGCAGTAATCCAGACGGGAGATGACAAGTGCCTGGATTAGGACCTGCGCCGCTTCCTGTGTGAGGCAGGGTCGTACTCTGCGGATGTTGTAGAGCATGAACCTACAGGAACGGGCCACCGCCTTGATGTTATTTGAGAACGACAGGGTGTTGTCCAGGATCACGCCAAGGTTCTTAGCGCTCTGGGAGGAGGACACAATGGAGTTGTCAACCGTGATGGCGAGATCATGGAACGGGCAGTCCTTCCCGGGAGGAAGAGCAGCTCCGTCTTGCCGAGGTTCAGCTTGAGGTGATGATCCGTCATCCACACTGATATGTCTGCCAGACATGCAGAGATGCGATTCGCCACCTGGTCGTCAGAAGGGGGAAAGGAGAAGATTAATTGTGTGTCGTCTGCATAGCAATGATAGGAGAGACCATGTGAGGTTATGACAGAGCCAAGTGACTTGGTGTATAGCGAGAATAGGAGAGGGCCTAGAACAGAGCCCTGGGGGACACCAGTGGTGAGAGCACGTGGTGAGGAGACAGATTCTCGCCACGCCACCTGGTAGGAGCGACCTGTCAGGTAGGACGCAATCCAAGCGTGGGCCGCACCGGAGATGCCCAACTCGGAGAGGGTGGAGAGGAGGATCTGATGGTTCACAGTATCGAAGGCAGCCGATAGGTCTAGAAGGATGAGAGCAGAGGAGAGAGAGTTAGCTTTAGCAGTGCGGAGCGCCTCCGTGATACAGAGAAGAGCAGTCTCAGTTGAATGACTAGTCTTGAAACCTGACTGATTTGGATCAAGAAGGTCATTCTGAGAGAGATAGCGGGAGAGCTGGCCAAGGACGGCACGTTCAAGAGTTTTGGAGAGAAAAGAAAGAAGGGATACCGGTCTGTAGTTGTTGACATCGGAGGGATCGAGTGTAGGTTTTTTCAGAAGGGGTGCAACTCTCGCTCTCTTGAAGACGGAAGGGACGTAGCCAGCGGTCAGGGATGAGTTGATGAGCGAGGTGAGGTAAGGGAGAAGGTCTCCGGAAATGGTCTGGAGAAGAGAGGAGGGGATAGGGTCAAGCGGGCAGGTTGTTGGGCGGCCGGCCGTCACAAGACGCAAGATTTCATCTGGAGAGAGAGGGGAGAAAGAGGTCAGAGCACAGGGTAGGGCAGTGTGAGCAGAACCAGCGGTGTCGTTTGACTTAGCAAACGAGGATCGGATGTCGTCGACCTTCTTTTCAAAATGGTTGACGAAGTCATCTGCAGAGAGGGAGGAGGGGGGAGGGGGAGGAGGATTCAGGAGGGAGGAGAAGGTGGCAAAGAGCTTCCTAGGGTTAGAAGTGGGTAGAAAGTGGCTTTAGCAGCAGAGACAGAAGAGGAAAATGTAGAGAGGAGGGAGTGAAAGGATGCCAGGTTCCTCCATTTCCGCTCGGCTGCCCGGAGCCCTGTTCTGTGAGCTCGCAATGAGTCGTCGAGCCACGGAGCGGGAGGGGAGGACCGAGCCGGCCTGGAGGATAGGGGACATAGAGAGTCAAAGGATGCAGAAAGGGAGGAGAGGAGGGTTGAGGAGGCAGAATCAGGAGATAGGTTGGAGAAGGTTTGAGCAGAGGGAAGAGATGATAGGATGGAAGAGGAGAGAGTAGCGGGGGAGAGAGAGCGAAGGTTGGGACGGCGCGATACCATCCGAGTAGGGGCAGTGTGGGAAGTGTTGGATGAGAGCGAGAGGGAAAAGGATACAAGGTAGTGGTCGGAGACTTGGAGGGGAGTTGCAATGAGGTTAGTGGAAGAACAGCATCTAGTAAAGATGAGGTCGAGCGTATTGCCTGCCTTGTGAGTAGGGGGGGAAATCTTTAATCTTTCTGTTTCCTGTATTTGTATAATTCAGCTCTAAGGAGGAAAACACAGAGAGCGAGAGAGAGAGAGAGAGAGAGAGAGAGAGAGACAGGAAGATAGTTATCTCTGAAGAAAAAAGTTTGTGGACCTGCTAAAATGGAACATATTTCAATCACTTATTTATTTATATTTTTTTGTTCCTCCTGTTTTTTCTATCTCTCTGGCAACCGGTGAGGGCAGACCTGTCCGACGGAGGCCACAATCTCCACTCCTTACAAGTTTTCAGCCATTAGATTTAATCTATAATAAAGAAGTCTTTCTCCTCCCTGCCTCCAGATAAAGACTGTCTCAGGGTCTGTGGCCTCATTCATTCTGACCATGACCCATTGGTTCTCTTCTCTTTCTTCCCAGCCGTTAGTCGGCCATCATTTTTGAACCGCCAACGGTGACTCAATCTTGTAGTTGATTCTCAGGCAGGTTTTTTTGTCTGATTTCCAATGATGCACATACTTATAAACATCCATCTTTCTCTCCTACTTTCTCTCTTTCTAGTTCTCACTCATTCTGTTTTAACCTTCAATCCCTTTTGACTGTGCTCAAGCTGTGGTTGAAGTAGAGAGAGAGGGTAACGGTTGAGTAGGTGAAGCAATTTTAGCAGGAGTTGTTTGCACAGCCCTATCTTGGGGCCTTTTGTTTGGGAATGAGATCACAGTGGCCAATCAAGAAGTTTATCAGTGCAGATAATGGTATTGTGGGTAGTGAGAGGTCACCAAGAATATGTACTGTACCAACACAGCAGACATTGAATCCAAATGGAACACAGAGGCAACTACAGTGTTTAAATGATATGAGAGAACAATATGATTCAATAGATGGTACACACGTTAAAATGACAGGTATATTTTTTAGATGTATTGATGCAATGCTATCTACCAAAAGTTTGACATACAGTATGAGCTGCATGGGGATAGCTTCAGTGGCCTTCCAGTATTTTCCAGCCCCAAGAGAATTGATCCTTCTACCCCTGATTGATCAATTAAGAGTGACAGCTCCTGCCCAAGAAAGATCCATCTCCTTCATGTCTTTAATGGGCCACTTTCTCTAATCTACGACTCAATTTCCTGTCATTTGTGGCTAATTTAAAGGGTGATAAGGCCATCTCCGGCTGCATTAATTTCACGCTGGCCCATAGCTCCTCAATGTCGAGCACACAGAATAACATTGTCTATCGATAGGCTGTCTTCTCCTCTGATCTGCTATTGGACAAAGGGAATCTTTTAATTAGTGCTCCGTGTTCTGTCCAGGATTTTTATTGCGTCTATCTGTTTTGTACAGTTTGTGGTCCAGAAAATACTTTTATCAGTTAAGGCTGGTATGCTTCTACTTCTTTAATCTCTTTCTCTACTACTTCCATCTCTGTGTAGGCTACTAACATTTGGTCAGAGCAGCTATTACCCGCTAAGCAGTAACCATGGAAATAGTTTACGTAAGGCATTATTATATAGGATAAAGGGGTCATTTGTGTTCTTCACTTGTATCAATCATGTAAAGCACTCGCCGCATTCCAATTCTGTCGTCCGGTTGTTAATGGCGGAAGTGCGTTTGGAATTGATGGGCTCTGCATACTGTACTTACACCTATTGACATACTTGTGTGAAGGGGAATTACATAGGTTGTTCAAGTTTCAAGTTGTATTAGTTAGTCGTGTGGATGGGATACACGGGGGGTACAGATTGTCCAGGGAAATGCTTACTGGAAGGTTCCTTCTCTACAATGCAACAATAATAGGAAATAACAAAAGATAAGAATACCAAACATAAAGAAAATGGTTCAGTAGAATAGAATAAACATTTTAGCATCAGTATAATACAGGAAGGCACAATTTATAGTCCAATATGTACACGTGGTTTGGGGAAGGAGGGGTGGTGGGTAGTGTAAGTCTGGTAGCAGCTGTTGTGATGTGTGTGTAGCATGAATGCATACAGCATATTCACAAAGTATTCATACCCCTTAACTTATTCAATATGTTCTTGTTGTAACAGCCTGAATTCAAAATGGATTAAATAGATGTTTTTCTCTCACCCATCTACACACAATACCCCGTAATGACAAAGAGAAAACATTATTTTGTACATGTATGCACATTTATAAAAAATGAAATACAGAAATATCTAATTTTAACCTGTTGCTTCTACTTGGGACGCTTGCGTCCCAACTAGAGCTCTGGAAATGCAAATGCGCTACGCTAAATGCTAATAGTATTAGTTAAAACTCAAAAGTTCATTCAAATACACATGCAGGGTATAGAATTAAAGCTACACTCGTTGTGAATCCAGGCAACAAGTCAGATTTTTAAAATGCTTTTCGGCGAAAGCATGAGAAGCTATTATCTGATAGCATGTAACACCCAAAAAGACCCACAGGGGACGTAAACAAAATAATTAGCATTTCGGCGTTACACAAACCGCACAATAAAATAGAAAACATTCATTACCTTTCACCATCTTCTTTGTTGGCACTCCTAGATGTCCCATAAACACTATTTGGGTCTTTATTTCGGTAAATCGGTCCATATAAAGCCTAGATATCGTTATATGTAGACTGTGTGATAAACTAAAAAAACATAGTTTCAAAACGTAACGTCATTTTTTAAAATTCAAAAAGTCGACGATAAACTTTCACAAAACACTTCGAAATACGTTTGTAATGCAACTTTAGGTATTAGTAAACGTTAATAAGCGATAAAATTCATCAGGAGGCGATGTAAAGATCATTAGCTGTCCGTCTGGAAAAATGTCCGGCTAGAAACTCAACGAAAATATCCGGTCCTAGACCATAGGAGATACGGTGCCCTGCATGTGTTTGACCAAGAAAAAACTCGAAGGGAAATGACAAGACTCTAGACACCGTGTGGAAGCTGTAGGTACTGCAACCTCAGTCAATTAATTGTGGTTCACCTTTATCAATTGGTTCAAGTAGCGCATGGATATATTTTTCCATTTTCAGTGATCAGTTTTTCCTGTGCTTTTCGATGTAAATGCCGTTCTGGTAAAGCCACAGCAGTGATTTAACCAGTTTTATAAACGTCTGAGTGTTCTCTATCCACACAGACTAAGCAAATGCATATACTATATTCCTGGCATGAGTAGCAGGGCGCTGAAATGTTGCGCGATTTTTAACAGAATGTTCAAAAAAGTAGAGGGTCGACTTAAGAGGTTAATAAGAATTCACACCCCTGAGTCAATACATGTTAGAATCACCTTTAGCAGTGATTACAGGTGAATTCATCTCCCAGTGTCTGGTGGAGAGCAGACTGAACCAGGTTTTACTCTAGGATTTTGCCTGTGCTTAGCTCTATTCCATGTATTTATTATCCTGAAAAACTCCCCAGTCCTTAACAATTACAAGCATACCCATAACATGATGCAACCACCACTATGCTTGAAAATATGGAGAGTGGTCCTCAGTAATGTGTTGTATTGGATTAGCCCCAAACATAACAGTATGTATTCAGGACAAAAAGTGAATTGTTTTGCCAAATTGTTTGCAGTATTACTTTAGTGTCTTGTTGCAAACAGGATGTATGTTTTGGAATATCTTTATTCTGTACAGGCTTCCTTCTTTTTACTCTGTCATTTAGTTTAGGATTGAGGTAAATCTACTATGTTGATCCATCTTTAGTTTTCTCTTATCACAGCCATTCAACCCTGTAACTGTTTTAAACACTATTATTGCACACAGAGTCCATGTAAGTTATTATGTGACTTGTTAAGTAAATATTTACTCTTCAACTTATTAATTAAGGCTTGGCATAACAAAGGGGTTAAATATTTATAAACTAAAGACATTTCAGCTTTTCATTTTTTATTCATTTGTAAAAAAAAAAAAAAATCTTTAAAAAAACATAATTCCACTTTGACATTATGGGGTATTGTGTGTAGGCCAGTGACAAACATCTCAATTTAATCCATTTTAAATGCAGGTTGTAAGACAACAAAATGTGGAAAAAGTCAAAGGGTGAGTATACTTTCTGAAAGCACTGTATGTTTATGTGTGTGTGTGTGTGTGTGTGTGTATATGTGTATGAGTGAGTGCATGTGTGCGAAGGTGCAGGTGGTCAGCAGTCTGATGGGTTGTAGATAGAAACTGTCTCTGATCCTGTTGGTATCAGACCTCATTCTCCGATACTGTCTTCCCAACGCCAAGGGAGAGAACAGCTTGTGGCTGGGGTGTGTGGGGTCCTTGAAGATGCTTCCTCAGTTTTGAGTAGATGTCCTGGGTGGGTGGGAGCCCTGTTCCAGGGATGTATTGGGACGTCTTCACCACCCGCTGGAGGGCCACGGTCCCAGTGATGTACTGGTCCATCTTCACCACCCGCTGGAGGGCCACGGTCTCAGTGATGTTCCTGGCTGTCTTCACCACCCGCTGGAGGGCCACGGTCCCAGTGATGTACTGGGCCGTCTTCACCACCCGCTGGAGGGCCACGGTCCCAGTGATGTACTGGGCCGTCTTCACCACCCGCTGGAGGGCCACGGTCTCAGTGATGTACTGGGCCGTCTTCACCACCTGCTGGAGGGCCACGGTCTCAGTTATGTACTGGTCCGTCTCTACCACCCGCTGGAGGGCCACGGTCTCAGTGATGTACTGGCCCATCTTCACCACCTGCTGGAGGGCCTTGCGGTTGTGGACAGAGCAATTCCCGTACCAGGCCATGATGCAACCAGTCAGGACGCTCTCGATGGTGCAGCGGTAGTGTTTGGAGAGTACCGGGGTGGTACGCTGAATTTCTTCAGCCGACTCAGGAAGTAGAGATGCTGTTGCGCCCTCTTGACAAGAGTGGCGGTGTTGTTGGTCCATGTCAAGCCCTTTGTGATGTGGATGGCAAGGAACTTAAAATGGCTGACTCTCTCTAATGCAGTCCAGTTGGATGTGGATCGGGATGTGGATCGGGTTCCCTCCTCTGCTTCCTGAAGTAAACAATCAACGTCTTTTCTGATGTTGAAGGAGATGTTGTTGTCGTTATGATACAATGCCAATTCACTTACCTCCTTCCTATAGGCTGACTCATTGTTTTTGGTTATCAGGCCTACAACCTTGGTGTCGTCAGAAAGTTCTGCTATGACATGACAGAAAGCCTGACCGACAGATATTATCATGGTGAAGATATGACCTGTTGATAAGCACAATTGGAATAACTGGATAACGCTGTTTATTCGTCATTAAAAGGGTGGCAGGGTAGCCTGCCAGTGGTTAGAGCGTTGGACTAGTAACCGGAAGGTTGCAAGTTCAAATCCCCGAGCTGACAAGGTACAAATCTGTCGTTCTGCCCCTGAACAGGCAGTTAACCCACTGTTCCTAGGCTGTCATTGAAAATAAGAATTTGTTCTTAACTGACTTGCCTAGTAAAATAAAAAAATAAAAAAAATAAAGCCCTCTAAGTTAAAACGAATAGTCGGGCCATTTTGCCAAAAAGAGCAAATTGCAGTGAATTGCTGAAAATGATGCAAATTGCTATGAAAAAGCTAAGCGCAAACTCCCTTGGCATTATATCAAGCTGTTTTCAAAATAAAATGGATGAATGTGGCATTTCCTGAGATAAAGTCAACTGCAGTGGTCATGCTTTATATTTACTGTACATAATATAGAAGCAGCAGGTAGTCTAGCGGTTAAGAACATTGGGCCAGTAATCACAAGGTTGCTGGTTTGAATTCCCGAGCTCCGACTAGGTGAAAGAAATCTACTGATGTGCCCTAGAGCAAGGCACTTGCTAAATTTAGTCAAATCATTATTGATGATCTACAAGGCCACTGTTCAAATGATCAGATCCATCAAAAGAGCCTTGTTTTGCATCATAACTAATACTGGGGTTAAGACAAATGACATATCACTAGCCATACATACTGTATATGAAATCAAATCAAATGTTTTTTCTTACCATCAGAATACCTTTAGGCTGGGATTTTAGCAGACAGAGAGAGTTTAGCTAGTTGACAGTTTGTTCCGTAGGCCTATATACAGCTGAATTCGGAAGTTAACATACACTTATGTTGGAGTCATTAAAACTTGTTTTTCAACCACGTCACATATTTCTTGTTAGCAAACTATAGTTTTGGCAAGTCGGTTAGGACATCTACTTTGTGCACGACACAAGTCATTTTTCCAACAATCGTTTACAGACAGATTATTTCACTCATAATTCACTGTATCACGATTCCAGTGGGTCAGAAGTTTACATACACTAAGTTGACTGTGCCTTTAAACAGCTTGAGAAAATTGTCATGGCTTTAAAAGCTTCTGATAGGCGAATTGACAAAATTTGAGTCAATTGGAGGTGTACCTGTGGATATATTTCAAGGCCTCCTTTTAAACTCAGTGCCTTTTTGCTTGACATCATGGGAAAAAGAAAAATATGGGAAAAAGAAAAATATATTGTAGACCTCCACAAGTCTGGTTCATGCTTGGGAGCAATTTCCAAATGCCTGAAGCCACGTTCATCTGTACAAACAATAGTACGCAAGTATAAACACCATGGGACCACGCAGCCATCATTCCGCTCAGGAAGAAGAAGTGTTCTGTCTCCTAGAGATTAACGTACTTTGGTGTAAAAAGTGCAAATCAATCCCAGAACAACAGCAAAGGTAATTGTGAAGATGCTGGAGGAAAGAGGTATGAAAGTATCTATATCCACAGTAAAACGAGTCCAATATCGACATAACCTGAAAGGCCACTCAGCAAGGAAGAAGCTACTGCTCCAAAACCGCCATAAAAAAGCCAGACTACGGTTTGCAACTGCACATGGGGCCAAAGATCATACTTTTTGGAGAAATGTCCGCAGGTCTGATGAAAGAAAAATAGAACTGTTTGGCCATAATGATCATCATTATGTTTGGAGGAGAAAGGGAAGGCTTGCAAGCTGAAGAACACCATCCCAACCGTGAAGCACAGGGGTGGTAGCATCATATTGTGGGGGTGCTTTTCTGCAGGAGGGGCTGGTAATCTTTACAAAATAGATCATGAGGACAGAAAATAACGTGGATATATGGAAGCAACATCTGAAGACATCAGTCAGGAAGTCAGAGCCTGGTCACAAATGGGTCTTCCAAATGGACAATGACCCCAAGCATACTTCCAAAGTTGTGTCAAAATAGCTTAAGGAAAACAAAGGTATTGGAGTGGCCATCACAAAGCCCTGACCTCAATCCCATAGAACATTTTTGCGCAGAACTGAAAAAGCGTGTGCAAGTAAGGAGGCCTACAAACCTGATTCACTTACACCAGCTCTGTCAGGAGGAATGGGCCAAAATTCACCCAACTTATTGTGGGAAGCTAGTTGAAGGCTACACAAAACGTTTGACCCTGTTAGAGCTACTAGTTCCCCTTTGGGAACTCACCCCACCCCCCCTGAGCTGTAATGTGGCGCAGGGAACGCAAGAAATAATCCTAAAAATATTTAACCTCCACAGAATCGCTTGAAAAATGGCTCAAATGAAAGATAAAGAAGTTATTTATCTACCCAGCAAGTCAGATTTCTAAAATGTTTTACGGCGAAAACATAGCACATATTTATGTCCAACCACCACTGCATACATACTTCATTAGCATAGCCAAGTAGGAAAAAATATGCAATCAACAAACGCAGGATTAAAAGAAAAATCATTTCACTAACCTTTTGAAATCTTCATCAGATGACAGTAATATAACATGTTACACAGTACATTCATTTTTTTCAATAATATGCAATATATATCCATAAATCTCTGTTTACAATTATGCATCGTTCAAAAAATGCTACTGCAATGTCAGGAGAAATAAATAGCTCCGGCAGATAACGTCAGCTAACAAGGAATACACATCATAAACTTTGACTAAATATGCATGTTTTACATATGTATGGCAAGATAAACTTCTTCTAAATGCAATTGCTATGTTACAATTATTTTTAACGTTACATTTGGCGTTCACTAGGCTATAATAGAGAGTCGGCGCTCTCATTTAGCATGCTGACTCCTCTATCATGGAGTCGACAGAAACCCAAAATGAAGACGTAAATATTCCCTTACCATGGCTGTTCTTGCTTCAGAAGACGTGGAAGGGTTAATACTCACCAAGTTAGCGTTCAGTTTTCAAGTCTGTGTCTTTCCGTTCTCAAACTAGACACTTTTCGGTCGAAATGTATGCAAATTTCAAGTGGATGCGCACCAAAACGTCGAAAGTATACATTATATTTCGAGTAAACTTGTCAAACTATGTTTATAATTAAGCCTTAGCATGTTATAAAGGTCTACAGCAATCGTGAGGGCGAACAGATCAGCACACGTTGTTCAGTCTGTCCTGAGAGAAAGAGAGAGAAATTTCCCAGCTCCCATTGGTGAAACTTTTTTTTGCGTCACCGGGACGTTTGGTCACGCTGAACGTCTCGTGAGCGCGCGATTCTCACAGTTACACGCCTCATCGAAAGCAGGCTTCACGCTGAAGACATATAAAGTGTTTCCATGGTTATAGCTGTTTGGGAAGTGTGTATACGATGACGTCAAAGTGATGGCAACTTTTCCCATTACAAGAGAGACTTTGGGAGAATGCATGCCCTGAGACTTCTGCTTTAGCTAGAGACAAAATTTAAACGGTTTTATAAGCTTTAGAGTGTTTCCTATTCGATAACAATTTTTATATGCATATATTAGCAACTTTTGACAAAAATTTATCATGGTTTATATGGGTGCCGAATTCCTCCAGAAGGGGCAGTATTCAGGGCTAGCCCTAACAGGGTAACCTGTTAAAGGCAATGCTACCAAATACTAATTGAGTGCATGTTAACTTCTGACCTACTGGGAATGTGATGAAAGAAATAAAAGCTGAAATAAATCATTCTCTCTACTATTATTCTGACATTTCACATTTTTTAAATGAAGTGGTGATCCTAACTGGTAATTTTTTACTATGATTAAATGTCAGGTATTGTGAAAAACTGAGTTTAAATGTATTCGGCAAAGGTGTATGTAAACTTCAGACCTCAACTGTAATTGCAGTTCACCAAATAGTTGTGAAGAATGGGTGGTCACTAACATGCAAATAGTTCTTTCCACTTAATTTAGGAAGATTTATTTTCTATTGCTTTTCCAGAATCCTCTGACCCGGGCATTGACTGGCTATGCCCTTCAGGTCCTGGTCTGAAGGTGATGACAGACAGAGCGACCATGTTCTGATTTTACAGGTCAGATAGCTTCTCCACTCTCTCATAGTGGGACCAGTGCTAGGGGTTTATGTGTGTGTATGCATGTGCCTGTGTGTGTGTGTGTGTGAGTGCAATGTCATTGCCATGTTCACCTCTAAACTGGACTGTTCCCTCCAAATCCAATCGGGCAATGTTTCTAGCATTGTCATAACAGTCTTCTGTTCTTACTTTAATGAGGGCTGGCCCCACCTTTTATGAGGGCTGGTCCCACCTTTCATGAGGGCTGGTCCCACCTTTCATGAGGGCTGGTCCCACCTTTCATGAGGGCTGGTCCCACCTTTCATGAGGGCTGGTCCCACCTTTCATGTCCCACCTTTCATGAGGGCTGGTAACACCTTTCATGTCCCACCTTTCATGAGGGCTGGTAACACCTTTTATGAGGGCTGGTCCCACCTTTCATGTCCCACCTTTCATGAGGGCTGGTAACACCTTTTATGAGGGCTGGTCCCACCTTTCATGTCCCACCTTTCATGAGGACTGGTCCCACCTTTTATGAGGGCTGGTCCCACCTTTTTTAAGGGCTTGTCCCACCTTTTTTAAGGGCTGGTCCCACCTTTTATGAGGGCTGGTCCCACCTTTTTTAAGGGCTGGTCCCACCTTTTATGAGGGCTGGTCCCACCTTTTTAAAGGGCTAGTCCCACCTTTTATGAGGGCTGGTCCAACCACTCATGAGGGGTGGTCCAACCATTCATAAGGGCTGATCCAACCATTCATGAGGGCTGATCCCACCTTTCATGAGGGCTGGATCAACCATTCATGAGGGCTGGTCCAACCATTCATGAGGGCTGGTCCAACCATTCATGAGGGCTGGTCCTACCATTCATGAGGGCTGGTCCAACCATTCATGAGGGCTGGTCCAACCATTCATGAGGGCTGGTCCAACCATTCATGAGGGCTGGTCCAACCATTCATGAGGGCTGGTCCAACCATTCATGAGGGCTGGTCCAACCATTCATGAGGGCTGGTCCACCTTTCATGAGGGCTGGTCCCACCTTTCATGAGGGCTGGTCCCACCATTCATGAGGGCTGGTCCCACCTTTCATGAGGGCTGGTCCTACCATTCATGAAGGCTGGTCCTACCATTCATGAAGGATGGTCCTACCATTCATGAGGGCTGGTACCACCTTTCATGAGAGCTGTTCCTACCATTCATGAAGGCTGGTCCTACCATTCATGAAGGATGGTCCTACCATTCATGAAGGCTGGTACAACCTAATGATGTGACTCCAGCTAGCGTTAGCTACAAATAATTAGTGTCTGTCTGTCAATATGTGTTAAGCCAGCAGAATCAATTAGTGCCTTGGGTCCTCTGCCAGGCAAAAATGCTGTCTCTTATAAAGTTCTGTGTAAACCCACTCTTCAGAGTATTTACTTTCCTCCGGCTTTAACTCCAATAGACACCAATTAGGGATTGGTATTTCGTTAGTCTAATAATGTCCATTTTTGGGGAATATCCGGATAGTCAACATTCCTCTAAAGGCCTCCAAAAGGCTAGGGCTGGCTCTGACTGCATGTGTGGGTATAGATGAGGGTATATATGAGGGTATAGATGAGGGTTTAGGTGTGGGTATAGATGAGGGTATAGATGATGGTTTAGATGAGGGTATAGATGAGGGTTTAGATGAGGGTATAGATGAGGGTTTAGATGTGGGTACAGATGTGGGTATAGATGTGGGTATAGATGAGGGTATAGATGAGGGTTTAGATGAGGGTTTAGATGTGGGTATAGATGAGGGTTTAGATGAGGGTTTAGATGAGGGTATAGATGAGGGTTTAGATGTGGGTACAGATGAGGGCATAGATGTGGGTATCGATGAGGGTTTAGATGAGGGTTTAGATGTGGGTATAGATGAGGGTATACATGATGATGGTTTGGATGAGGGTATAGATGAGGGCATAGATGAGGGTATAGATGAGGGTTTAGATGTGGGTACAGATGAGGGTTTAGATGAGGGTTTAGATGTGGGTATAGATGAGGGTTTAGATGAGGGTTTAGATGAGGGTATAGATGAGGGTTTAGATGTGGGTACAGATGAGGGCATAGATGTGGGTATCGATGAGGGTTTAGATGAGGGTTTAGATGTGGGTATAGATGAGGGTATACATGATGATGGTTTGGATGAGGGTATAGATGAGGGCATAGATGAGGGTTTAGATGAGGGTTTAGAGATGAGATGAGGGCATAGATGTGGGTATCGATGAGGGTTTAGATGAGTGTTTAGATGTGGGTATAGATGAGGGTATACATGATGATGGTTTGGATGAGGGTATAGATGAGGGCATAGATGAGGGTATAGATGAGGGTTTAGATGTGGGTACAGATGAGGGTTTACATGATGATGGTTTAGATGAGGGTATAGATGAGGGCATAGATGAGGGTTTAGATGAGAGTTTAGATGTGGGTACATATGAGGGTATAGATGTGGGTATCGATGAGGGTTTAGATGAGGGTTTAGATGTGGGTATAGATGAGGGTTTACATGATAATGCTTTAGATGAGGGTATAGATGAGGGCATAGATGAGGGTTTAGATTATGGTTTAGATGAGGGTACAGATGAGGGTTTAGATGAGGGTTTAGATGATGGTATAGATGAGGGTATAGATGAGGGCATAGATGAGGGTACATATGAGGGTACAGATGTGCGTACAGATATGGGTATAGATGAGGGTTTAGATGTGGGTTTAGATGAGGGTATACATGAGGGTATAGATGAGGGTTTAGATGAGGGTATAGATGAGGGTATACATGAGGGTTAGATGAGGGTATAGATGAGGGTATAGATGAGGGTTTAGATGAGGGTTAAATGAGGGTATAGATGAGGGTTTAGATGTGGGTACAGATGAGGGCATAGATGT
>NC_088407.1:82714892-82764892 GCF_034236695.1 Oncorhynchus nerka | reverse complement strand
TGCAGGCTGAAACAGGTTAATGATGGAGTAGAGGTTTCCTCTTGCTCTGCAGGCTGAAACAGGTTAATGATGAAGTAGAGGTTTCCTCTTGCTCTGCAGGCTGAAACAGGTTAATGATGGAGTAGAGGTTTGATCTTGCTCTGCAGGCTGAAACAGGTTAATGATGGAGTAGAGGTTTCCTCTTGCTCTGCAGGCTGAAACAGGTTAATGATGGAGTAGAGGTTTCCTCTTGCTCTGCAGGCTGAAACAGGTTAATGATGAAGTAGAGGTAATTGTTGAAGTGGGGGGGGGGCAGTTAGTATGTCTCCTGTTAATGTGTTAAACTGTAAAACATGTACGCAAATTAGAAGTGTTGATGCGGAGGTGAATTATTCTCCCACGCTGGAAATACCAGGGCGCAGAGCCAAGTCAATGTTCAACCTCTCAGCATTGCACCAGCCTGCATCCTCTGCCCTCTAGGCTCTGTGTGTGTGTGTGTGTGTGTGTGTGTGTTTGTGTGTGTGTGTGTGTCATTACAGTACATTATCTGCCAATGAAAGGGCATTCATTAGAAACAGCTTGTTAGCTTCTTCACGGGATATGCCTATAAGATTACAGTAAACCCTACATGAGATTTGCCGTTTATGTCAGTTGTATGTCATGTTATTTGTAGTTATTTCATGTAGTTCTGGCAGTTTATAATGCCTGGGAGCTCCTGATGTGGTGTGTGCCACTGCTGGTTCCACCATACACTAAGATACAGAACATACAGAAACTCAATCTGTCAAATACAGGGTGCCACTCATACGTGGGAGTCTAAATGAGGCGACATCTTCAATGACGACAACGCGGTTCAAACACACGCAACACTGCCTCCGCCTCTCTGCTGCCGAGGTTCCCGCTTCCCAGTTAGCATTCCGAGTTATAGCAAGAGAATGACGGCATTGGGGGAAAAGCAGGAGTGCTGACAGAACTCATTTCCAAAGTCAGACACAAGCACCGGAGCTTGCCAACATTGACAATAAATCAATTTCTATTTAGAGCAAGAGGATTCAAATGTGAGGGTCCCTAATGTGGGCTGGAGAACAAACAGGGGGAGTGGGTGATGGATGTGCCAGGCATGGTGATGGACGGGCAGACTTATAGCCCACTATCAGCGGAATCCATCTTCCTTTCTTGACCGGTTAGTTTACTGGAAGCTGTCTAACAGTCTCAGACAAAATGTCAAAGACACTCTGTTCAGTTCTAGATCTCACTGTGGTGTGTATCGTGCTAGCTAGCCGCTGCTGGGCTTGCAGTGTACATTTTCATATACTGGCTTTTTACATGTCCTGAAATGTCAATCATTGAGCATATCTTATTCATTTTGGCGTGGCTGGATCCAGGTGGAACGTGGCGGTCTGATTCCGTCAAGTGGCCTCAGACTTTGAACTTTGTATCTTTAAAGTACCACAAAGTACCATCTTTAAAGTACCAATTCTAGAAAATGTCAAGGCTAAGGTATGGGCTCCCAAGTGGCTCAGCGGTCCAAGGCACTGCATCTCAGTGCTAAAGGCATTACTACAGCCACCCTGGTTCGAATCCAAACTGTATCACAACTGGATGTGATTGGAAGTCCCATAGGGCTGCACACAATTGGCCCAGCATCGTCCGTGTTTGGCCAGAGTAGGCCTTCAATGTGAACAATAATTAGTTATTAACTGCTTGCCTAGTTAAATGTAAAAAAGGTAAGGTCCAGATCAAGCTATGGCTGATACATTATACAGTATAACCGTCTTCATTAGCTGTTGCTGTGTTCTCTGCAAAAACAAGTTTGACAGTGGTTTTTAATTACCCACTGTTCTGTAACAGGCAGCTTCTCACACAGTAATCTATTTTGGAAAAATAAGTGTGAATGGAGCAATAATCACCTTGAAAAATATGAATTAAAAACATGAGAATAATGGCGGTGTGATCATGATGCATTATTCATTATGCCCAGGAATTACAGTGGTTTTTAAAATGTAATATGGTGCCTTATGTCTGAACATTAGCGGAGAGAGAAGATGGCAGAAAGGTATGTTTTCAGGTTTCACTCCTGGGTCCACGCTGTGCGTTTACACTTTAAAGGAACATAGATATGATATTTATTTTCTTGTGGAGTGATTAAATATGATGGCTCTATGTTTCACTCGACTGAGTGTCTTAGGTCCCCTAAGCTCGAGCGAAAGAAAAATAGAATTTGTCACATTCGCCGAATACAACGGTTTAGACTTGACCGTGAAATGATTGCTTAAGAGCCCTCACACAAGATGAATAAAATATGCAAGAATGGAGTTAAGAAATAAGATATAAATTCTGCTATGCCCTCCAACGAACCATCAAGCAGGACTAAGATCGAATCGCACCGGTTCCGACGCTCGTTGGATGTGGAGGGCTTGCAAACTATTACAGACTACAAAGGGAAGCACAGCCAAGAGCTGCACAGTGACACAAGCCTACCAGACGAGCTAAATTACTTATATGTTTGCTTAAAGGAAAGCAACACTTAATCATACATGAGAGCACCAGCTATTCCGGACGACTGAGTGTTAACGCTCTGCACAGCCAATGTGAGTAAGACCTTTAAACAGGTCAACATTCACAAGACTGCAGAGCCGGGCGGATTACCAGGACTTGTACATGCGCTGACCAACTGGCAAGTGACTTCACTGACATTTTCAACCTCTCTTTGTCTGAGTCAGTAATAACAATATGTTTCAAGCTGACCACATAGTGCCTGTGCCCAATAACACTAAGGTAACCTGCCTAAACGACAACCAACCTGTTGCACTCACGTCTGGTGCCATGAGGTTTTTTGAAATGCTGGCCATGGCTCACATCAACACAATTTTCCCAGACCCACTCTAATTTCCATACGGCCCCAACAGATCCACAGATCCACAGATGATGCTATCTCTATTCCACTCCTTACTGCCCCTTTCAGACCTGGACAAAAGGAACACCTATGTGAGAATGATTTTCATTGACTACAGCTCAGGGTTCAACACCATTGTGCCCTCAAAGCTCATCACTAAGCTAAGGACCCTGGGTCTAAACACCTCCCTCTGCAACTGGATCCTGGACTTCCTGACGGGCAGCCCCCAGGTGGTAAGGGTAGGTAACAACACATCCGCCACACTGATCCTCAACACGGGGGCCCCTCAAGGGTGCGTGCTCAGCCCCCTCCTGTGAACCCTGTTCACTCATGACTGCATGGCCAGGCATGACTCCAACACCATCATTAAGTTTGCTGACGACATTACAGTGGTAGGCCTGATCACCGACAACGACGAGACAGCACATAGGAATGAGGTCAGAGACCTGGCCGTGTCGTGCCAGGACATCAACCTCTCCCTCAACGTGATCAAGACTAAGGAGATGATTGTGGACTACAGGAAAAGGAGGGCCGAACAGGCCCCCATTCTCATCGTTGCGGCTGTAGTGGAGCAGGTTGAGAGATTCAAGTTCCTTGGTGTCCACATCACCAAAAAACTAGCATGGTCCAAGCACACCAAGATTTTAAAATCTGCCTGTAGTTTTGACACAGCCAGATCAACTGTCAGATCAACAGTATCCATGATCCATGATAGTATCATCCACATATAGATGAAGTGTACAGAATCAGTTTCATCAGCTGTCCAGCTGGCTGGTCTCAGACGATCCTGTAAGTGAAGAAGTTGGATGTAGAGGATCCTAACATGGGGCTAGCGTGGTTACACATGGTTGTGAGACCGGATGGACATACTGCCATATTCACTCACCGCAGAGTGAAGGAAAAGCAGCCAACAAGTGCTCAGCATATGTGGGAACTCCTTTAAGACTGTTGGAAAAGCATTCCAGGTAACTACCTCATGAAGCTGGTTGAGAGAATGCGAAGAGTGTTCAAAGCTGTCATCAAGGAAAAGGGTGACTTAAAATATATTTTGATTTGTTTAACACTTTTTTCGGTTACTACATGTTTCCATATATGTTATTGTTTTGATATCTTCACTATTAATTATAGAAAATAGTAAAAAATTAAGAAAAACACATTAATGAGTAGATGTGTCCAAACTTTTGACTGGTACTGTATATATATATATATATATATATATATATATATATGTGTGTGTGTGTGTGTGTGTTGGGGATAATGTGTAACATTTGTACAAGAGACCTAGGTCTCAATATGTCTTCCCTGATAAAATAAGTGTTAAAATAAAAGTTCAATACAATAAATACTAGAATAATCATGATTAGGATGTGTCCTTGGAGAGGTGTGTCCTTAGAGAGGTGTGTCCTTAGAGAGGTGTGTCCTTGGAGAGATGAGTCCTTAGAGAGGTGTGTCCTTAGAGAGGTGTGTCCTTAGAGAGGTGTGTCCTTAGAGAGGTGTGTCCTTGGAGAGGTGTGTCCTTGGAGAGATGAGTCCTTAGAGAGGTGTGTCTTTGAATGTGTTTGTAGACGTCATCTTTGTTAAATTTTTTATCAAATTAAATATTGAAATCCAATATCCTTTGCATGTTGAACATGGCTGCTTTGAAATACTGAGCACCCTTTATCTTTAGTTCCAGTTCCAGTTGGTTCATATCCACATGATATACACGGGGTACACAGTGGAATTAAATGATTTCTTGCAGGTTCACCTCTCGACAATGCAACAACAACAGGAAAAGGAAATAAGTGAATAAAAGAGTAATAACTCAATAAAAAGCTCATCAACACCAACCAGAGTTTTGCACAAATGCAAAACCTAAATGATCACAGTTCTCCATTCTGATAAACATCCTTAAGTAATATCTCTAACCCCCCCCCCCCCCAAGCATCCATCTACAAACAAAATCTAGACTTCTACTCCGTTATTGAGGTGTTTTCTACCCCCCAAATCAATATATAACAACCCCAATTAGACACAAATTCATAATGATTGTGGAGCGTGTCATTTAGATGCTGAGCGAGAGCCGGGGGAACTTCACAAACCGAGTGCTAATTAGGGTTCCCGTGGTTACATGCTTCTAGGAGCAGTGCACACAGCCTGCCACACTACCACCGGTAAAGTTCCCACTTCCCTCTGATTCATCTTCCTAACTTTTTTCTTTTTTTCCCCTTTTTCTTCCAAATGCCGTCTTGCTTACA
Organism: Oncorhynchus nerka; assembly: GCF_034236695.1. Taxonomy (NCBI): domain Eukaryota; kingdom Metazoa; phylum Chordata; class Actinopteri; order Salmoniformes; family Salmonidae; genus Oncorhynchus; species Oncorhynchus nerka. The sequence goes on along the minus strand of NC_088407.1, from coordinate 82,759,780 downwards.
GAAACTTCAGTAAAGAGATAGCAGAGCTTCGACCTGAACAGGAAGAGGCCCTTGCACAATATTGGCAATCACTAAAACAGGAAGTGCGATAACAGCAAATTAGATATTATTTCTCATTCTTATTATTTCATACTTGTCTCCACGCTTTTACATCAAGTCACATTTTTCACCTCCTTCAGAGGAAGCAGTGTGACAAGCGACGTCATCGCAGTATCAAACTGGTTTTCTGTTGCCAAGGTTTGAGCCAGGAAGTAGACTGAAGGAACGTGATCGTTCATGCGCTTTGACACGTGCCAATGTGTTCCGTCAGTGCAGCCGTTCCCTCACACGTTCTTGTCAATCAGATTGACGTTTAAAAGAACTTCAAGTCCCACCCTATCTTTGTGAACCCACAGCCACACAGACACTGTAAAAAAGAGAGTCTAACCAGTCTAGACTAGTCTAGCCTAATTAGAGTCTAGTCTAATCAGAGTCTAGTCTAACCAGAGTCCAGTCTAATCAGAGACTCTAATCAGAGTATAGACTAATCAGAGTCTAATCAGAGAGTCTAATCAGAGTATATTCAGAGTATAGACTAATCAGAGTCTAATCAGAGTCTAGACTAATCAGAGAGACTAATCAGAGTCTATTCAGAGTATAGACTAATCAGAGTCTAATCAGAGTCTATTCAGAGTATAGACTAATCAGAGTCTAATCAGAGACTCTAATCAGTCTAGACTAATCAGAGAGTCTAATCAGAGTATAGACTAATCAGAGAGACTAATCAGAGTCTAATCAAAGAGTCTAATCAGAGTCTAGACTAATCAGAGAGACTAATCAGAGTCTATTCAGAGTATAGACTAATCAGAGTCTAATCAGAGACTCTAATCAGAGTATAGACTAATCAGAGTCTAATCAGAGTCTAGTGTTATTTTTTCATCCTGATATGATTTGAATGTGAACAATGTTTGAATAATGCTCCTGCCTCATAGTTAAATGGATTAACCAGTCTAGTTATAAAACCCATCCATTAGTCTCCCAAACATTAACTTTCATCTGTTTTATTTTAGTCACATTATCGGAAAACACCTGTCTGGAAGCACAGTGTCACGCCCTGGTTCTCTATGGTGTAGTTGGTCAGGGTGTGACTGGGGGTTATTCTAGTTTCATTTTTCTATGTGGGGTTCTAGGTTATTATTTCTATGTTGGTGATTTGTATGATTCCCAAATAGAGGCAGCTGGTAATCGTTGTCTCTAATTTCCACATGTGTTTATGAGATATTGTTTATGGGTAGTTGCATGTTATCACTCCATTGTTGTCATGTTTCATTTATTCTTTATTGTTTTGTTGTGTGGTTCACTTACTTTAAATGAAAAAGATGTGGAACCCAGATCACGCTGCACGTTGGTCCGAGGATGAATCATCCACCAAGCAAATCTCTTTAATGGTCTTCTTTTTGTTTTTCCCCAGGAAACAAGCTTGGCATAATTGTCTGTTTTACAGTAAACGAGTGCTGGAAATATTGCAGCATGCAAATGAGAGAGGGTGATTGTTTGTTTCCTGCATTTCATTTGTGATTGTTTGTTTACTGCTTTAATCCGTTAGATTTGAAGTATAGGCCCTATCTGAGACTAGCATGCAGTTCAATGCATTCCTCAGCTAGCTTCTGAACAGCTCTCTGTCAGTTCTTAGATGTCCATCAAGTGATACTCAAGGAAATTAAAATAAAAAGCTTTTAATTAGGTACGCACTGTTGTGTAATGATGTTTCGTTAGTATTTGTCTAATTAATTTACGTTCACCAAGCAGAGTCCACAAACATAAACGAATGCCAATGTGATGGAGAAAAGGTGGATCAAGATTCAACCTATAAAGGGGAGAGATGCATGCAGGGAAATAAGAAAGAAAGTGAAAGCTTAGAGAGTGAGTAAAGTAAAAATGTAGTGCAAAACATATAGAAGACTTATCCACACCTTGAATTAGATGTATCTCGCTAATGTTTTGAAAACCATTTCCTGAGTAAATGTAATACAGTAGTGATAAAAGCCTGATTAGAATTTATTCTAATAATTCATTCTAATTGGTTCATCATGCTTACTGCTTGAAGTAAAAATGAATTGACACATCAACCTCTGTTTTCCTTGATTTACTAAAGATAAATTCCACATTCAGCATCCTGTATTCTACAATCTGCATTCTACATTCCAAATTCTATATTCCAAATCTTCTAAAAAAAGTAACTTGAATTTCTTCTAGATTCATGTATTAGATGAATCCGACGATGTTCCGTTAAATTACATTAAAATATAATAAGCTTCTCAGCCGAGGCGAGACTGTAATTTCTCTCCCACCAGGACACTCTGTGTTCCAAATTGCATTCTATTCCCTATGCTGTGCACTTCTTTTAAACCAGAGCCCTATGGGCCCATGTCAATAGTAGTGCACTTGAACACTATAAAGGGAATAGGATCCCATGTGGGATGCATTCCATGGCTTCTATTATCAGCTAAAGTTCTGCACACTGTCACCGCTATTAACCTCTCACTATGGACATTGTGATAGACTAGACAGATGATTGACAGGTAGACAGACAGACAGGCATACAGGCAGACATAAATGCAGACAGGCAGGCAGACATACAAACAGGCAGACAGGCAGATAGGCAAACAGACAAGCAGATAGATAGACAGAAGGACAGACAAGCAAACAGGCAGACAGACAGACCATTATTACCTTCCAGCCAGAAGTGGCTGGTTGTGGTCTTTCACATTCAGTTCATTCTAACTCAGTGTCTGGGTCACATTCAGTTCATTCTAACTCAGTGTCTGGGTCACATTCAGTTTATTCTAACTCAGTGTCTGGGTCACATTCAGTTCATTCTAACTCAGTGTCTGGGTCACATTCAGTTCATTCTAACTCAGTGTCTGGGTCACATTCAGTTCATTCTAACTCAGTGTCTGGGTCACATTCAGTTCATTCTAACTCTGTCTGGGTCACATTCAGTTCATTCTAACTCAGTCTGGGTCACATTCAGTTCATTCTAACTCAGTGTCTGGGTCACATTCAGTTAAATCTAACTCAGTGTCTGGGTCACATTCAGTTAATTCTAACCCAGTGTCTGGGTCACATTTTGTTCATTCTACCTCAGTGTCTGGGTTACATTCAGTTCATTCTACCTCAGTGTCTGGGTCACATTCATTTCATTCTACCTCAGTGTCTGGGTCACATTCAGTTCATTCTAACGCAGTGTCTGGATCACATTCAGTTTATTCTAACTCAGTCTGGGTCACATTCAGTTAATTCTACCTCAGTGTCTGGGTCACATTCAGTTCATTCTTACTCAGTGTCTGGGTCACATTCAGTTAATTCTAACTCAGTGTCTGGGTCACATTCAGTTCATTCTAACTCTGTCTGGGTCACATTCAGTTCATTCTAACTCTGTCTGGGTCACATTCAGTTCATTCTAACTCAGTGTCTAGATCACATTCAGTTTATTCTAACTCAGTGTCTGGGTCACATTCAGTTCATTCTAACTCAGTGTCTGGGTCACATTCAGTTCATTCTAACTCAGTGTCTGGGTCACATTCAGTTCATTCTAACTCAGTGTCTGGGTCACATTCAGTTCATTCTAACTCTGTCTGGGTCACATTCAGTTCATTCTAACTCAGTCTGGGTCACATTCAGTTCATTCTAACTCAGTGTCTGGGTCACATTCAGTTAAATCTAACTCAGTGTCTGGGTCACATTCAGTTTATTCTAACTCAGTCTGGGTCACATTCAGTTCCTTCTACCTCAGTGTCTGGGTCAAATTCAGTTCATTCTAACGCAGTGTCTGGATCACATTCAGTTTATTCTAACTCAGTGTCTGGGTCACATTCAGTTAATTCTAACTCTGTCTGGGTCACATTCAGTTCATTCTAACTCAGTGTCTGGGTCACATTCAGTTCATTCTACCTCAGTGTCTGGGTCACATTCAGTTCATTCTAACGCAGTGTCTGGATCACATTCAGTTTATTCTAACTCAGTGTCTGGGTCACATTCAGTTCATTCTTACTCAGTGTCTGGGTCACATTCAGTTCATTCTAACTCAGTGTCTGGGTCACATTCAGTTCATTCTAACTCAGTGTCTGGGTCACATTCAGTTCATTCTAACTCAGTGTCTCGGTCACATTCAGTTCATTTTAACTCAGTGTCTGGGTCACATTCAGTTCATTCTAACTCAGTGTCTCGGTCACATTCAGTTCATTCTAACTCAGTGTCTCGGTCACATTCAGTTCATTCCAACTCAGTGTCTGGGTCACATTCAGTCTTCTAACTCAGTGTCTGGGTCACATTCAGTTCATTCTAACTCAGTGTCTGGATCACATCACATTCAGTTCATTCTAACTCAGTGTCTGGGTCACATTCAGTTCATTCTTACTCAGTGTCTGGGTCACATTCAGTTCATTCTAACTCAGTGTCTGGGTCACATTCAGTTCATTCTAACTCAGTGTCTCGGTCACATTCAGTTCATTTTAACTCAGTGTCTGGGTCACATTCAGTTCATTCTAACTCAGTGTCTCGGTCACATTCAGTTCATTCTAACTCAGTGTCTCGGTCACATTCAGTTCATTCTAACTCAGTGTCTCGGTCACATTCAGTTCATTCCAACTCAGTGTCTGGGTCACATTCAGTTCATTCTAACTCAGTGTCTGGGTCACATTCAGTTCATTCTAACTCAGTGTCTGGGTCACATTCAGTTCATTCTAACTCAGTGTCTCGGTCACATTCAGTTCATTCTAACTCAGTGTCTCGGTCACATTCAGTTCATTCTAACTCAGTGTCTCGGTCACATTCAGTTCATTCCAACTCAGTGTCTGGGTCACATTCAGTTCATTCTAACTCAGTGTCTGGGTCACATTCAGTTCATTCTACCTCAGTGTCTGGGTCACATTCAGTTCATTCTACCTCAGTGTCTGGGTCACATTCAGTTCATTCTACCTCAGTGTCTGGGTCACATTCAGTTCATTCTAACTCAGTCTGGGTCACATTCAGTTAATTCTACCTCTGTCCATGTCGAGACTTGACAGTTCATGTAGCTTTAGTATTCTGATCATAGAGTTCTGATCAGGGAGTTCCGAACGCATCATGCATCTACACATACATTTAAATGTGTCTACCAGGTCTACAGTGTGTCCGGATTCCCTTTTCCCACGCTATATTCTAATGCCTGTATGCATTCTACAAACAATGGAATAGGAAAAATATGATAATAACACAAGTGATGGCAGTAGCTAACTACTGTAGCTAACTAGCCAGCTAAGCTCTGTAGCTAACTAGCCAGCAAGCTAGCAAGCAACGGTAAAGGGATAGCAAATAGGTTAGCGTAACTTGCCAAGCCCAAAATAGTTTTTTAAAGTATTAGCCAGCTGGCTAGTGTTTATGAGGCCAGCAAAAATGTTCCTCACACGCTACGAACGTGTTCCTGTTATAATGAAAAGGTGCCTCTCGGTCTCAAAACACATATTTGTTTGGAGACTTGTGAAAGAAGTGCTGATGACGTCTCCCACTGTATGTTTGTTGTTGTTGTTGTTGTTGTTGTTGTAGCACTGGACAAGCACACCTGAATCAACTTGTTAACTAATCATCATGCCACCAATGAGTTGAATCCGGTGAGTTTGTCTGGAGCTACAACAACAAAGTGTTATGTTGGGGTACTGGAGGAGTTGGGCGGTTGGGAGAACTAGAAGACTGGAGTTGAGCTGTTGGGGCATATTGGAGGACTGGAGTTGTGCTGTTGGGTACTGGAGGCGTTGGGCTGTTGGGAGAACTGGAAGACTGGAGTTGAGCTGTTGGGGGGACTGGAGTTGTGCTGTTGAGGCATACTGGAAGACTGGAGTTGGGCTGTTGAGGCATACTGGAAGCCTGGAGTTGGGCTGTTGGGGCATACTGGAGGACTGGAGTTGTGCTGTTGAGGCATACTGGAGGACTGGAGTTGGGCTGTTTGGGCATACTGGAGGACTGGAGTTGTGCTGTTGAGGCATACTTGAAGCCTGGAGTTGGGCTGTTGGGGCATACTGGAGGACTGGAGTTGGGCTGTTGGGGCATACTGGAGGACTGGAGTTGGGCTGTTGGGGATACTGGAGGACTGGAGTTGGGCTGTTGGGGGTACTGAAGGACTGGAGTTGGGCTGTTGGGGGTAATGAAGGACTGGACTTGAGAACCACTGGTGTAAGCAATAGATTTAGACAGTGTAAAACAGGCTCTTCTCTGTAGTGTATCCGGCATGCAGTCCACATGCTATATCAGAGTCTTTCACCCTCAGGCGAAAAACAACACCAAAGACAAGCCAGCTGAGGCCAAAAGTCTCTCATCCATACAGATCTGACTGCGTCCATCTTCTCTCTCCATTCGTCTTAATCAAGAGGCTCATAGCTGGCTACGGGAGATGCTTGTTTTATCCGTTTTTTCCCGGCATGTCTGACATGGCACTTTCCCAGAGGACAAAAGTGGTTGCAGTGACGTTATTATAAAGTACTTTGCGACGTCATTCCTAGGGATGAGCAATGAGGCAAGAGAAACACTGAGAAAGGGTACAAGCATCTAGAAGTTTTGTTCTCAACATTTTCAATTGTCCTAAAGAATTCAACTACTCTAAAGGACTCAACTGTCCTAAAGAAGTCAACTGTCCTAAAGAACTGAACTGTCCTAAATAACTCAACTGTCCTAAATAACTCAACTGTCCTAAAGAACTCAACTACTCTAAAGGACTCAACTGTCCTAAAGAACTGAACTGTCCTAAAGAACTCAACTACTCTAAAGGACTCCATTGTCCTAAAGGACTCAACTGTCCTAAAGTACTCAACTGTCCTAAAGAACTCAACTATCCTAAAGAACTCAACTGTCCTAAACAACTCAACTGTCCTTAAGAACTCAACTATCCTAAAGAACTCAACTGTCCTAAAGAACTCAACTGTCCTTAAGAACTCAACTGTCCTAAAGAACTCAACTGTCCTAAAGAACTCAACTGTCCTAAAGAACTCAACTGCCCTAAAGTACTCAACTCTCCTAAATAACTCAACTGTCTTAAAGAACTCAACTGTCCTAATGAACTGAACTGTCCTAAAGTATTCAACTGTCCTAAAGAACTAAACTGTCCTAAAGAACTCAGGTCAAAAGTGCAGGAAAAGCATGTAACATAGATAGATGGGTTGGTTGTTCAAATCCAATCAAATGTTCTTAGTCACATGCGCCGAATACAACAGTGAAACACTTTCTTACAATCCCCAAACCAACAACGCAGCTTAAAAAAATCAGGATAAGAATGATAAATAAAAGTAACAAGTAGTTTTAAAGTGCAGCAGTAAAATAACAATACAAGATAAGTTAGAAAATAAGTTACAAACAACGCAAAACAACTATCATAAAAACACAATCGGTTAGGAGCATGTAAAACGTCAGCCATCTTCTCCGGTGCCGTCTTCTATTTGTATTTTACACCACAAAACAGACACGTGTGTATCTGTGGGGAAAAACAGACTGTTGACGTCATGTAAACTATATTCAGTCTCCAAATATTTATTGAAAATATAAACACATTTGCAGAATGTTTTTCAAATACATTGTTACAGTTGTTGGTTAGCTAGCAAGCAAAGTTGATCCATATCATATCCATAATGAACTTTGAGTGTCTGAGAAGAATAATAATGGTTCAATTATAAAAGTTAGATGATAGAGTTCAATTATACCAGTGACTGTTTTCACGTAAACTATGAGCCGTGCATTCAACAGAAGGAAACTATGAGCCGTGCATTCAACAGAAGGAAACTATTAGCCGTGCATTCAACAGAAGGAAACTATGAGCCGTGTATTCAACAGAAGGCAACCATGATAACAAAAGACATGACTTGTTTTTCTGCATTTTACAGGGGGTTTTACTGTGCGGTCTGCGATGTGGCCGTCATGGCCATGGTCAGGTTGTAAAATGGTTAGAATTGGATGGCTGGTAAACATATTTTTAGTTACTGAAATATGACGTCTTTCCCATGACATCTGAAGGTGTTTTCCACTTTCAGACCATTGTTGTGAACTCTGTGCAGTTCATTTAATTTTATGTGCAATGTGAACACTCTAAAGGAACTCAGACCCATTCAAATGAGCCCCCAAAGCGAATCCGAAGTAAGAGCATCATGACAGGTAGACTGATTTCGGTTTGCTTTAATGCCAGGGTCCGGTTTCGTTTTTCAGGCCAATGTGAACACAAAACTTCCCAGGTTCGCTTGTCATTATTCCCAAACCACACACTCGACTACTGCAACACCGTTTCCCCTGTCTTAACCCCTCACACTCAACTACTGCAACACCGTTTCCCCTGTCTTAACCCCTCACACTAGACTACTGCAACACCGTTTCCCCTGTCTTAACCCCTCAAACTCGACTACTGCAACACCGTTTCCCCTGTCTTAACCCCTCAAACTCAACTACTGCAACACCGTTTCCCCTGTCTTAACCCCTCAAACTCGACTACTGCAACACCGTTTCCCCTGTCTTAACCCCTCAAACTCGACTACTGCAACACCGTTTCCCTGTCTTAACCCCTCAAACTCGACTACTGCAACACCGTTTCCCCTGTCTTAACCCCTCAAACTCAACTACTGCAACACCGTTTCCCCTGTCTTAACCCCTCAAACTCGACTACTGCAACACCGTTTCCCCTGTCTTAACCCCTCAAACTCGACTACTGCAACACCGTTTCCCCTGTCTTAACCCCTCAAACTCGACTACTGCAACACCGTTTCCCCTGTCTTAACCCCTCAAACTCGACTACTGCAACACCGTTTCCCCTGTCTTAACCCCTCAAACTCAACTACTGCAACACCGTTTCCCCTGTCTTAACCCCTCACACTAGACTACTGCATCACCATTTTTACACCAGTAAGTGCTATACAGATACCCAGCCTAAAACCCCAAAGAATAATCAATGCAGAGGCAGAAGCACAGTGGCTAGGAAAAACTCCCTAGGAGGCAGGAATCTAGGGAGAAACCTAGAGAGGAACCAGGCTCAGAGAGGTGCCAGTTCTCTTCTGGCTATACCAGGTAGAGATTTAAGAGTACATGTGTGGCCATTAAGCCCAGATCGTTTTTCAAGACGTACAAAAGTTCGTTGATGACCAGCAGTCTCAAATATTAACCATGATGGCGATAGACGAGGCAACACTATTAGGGTCGTCATGCAGGAGATGTGTTGTATCAAAGAGATATGTTGGGGACATACAGTAATATGGTTACTTAAGGACATGTTATTATCATGTATGGGGACCAGACGTATGTCAGGTTATTGTGGAGTATTTATAAGACTACTCAATGTATGTCAGGTTATTGTGGAGTATTTATAGGACTACTCAATGTATGTCAGGTTATTGTGGAGTATTTATAGGACTACTCAATGTATGTCAGGTTATTGTGGAGTATTTGCAGGACTACTCACTGTACATCAGGTTGTTGTGGAGTATTTGAGGGACTTGTCACTGTACATCAGGTTGTTGTGGAGTATTTGAGGGACTTGTCACTGTACATCAGGTTATTGTGGAGTATTTGTTGGAATACTCACTGTATTTCAGGTTATTGTGGAGTATTTGTGGACTACTCACTGTACGACAGGTTATTGTGGAGTAATTGTAGGGCTACTTACTGTATGTCAGGTTATTATGGAGTATTTATAGAACTACTCACTGTATGTCAAGATGTTGTGGAGTATTAGTACACATAGAGCTGCGAGGCGAAGAGAGGAGATTGTGTGGTTGTGTTGAGTCCTTTTGAAGTGAGGAATCTACATATACTGAGAGACCATTGGAGCTTTGTGGAGACATAGGATAGGGCCTCCTACTGTGGTACTGCAGAGAGAAAGGGCGAGCTGGAGTGGAGAGAGAGCTGGAGAGAGAGCTGGAGAGAGAAAGCTGGAGAGAGAGAGCTGGAGAGAGAGAGCTGGAGAGAGAGAGCTAGAGAGAGAGAACTAGAGAGAGAGAGCTAGAGGGAGAGAGCAAGAGAGAGAGAGAGAGAGAGAGAGAGAGAGAGAGAGAGAGAGAGAGAGCACAATTAAGACTATACCCACATATAGAAATAGCCATCACCTACAAATATATGAACCTAGAGAAGAGTCCCCTCAGCCAGCTTGTTCTGGGGCTCTGTTCACAAACACAAACAGACCCCATAGACCCCATGACAGAGACACATTTTTACCCAACCAAATTATGAGAAAACAAAAAGATAACTAGATGACATACTAGAAAGAATCAACCAAAAAACGGAGCGAATTGGAACGTTATTTGGCCCTAAACAGAGAGAACACAGTGACATAATACCTGACTGTGACTGACCCCAAATTAAGAAAATCCTTGACTATATACAGGTTCAGTGAGCATAGCCTTGCTATTGAGAGAGGCCGCAATTGGCAGACCTGGCTGTCGAGAGAAGACAGGCTATGTGCACACAATGAGGTGGAAACTAAGCTGCACTTCCTAATCTCCTGCCAAATGTATGACAGTTAATAGAGACACATATTTCCCACAGATCACAGAAGCCCAAAAATAATTTAAAAATAAATCAAACATTGATAAACTCCCACATCTGTTAGGCGAAATATCAGCAGTGTGCAATCACAGCAGCAAGATTTGTGGCTCTTTGTCATGAGAAAAGGACAACCTGTCACGCCCTGATCTAATTCACCTGTCTTTGTGATTGTCTCCACCCCCCTCCAGGTGTCGCCCCATCTTCCCCATCCCCTGTGTATTTATACCTGTGTTCTCTGTTTGACTGTTGCCAGTTTGTTTTGTTTCGTCAAGCCTACCAGCGGTTTTCCCTCTGTTCCTGTCTCTCGTTTGTTCCTGCTTTCTAGTTTTCTTAGTTTTTGACCTTTCTGCCCGCCTTGACCCTGAGCCTGCCGTCCTGTATTTTTGCCCCACGACTCTGGATTACCGACCCCTGCCTGCCTTGACCTGTCGTTGGCCTCCCCCTGTTGTCGTAATAATCATTGTTACTTCGACACAGTCTGCATTTGGGTCTTACCTGAAACGTGATACAACCGGAGGAGCACAAACAACATTGTGAATACAACCTATATTTATTTAGTTTTCATACTTCAACTATTTACACATTGTTACAACACTGTACATAGCCAATCATTTAACAATTGAAATATCTATATTATTTTAAAATGTTTGTGAGTGTAATGTTTAGTGTTCAGAAAGATGGAATGAGGGTGAGAGAGAGTGATGGAGAGAGAGAATGATGGAGAGAGAGAGAGTGATGGAGAGTGAGAGATGGAAAGAGGCAGAGAGAAAGATGGAAAGAGGGTTGAGAGAGATGTAAAGAGAGATGTAAAGAGAGAGAGAGCTGGAAAGAGAGAGAGAGAGATGGAAAGAGAGAGATGTAAAGAGAGAGAGAGCTGGAAAGAGAGAGAGAGAGATGGAAAGAGAGAGATGGAGATGGAAAGAGGGTTGAGAGAGAGATGGGGGAGAGAGAGAGAGATGGAAAGAGAGTTGAGAGAGAGATGGAAAGAGAGTTGAGAGAGATGGAAAGAGGGAGAGAGAGAGAGAGAGAGGGAGAGAGAGAGAGAGATGGAAAGAGGGAGCGAGAGAGAGAGAGATGGAGAGAGGATTGTAGGAGAGGGAGAGATAGATGGAAAGAGGGGGAGAGAGAGAGAGAGACTGATGGAAAGACGATTGAGAGAGAGGGAGAGAGACATGGAAAGAGGGAGCGAGAGAGAGAGAGATGGAAGGAGGATTGAGAGAGAGGGAGAGAGATGGAAAGAGGATTGAGAGAGAGGGAGAGAGAGATGGAAAGAGGGAGAGAGAGAGAGAGGGAGAGAGAGAGAGATAGAGAGATGGAAAGAGGGTTGAGAGAGAGAGAGAGACTGATGGAAAGACGATTGAGAGAGAGGGAGAGAGACATGGAAAGAGGGAGCGAGAGAGAGAGAGATGGAAGGAGGATTGAGAGAGAGGGAGAGAGATGGAAAGAGGATTGAGAGAGAGGGATAGAGAGATGGAAAGAGGGAGAGAGAGATGGAAAGAGGGAGAGAGAGAGAGAGGGAGAGAGAGAGAGATGGAAAGAGGGTTGAGAGAGAGGATTGAAAGAGAGAGAGAGATTGAAAGAGGGAGCGAGAGAGAGAGAGATGGAGAGAGGATTGTAGGAGAGGGAGAGATAGATGGAAAGAGGGGGAGAGAGAGAGAGACTGATGGAAAGACGATTGAGAGAGAGGGAGAGAGACATGGAAAGAGGGAGCGAGAGAGAGAGAGATGGAAGGAGGATTGAGAGAGGGAGAGAGATGGAAAGAGGATTGAGAGAGAGGGAGAGAGAGATGGAAAGAGGGAGAGAGAGATGGAAAGAGGGAGAGAGATGGAAAAGGGGAGAGATGAAAGAGAGAGCAGCAAGAAAAGTAAAACATGTCTTTGTTTTGATGCAGTAAATAGAAATGGATTCAAACATATCCAATGAAATGAGCTCATACTCAGATTTGTACCATATTTAGAAAAATCTTCGCTGAATGTTTCTGTGTTATAATTAGTAGGGCATCTTTGAGCCAGACTTGATACCTGTACCCACTTCAATGACAGTTTGTACAGTCTTCATTCTCGTTTGAACTGTCTCTGCAGATTGTAGTACATCAACAGAGGAACACTGTGCTCTCAGCATATTGACTGTTATGTTTATTATCCAAACCTGTGCTTCTTACAGTGGCATGATGAAAAGAGATGTCAAACTGTCTTTTTTCTTACCTGGATAACATACAATTAGTGTTGTTGAATATTTCATGACTATTTGAAGGGATCTATGCATTGTTTTTACCAATAGTGGTGGATTGCATATTTGTATTTCTTCTTAAATATTCAGTGTGTCTGTCTTGTGTATGAAGTGTTTATTACAGTCTTTCACATTCAGCCTGTCACATTCAGCCTGTCATATTCAGCCTGTCACATTCAGCCTGTCACATTCAGCCTATCACATTCAGTCTTTCACATTCAGCCTGTCACATTCAGCCTGTCACATTCAGCCTGTCACATTCAGTCTTTCACATTCAGCCTGTCACATTCAGCCTGTGACATTCAGGGTAGTGAGATGGGGACAGCTCCTGTCAGGAATACAGCAGGAGGAAGGTTGGCCAGTTTGTCAGGAATGCCTCAGACGTGCGTGTGTTCGTGCGGCGTACATGTGCACGAGTGACTGTGTGTGTGTGTGTGTGTGTGTGTGTGTGCATAGTGACTGACTAGTTGTCACTTGAGATGTCAAGCGTCCTCCAGAAGGCTTGCGTTCCATAGCTATGGCATGAGAATAAGGTGTGTGTGTGTGTGTGTGTGTGTGTGTGTGTTTCTACATGTGTCCTGTGTGAGAGAGATAGGAACAAATATGATGCATAGTGCAGTGTAGACGTCTCCATCTCAAGACAACGGTTGACGGATGAGATGCCGGTGGGATGCCAGCAATTTATTTAGAAGGTCCATTAGTAGCTTTTAGTGCTGCTATTCTAATGAAAATATGATTTCTCAGTCCCTCACATGTTAAATCACTGTGATATATAAATCACCTATTTCCACTCGTTATATCTTGCAAACCAAAACATGTTCCTCCTCTCTGTGTAAAGCCCCTAGTACTGCCTAGGACCAAATGTATTCGACAAAATATTTGCGTCTGAATCTAGTGGAACTGAAAATAGCAGTGGTGATGAACGAGCACCTTTCCAGCGCCAACGGTTGTTTTCAAGATTCTTAAGCTATAGTTTTCTACGCCTTTTAAGCACATTTTTCTTCTCTTGTTTTTTTTACCCCTTTTTGTGAGGACCAGCATGAATAATGTTTACCACGTAGGGTTAGTATGAAGGTATGAAGTGACTCCATAAGCAGGAAGCAACACATACTGGAAACCTGCTTTTCATCTGAGCAAAATGGAGCCAGTTGGCTTTCTATAGGAACTGTCTATAGTAACTGTCTATATGAACTGTCTATATGAACTGTCTATATGAACTGTCTACAGTAACTGTCTATATGAACTGTCTATATGAACTGTCTATAGTAACTGTCTATATGAACTGTCTATATGGACTGTCTATATGAACTGTCTACAGTAACTGTCTATAGTAACTGTCTATATGAACTGTCTACAGTAACTGTCTATAGTAACTGTCTATAGTAACTGTCTATATGAACTGTCTATAGGAACTGTCTATAGTAACTGTCTATATGAACTGTCTATATGAACTGTCTATATGAACTGTCTACAGTAACTGTCTATAGGAACTGTCTATAGTAACTGTCTATATGAACTGTCTATATGAACTGTCTATATGAACTGTCTATAGTAACTGTCTATATGAACTGTCTATATGAACTGTCTATATGAACTGTCTACAGTAACTGTCTATAGTAACTGTCTATAGTAACTGTCTATATGAACTGTCTATATGAACTGTCTACAGTAACTGTCTATAGGAACTGTCTATAGTAACTGTCTATATGAACTGTCTATATGAACTGTCTATATGAACTGTCTATAGTAACTGTCTATATGAACTGTCTATAGTAACTGTCTATATGAACTGTCTATAGTAACTGTCTATAGTAACTGTCTATAGTAACTGTCTATATGAACTGTCTACAGTAACTGTCTATATGAACTGTCTATATGAACTGTCTACATGAACTGTCTATAGTAACTGTCTATATGAACTGTCTATATGAACTGTCTAACTATGAACTGTCTATAGTAACTGTCTATATGAACTGTCTATATGAACTGTCTATAGTAACTGTCTATAGTAACTGTCTATATGAACTGTCTATAGTAACTGTCTATAGTAACTGTCTATATGAACTGTCTATATGAACTGTCTAAAGTAACTGTCTATATGAACTGTCTATATGAACTGTCTATATGAACTGTCTACAGTAACTGTATATAGTAACTGTCTATATGAACTGTCTATATGAACTGTCTATATGAACTGTCTATATGAACTGTCTATATGAACTGTCTATAGGAACTGTCTATATGAACTGTCTATATGAACTGTCTATATGAACTATCTATATGAACTGTCTATAGGAACTGTCTATAGTAACTGTCTATATGAACTGTCTATAGGAACTGTCTATAGTAACTGTCTATATGAACTGTCTATAGTAACTGTCTATATGAACTGTCTATAGTAACTGTCTATAGTAACTGTCTATAGTAACTGTCTATATGAACTGTCTACAGTAACTGTCTATATGAACTGTCTATATGAACTGTCTACATGAACTGTCTATAGTAACTGTCTATATGAACTGTCTATATGAACTGTCTACAGTAACTGTCTATAGGAACTGTCTATAGTAACTGTCTATATGAACTGTCTATAGGAACTGTCTATAGTAACTGTCTATATGAACTGTCTATAGTAACTGTCTATATGAACTGTCTATAGTAACTGTCTATAGTAACTGTCTATAGTAACTGTCTATAGTAACTGTCTATATGAACTGTCTACAGTAACTGTCTATATGAACTGTCTATATGAACTGTCTACATGAACTGTCTATAGTAACTGTCTATATGAACTGTCTATATGAACTGTCTATATGAACTGTCTACAGTAACTGTCTATAGGAACTGTCTATAGTAACTGTCTATATGAACTGTCTATATGAACTGTCTATAGTAACTGTCTATAGTAACTGTCTATATGAACTGTCTATAGTAACTGTCTATATGAACTGTCTATAGTAACTGTCTATAGTAACTGTCTATATGAACTGTCTATATGAACTGTCTAAAGTAACTGTCTATATGAACTGTCTATATGAACTGTCTATATGAACTGTCTACAGTAACTGTATATAGTAACTGTCTATATGAACTGTCTATATGAACTGTCTATATGAACTGTCTATATGAACTGTCTATAGGAACTGTCTATATGAACTGTCTATATGAACTGTCCATATGAACTATCTATATGAACTGTCTATAGGAACTGTCTATAGTAACTGTCTATATGAACTGTCTATAGGAACTGTCTATAGTAACTGTCTATATGAACTGTCTATAGTAACTGTCTATATGAACTGTCTATATGAACTGTCTATAGTAACTGTCTATAGTAACTGTCTATATGAACTGTCTATATGAAATGTCTATATGAACTGTCTACAGTAACTGTCTATAGGAACTGTCTATAGTAACTGTCTATATGAACTGTCTATAGGAACTGTCTATATGAACTGTCTATATGAACTGTCTACAGTAACAGTCTATAGTAACTGTCTATAGTAACTGTCTATAGTAACTGTCTATAGGAACTGTCTATAGTAACTGTCTATATGAACTGTCTATAGGAACTGTCTATAGTAACTGTCTATATGAACTGTCTATATGAACTGTCTATATGAACTGTCTATATGAACTGTCTATATGAACTGTCTACAGTAACTGTCTATATGAACTGTCTATATGAACTGTCTATATGAACTGTCTACAGTAACTGTCTATAGGAACTGTCCATATGAACTGTCTATATGAACTGTCTATAGTAACTGTCTATAGTAACTGTCTATAGTAACTGTCTATATGAACTGTCTATATGAACTGTCTATAGTAACTGTCTATATTAACTGTCTATAGTAACTGTCTATATTAACTGTCTATATGAACTCTCTATATGAACTGTCTATATTAACTGTCTATATGAACTGTCTACAGTAACTGTCTATAGGAACTGTCTATATGAACTGTCTATATGAACTGTCTATATTAACTGTCTATATGAACTGTCTACAGTAACTGTCTATATTAACTGTTTATATGAACTGTCTATATGAACTGTCTATAGTAACTGTCTATATGAACTGTCTACAGTAACTGTCTATATTAACTGTTTATATGAACTGTTTATATGAACTGTCTATATGAACTGTCTATAGTAACTGTCTATATGAACTGTCTACAGTAACTGTCTATATTAACTGTCTATAGTAACTGTCTATAGTAACTGTCTATATGAACTGTCTATAGTAACTGTCTATAGTAACTGTCTATAGTAACTGTCTATATTAACTGTCTATATGAACTGTCTATATGAACTGTCTACAGTAACTGTCTATATGAACTGTCTATATGAACTGTCTACAGTAACTGTCTATATGAACTGGCTATAGTAACTGTCTATATGAACTGTCTATATGAACTGTCTATATGAAATGTCTATAGTAACTGTCTATATGAACTGTCTATATGAACTGTCTATATGAACTGTCTACAGTAACTGTCTATATGAACTGTCTATATTAACTGTCTATATGAACTGTCTATAGTAACTGTCTCTAGTAACTGTCTATATTAACTGTCTATAGTAACTGTCTATATGAACTGTCTATATTAACTGTCTATATGAACTGTCTATAGTAACTGTCTCTAGTAACTGTCTATATTAACTGTCTATATTAACTGTCTATATTAACTGTCTATAGTAACTGTCTATATTAACTGTCTATATGAACTCTCTATATGAACTGTCTATATGAACTGTCTATATGAACTGTCTATATGAACTGTCTATATGAACTGTCTACAGTAACTGTCTATATGAACTGTCTATATGAACTGTCTATATGAACTGTCTATATGAACTGTCTATAGGAACTGTCTATATGAACTGTCTATATGAACTGTCTATAGGAACTGTCTATAGTAACTGTCTATATGAACTGTCTATATGAACTGTCTATAGGAACTGTCTATAGTAACTGTCTATATGAACTGTCTATAGTAACTGTCTATATGAACTGTCTATATAAACTGTCTATAGTAACTGTCTATATGAACTGTCTATATGAACTGTCTATAGGAACTGTCTATATGAACTGTCTATAGGAACTGTCTATAGTAACTGTCTATATGAACTGTCTATATTAACTGTCTATATGAACTGTCTATATGAACTGTCTATATGAACTGTCTACAGTAACTGTCTATAGGAACTGTCTATAGTAACTGTCTATATGAACTGTCTATAGGAACTGTCTATAGTAACTGTCTATATGAACTGTCTATATGAACTGTCTATATGAACTGTCTACAGTAACAGTCTATAGTAACTGTCTATAGTAACTGTCTATAGTAACTGTCTATAGTAACTGTCTATAGGAACTGTCTATAGTAACTGTCTATATGAACTGTCTATAGGAACTGTCTATAGTAACTGTCTATATGAACTGTCTATATGAACTGTCTATATGAACTGTCTACAGTAACTGTCTATAGGAACTGTCTATAGTAACTGTCCATATGAACTGTCTATATGAACTGTCTATAGTAACTGTCTATAGTAACTGTCTATAGTAACTGTCTATAGTAACTGTCTATATGAACTGTCTATATGAACTGTCTATATGAACTGTCTATAGTAACTGTCTATATTAACTGTCTATAGTAACTGTCTATATTAACTGTCTATATGAACTCTCTATATGAACTGTCTATATTAACTGTATATATTAACTGTCTACAGTAACTGTCTATAGGAACTGTCTATATGAACTGTCTATATGAACTGTCTATATGAACTGTCTATATGAACTGTCTACAGTAACTGTCTATATTAACTGTCTATAGTAACTGTCTATAGTAACTGTCTATAGTAACTGTCTATATGAACTGTCTATAGTAACTGTCTATATTAACTGTCTATATTAACTGTCTATAGTAACTGTCTATAGTAACTGTCTATATGAACTGTATATGAACTGTCTATATGAACTGTCTATATGAACTGTCTATAGTAACTGTCTATATGAACTGTCTATAGTAACTGTCTATATTAACTGTCTATAGTAACTGTCTATATTAACTGTCTATATGAACTGTCTATATGAACTGTCTATATGAACTGTCTATATGTCTAACTGTCTATATAACTGTCTACTGTCTATAGTAACTGTCTATATTAACTGTCTATATTAACTGAACTGTCTATATTAACTGTCTATATTAACTGTCTATATAACTGTCTAACTGTCTATAGGAACTGTCTATATGAACTGTCTATATGAACTGTCTATATTAACTGTCTATATGAACTGTCTATAACTGTCTATATTAACTGTTTATATGAACTATATATATGAACTGTCTATAGTAACTGTCTATATGAACTGTCTACAGTAACTGTCTATATTAACTGTCTATAGTAACTGTCTATAGTAACTGTCTATAGTAACTGTCTATATTAACTGTCTATAGTAACTGTCTATAGTAACTGTCTATATTAACTGTCTATATGAACTGTCTATATGAACTGTCTATATGAACTGTCTATATGAACTGTCTATATGAACTGTCTACAGTAACTGTCTATATGAACTGTCTATAGTAACTGTCTATATTAACTGTCTATAGTAACTGTCTATATTAACTGTCTATATGAACTCTCTATATGAACTGTCTATATGAACTGTCTATATGAACTGTCTACAGTAACTGTCTATAGGAACTGTCTATATGAACTGTCTATATGAACTGTCTACAGTAACTGTCTATATTAACTGTCTATAGTAACTGTCTATAGTAACTGTCTATAGTAACTGTCTATATGAACTGTCTATAGTAACTGTCTATATTAACTGTCTATATTAACTGTCTATAGTAACTGTCTATAGTAACTGTCTATATGAACTGTCTATATGAACTGTCTATATGAACTGTCTATATGAACTGTCTATATGAACTGTCTACAGTAACTGTCTATATGAACTGTCTATAGTAACTGTCTATATTAACTGTCTATAGTAACTGTCTATATTAACTGTCTATATGAACTCTCTATATGAACTGTCTATATGAACTGTCTATAGTAACTGTCTATATTAACTGTCTATAGTAACTGTCTATATTAACTGTCTATATGAACTCTCTATATGAACTGTCTATATTAACTGTCTATATTAACTGTCTACAGTAACTGTCTATAGGAACTGTCTATATTAACTGTCTATATTAACTGTCTACAGTAACTGTCTATAGGAACTGTCTATATGAACTGTCTATATGAACTGTCTATATTAACTGTCTATATGAACTGTCTACAGTAACTGTCTATATTAACTGTTTATATGAACTATATATATGAACTGTCTATAGTAACTGTCTATATGAACTGTCTACAGTAACTGTCTATATTAACTGTCTATAGTAACTGTCTATAGTAACTGTCTATAGTAACTGTCTATATTAACTGTCTATAGTAACTGTCTATAGTAACTGTCTATATTAACTGTCTATATGAACTGTCTATATGAACTGTCTATATGAACTGTCTATATGAACTGTCTATATGAACTGTCTACAGTAACTGTCTATATGAACTGTCTATAGTAACTGTCTATATTAACTGTCTATAGTAACTGTCTATATTAACTGTCTATATGAACTCTCTATATGAACTGTCTATATGAACTGTCTATATGAACTGTCTACAGTAACTGTCTATAGGAACTGTCTATATGAACTGTCTATATGAACTGTCTATATTAACTGTCTATATGAACTGTCTACAGTAACTGTCTATATTAACTGTTTATATGAACTGTCTATATGAACTGTCTATAGTAACTGTCTATATGAACTGTCTACAGTAACTGTCTATATTAACTGTCTATAGTAACTGTCTATAGTAACTGTCTATAGTAACTGTCTATATGAACTGTCTATAGTAACTGTCTATATGAACTGTCTATAGTAACTGTCTATATTAACTGTCTATATTAACTGTCTATATTAACTGTCTATAGTAACTGTCTATAGTAACTGTCTATATTAACTGTCTATATTAACTGTCTATATGAACTGTCTATATGAACTGTCTACAGTAACTGTCTATATGAACTGTCTATATGAACTGTCTACAGTAACTGTCTACAGTAACTGTCTATATGAACTGGCTATAGTAACTGTCTATATTAACTGTCTATATTAACTGTCTATATTAACTGTCTATATTAACTGTCTATATTAACTGTCTATATGAACTGTCTATATGAACTGTCTACAGTAACTGTCTATATGAACTGTCTATATGAACTGTCTACAGTAACTGTCTACAGTAACTGTCTACAGTAACTGTCTATATGAACTGTCTATAGTAACTGTCTATATGAACTGTCTATATGAACTGTCTACAGTAACTGTCTACAGTAACTGTCTATAGGAACTGTCTATATAAACTGTCAATATTGTCACGTTCTGACCTTAGTTCTTTTGATATGTCTTTGTTTTAGTATGGTCGTGGAGTGAGTCCGGTGGGTTGTCTTTGTTCGTTTTTCTATGAATTGTTATTTCTGTGTTTGGCCTGGTATGGTTCTCAATCAGAGGCAGCTGTCAATCGTTGTCCCTGATTGAGAACCATACTTAGGCAGCCTGTTTTCACCCTTGATTTGTGGGTGATTATTTTCCATTTCAGTGGTTGCACCATTCGGGACTGTTTCGGTTTTCATTTTGTTTCTCTTGTTATTTTTGTATTCTGTATTCAGTCTCATTAAATGACATTATGGATACATACCACGCTGCATTTTGGTCCTCCGATCCTTCCTACTACTCCTCCTTGTCGTCGTCAGAGGAGGAAGACCATTACAATATGAACTCTCTATATGAACTGTCAACAGGAACCATCTCTAGGAACTGTCTATATAAACTGTCAACAGGAAACATCTATAGGAACTGTCTATATGAACTGTCTATACTAACTGTCTATAGGAACTATCTATATGAATTGTCTATAGTAGATGTCTAAAGTAATTGTCTATAGTAACCGTCTATAGTAACTATCTATATGAACTGTCTATAGTAACTGTATATATGAACTGTCTATAGTAACTGTCTATAGTAACCGTCTATAGTAACTATCTATATGAACTGTCTATAGTAACTGTCTATATGAACCTTCTATAGTAACTGTCTATATGAACTGTGGATAGTAACTGTCTATAGGAACTTTCTATATGAACTGTCTATAGTAACTGTCTCTATGAACTGTCTCTATGAACTGTCAATATGAACTGTCAATAGGAACTGTGCATAGGAAGCATGAAAAGACATTTCCTACAGTTCCTATTGACAGTTACTATAGACAGTTACTATAGACAGTTACTATAGTACAGTTACTATAGACAGTTCCTATAGACGGTTACTATAGACAGTTACTATACACAGTTATAGTAACTGTCTATAGTAACTGTCTATAGTAACTGTCAATAGGAACTGTCTTTTCATGCTTCCTATTGACAGTTCATAGAGACAGTTCCTATAGACAGTTCCTATTGACAGTTAATATAGACAGTTACTATAGACAGTTCCTATTGACAGTTCATAGAGACAGTTCATAGAGACAGTTACTATTGACAGTTCATAGAGACAGTAACTATAGACAGTTACTATAGACAGTTCATATTACTTTGCAGACAGAGTTCAGTGTGTCAAATCGGAGGGCATGCTGTCCGGTCCTCTGGCAGTCTCTATGGGGGTGCCACAGGGTTCAATTCTCGGGCCGACTCTTTTCTCCATATATATCAATGATGTTGCTCTTGCTGCGGGCGATTCCCTGATCCACCTCTACGCAGACGACACCATTCTATATACTTCCGGCCCGTCCTTGGACACTGTGCTATCTAACCTCCAAACGAGCTTCAATGCCATACAACACTCCTTCCGTGGCCTCCAACTGCTCTTAAACGCTAGTAAAACCAAATGCATGCTTTTCAACCGATCGCTGCCTGCACCCGCATGCCCGACTAGCATCACCACCCTGGATGGTTCCGACCTTGAATATGTGGACATCTATAAGTACCTAGGTGTTTGGCTAGACTGTAAACTCTCCTTCCAGACTCATATCAAACATCTCCAATCGAAAATCAAATCAAGAGTCGGCTTTCTATTCCGCAACAAAGCCTCCTTCACTCACGCCGCCAAACTTACCCTAGTAAAACTGACTATCCTACCGATCCTCGACTTTGGCGATGTCATCTACAAAGTTGCTTCCAACACTCTACTCAGCAAACTGGATGCAGTTTATCACAGTGCCATCCGTTTTGTCACTAAAGCACCTTATACCACCCACCACTGTGACCTGTATGCTCTAGTCGGCTGGCCCTCGCTACATATTCGTCGCCAGACCCACTGGCTCCAGGTCATCTACAAGTCCATGCTAGGTAAAGCTCCGCCTTATCTCAGTTCACTGGTCACGATGGCAACACCCATCCGTAGCACGCGCTCCAGCAGGTGTATCTCACTGATCATCCCTAAAGCCAACACCTCATTTGGCCGCCTTTCGTTCCAGTACTCTGCTGCCTGTGACTGGAACGAATTGCAAAAATCGCTGAAGTTGGAGACTTTTATCTCCCTCACCAACTTCAAACATCTGCTATCTGAGCAGCTAACCGATCGCTGCAGCTGTACATAGTCTATTGGTAAATAGCCCACCCATTTTCACCTACCTCATCCCCATACTGTTTTTATTTATTTACTTTTCTGCTCTTTTGCACACCAGTATCTCTACCTGTACATGACCATCTGATCATGTATCACTCCAGTGTTAATCTGCAAAATTGTAATTATTCGCCTACTTCCTCATGCCTTTTGCACACAATGTATATAGACTCCCCTTTTTTTCTACTGTGTTATTGACTTGTTAATTGTTTACTCCATGTGTAACTCTGTGTTGTCTGTTCACACTGCTATGCTTTATCTTGGCCAGGTCGCAGTTGCAAATGAGAACTTGTTCTCAACTAACCTACCTGGTTAAATAAAGGTGAAATAAAAAAATAAAAAAATATAGACAGTTACTAGAGACAGTTACTAGAGACAGTTCCTATAGACAGTTCCTATAGACAGTTCCTAGAGACAGTTCCTATAGACAGTTCCTATAGACAGTTCATAGAGACAGTTACTATAGACAGTACCTATAGACAGTTACTATAGACAGTTCATAGAGACAGTTACTATAGACAGTTCATAGAGACAGTTACTATAGACAGTACCTATAGACAGTTACTATAACTGTCTATAGTAACTGTCTATAGGAACTGTCTATAGTAACTGTATCTATGAACTGTCTATAGGAACTGTCTCTAGTAACTGTCTATAGGAACTGTCTATAGGAACTGTCTCTAGTAACTGTCTATAGGGACTGTCTCTAGTAACTGTCTCTAGTAACTGTCTATAGGAACTCCATGCAATCACTGGACCCAGACAGTTTCTGTTCATTGTTTACTTAGGAGCCATTGACTCTCGTTGAATAGAAAGGGAGGGGAGGAAAGAGTAGACTCCTGCTGTTCTCCATAGGGGACTGCTCTCTCTTTTTGGGATGTAAAGCAAAGACAGAGATAATCAAACCCAGAGCCAAAGGGCTCGGAGTCCCTCCTCGGCATTTAAATGCCCATTATATGTGGATTTGCAGGCAGCCAGCCAGCCCACCACATTGTCTCATGGATAGACAGGCACATGCACACACACAGACACACACACACACACACACACACACACACACACACACACACACACACACACACACACACACACACACACACACACACACACACACACACACACACACACACACATCAGCTCACTCAGATGTTCCAAAGTGCATATAACACTGAGATCCTAATGCTTCTTAGGAAGTTCTTTATGAGTTTAAGTTCAGGAGACACACACATACACACCATCTCTCCCGAAGAAGCGACAGTTGTGGATGGTCAAAAACAGCTTGATTGTCGTAGCAACATCCGGGAAACTGGGCAGAAGGAAGTGGTGCTTTAGCTTTGGGTACAGGTCATCTAAACTGTATAGGAAGCTTTGGGGACAGGTCATCTAAACTGTATAGGAAGCTCTGGGGACAGGTCATCTGAACTGTATAGGAAGCTTTGGGGACAGGTCATCTGAACTGTATAGGAAGCTTTGGGGACAGGTCATCTGAACTGTATAGGAAGCTTTGGGGACAGGTCATCTGGATACTGGACAGGCAATAAATTGGCAGATGCAAACAGTTCTTGAGGACTTGACCAAAAAAAGACTCCAGGAGACAAGGGAAGTCTCTCCAGTTAGATTTCTTTCAATTCCATTTAGTTTAATTTACCTTGAATATTGCAGGCAATTAACCAGACAAAACCCTCTGAGTTCAACAATAAATAGTGGCTAAATGTATCCTCAAGCCACCTACTTTGTCCCTCAATGTTGGCTATTTGATGTGTCATTTTTTATAAATGCAGGAGAGTTGCATGTACAAAAAATGTTTTACTGGTAGCTGATTAGTATGCAGTGGCATCTATTTTACAATCTTTAATGTTTGAATTTCCAACTTTAATTACTGAACAAGTAATTACCAGTGGTGGAAAAAGTACCCAAGTGTCATACTTGGGTAAAATAAAAGATAGAAAATATAGAAAATGAATCATGTTAAAAGTAAACGTCACCCAGTAAAATACTACTTGATTAAAAGTCTAAAAGTATTTTAGACTTTATACTTAAGTATCAAAAGTAAAGATATAAATAATTTCAAATTCCTTCTATTAAGCAAAGCCGGCGGGACAAATGTTCTGTTTTTTTAAATGTATGGATAGCCAGGGGCCACACTCTAACACTCAGACATGATTTACAAATGTTCTGTTTTTAAAATGTATGGATAGCCAGGGGCCACACTCTAACACTCAGACATCATTTACAAAAGTTCTGTTTTTAAAATGTATGGATAGCCAGGGGCCACACTCTAACACTCAGACATCATTTACAAAAGTTCTGTTTTTAAAATGTATGGATAGCCAGGGGCCACACTCTAACACTCAGACATCATTTACAAAAGTTATGTTTTTAAAATGTATGGATAGCCAGGGGCCACACTCTAACACTCAGACATAATTTACAAAAGATTCATGTGTGTTTAATGAGTCTGTGGGATCAGAGTCAGTAGATGACCAGGGATGACCTCTTGATACGTGCGTAAATTAGACCATTTTCCTGTACTCAGAGAAAATGTATGGAATTAAAAGTACATTATTTTCATGAGGAATGTAGTGAAGTAAAAGTAAAAGTTGTCAAAAAATATAAATAGTAAAGAAAAGTAAAAATACAACCTCAAAAACGACTTAAGTAGTACTTTAAAGTGTTTTTATTGAAGTAATTTATATCACTGGTAAATGCGTTATTCCCGCCAGCCAGCAGTCTACATGGCAGCATTTGTATAGCTTTGTGAAATGTTAGGCTTAGCATGAGAAAAGGACTAGCAAATAGACCTCCCCAATGAACATTTATCCATTAGCTGAACCAAAGCTATAGGCTCCTTGCTCTGGCACCAAAGAAAGCCTATCACCGAATCAATAGGTAGCCGCATAGACATGTCATAATCGGTAGTCTATACTCTGTGAGTGGGCCCGAGATCTGGACATTTTGTCTCATTTTGAAATGTGAGAAATGTTTGCAATTCTTCACATACTACAATAGGTGTGTCAGGTGGTTCAATTTTATTTTATTTTTTTAATGTAAAATGAAGAGAATTAGATAATGCTGGGTATTTTGCATTAAAAACACAATTATTTTGGTGAAGTCACAAATGGATGGTTAGAAATAGCATCGAAAGTCCTTGTTCTATATTCGAGTGGAAACATCAGTATATTTCTTGCACCTTAAGCTCGTTGGTGCTCCCTAATGTCCTATTTTGGGAAGCGTGGTGGGGGCCGCTGGTGACACACAGCATGAGTTGTTTAATGCGATCGGAGGGAAACAGAACCCTGGAAAAGCAAGGAGGATCAAAAGATTTTGCATTAGAATATCCCCTTTTCAGTTTTGATTTTGAGTCTGTGAATTGCTGAGCAGGCAGCACATGTCCACGCAGCTTTTAGATCTGGTTCTCTCCCTATCTTTCTTTTCCTCTGACTTTTGTAGTTTTCCAGTATTCTTTCTCCTCTGTCTCTGTCTCTGTCTCCCTGTCTCTTTCTGTCTCTCCCTCTGTCTCTCTCTCTGTCTCTCCGTCTGTCTGTCCGTCTGTCTCGCTCTCTCTCTCTCTCTCTCTCTCTCTCTCTCTCTCTCGCTCTCTCTCTCTCTCTCTCTCTCTCTCTCTCTCTCTCTCGGTCTCGCTCTGTCTGTCTGTCTGTCTGTCTCCGCCCCCCCTCTCTCTCTCTCACTCTCTCTCCCCTCTCTCTGTTTGTCTGTCTCTCTCTCTTCTCTCTGTCTCGCTCTGTCTGTCTGTCTGTCTGTCTGTCTGTCTGTCTGTCTGTCTGTCTGTCTGTCTGTCTGTCTGTCTGTCTGTCTGTCTGTCTGTCTCTCTCTCATTTTATCTTTCCTATTATTACTCCTCTCCCTCAATGTATTTTTCCATCCCTTCTTCCCCTGATCATTGCTGGCTGTGCAGCAGTCTCCACCCACCACCCCTTCCTTTGCTCTCTCTGAAGATTTGCATTATGTTAATGGTCCATTTGTATATTCTCCCTCTCCGTCCCCTTATCCCCCGAACCCTCCCATCCTGTTCCCACTGCTTAATTTCACCTGCGCCTAGTTTACCCTGCTCCTTCTCTCTCCCAGTCTGCCTGCACACCTCCTTTCACTCACTGACTCTCTCAGTGTTGCTGTCTGCTGTATTCAGGTTAGGATCACTCTCTCAGTGTTGCTGACTGCTGTAGTCAGGTTAGGATCACTCTCTCAGTGTTGCTGTCTGCTGTAGTCAGGTTAGGATGACTCTCAGTGTTGCTGTCTGCTGTGGTAAGTGTCAGATCACTCTCTGTGTTGCTGTAGTCAGGTTAGGATCACTCTCTCAGTGTTGCTGTCTGCTGTAGTCAGGTTGGGATCACTCTCTCAGTGTTGCTGTCTGCTGTGGTCAGTGTCAGATCACTATCTCAGTGTTGCTGTCTGCTGTAGTCAGGTTAGGATCACTCTCTCAGTGTTGCTGTCTGCTGTAGTCAGGTTAGGATCACTCTCTCAGTGTTGCTGTCTGCTATAGTCAGGTTATGATCACTCTCTCAGTGTTGCTGACTGCTGTAGTCAGGTTAGGATCACTCTCTCAGTGTTGCTGTCTGCTGTAGTCAGGTTAGGATGACTCTCAGTGTTGCTGTCTGCTGTGGTAAGTGTCAGATCACTCTCTGTGTTGCTGTAGTCAGGTTAGGATCACTCTCTCAGTGTTGCTGTCTGCTGTAGTCAGGTTGGGATCACTCTCTCAGTGTTGCTGTCTGCTGTAGTCAGGTTAGGATCACTCTCTCAGTGTTGCTGTCTGCTGTAGTCAGGTTAGGATCACTCTCTCAGTGTTGCTGTCTGCTGTAGTCAGGTTAGGATCACTCTCTCAGTGTTGCTGTCTGCTGTAGTCAGGTTAGGATCACTCTCTCAGTGTTGCTGTCTGCTGTAGTCAGGTTAGGATCACTCTCTCAGTGTTGCTGTCTGCTGTAGTCAGGTTATGATCACTCTCTCAGTGTTGCTGACTGCTGTAGTCAGGTTAGGATCACTCTCTCAGTGTTGCTGTCTGCTGTAGTCAGGTTAGGATGACTCTCAGTGTTGCTGTCTGCTGTGGTAAGTGTCAGATCACTCTCTCAGTGTTGCTGTCTGCTGTGGTCAGTGTCAGATCACTCTCTCAGTGTTGCTGTCTGCTGTTGTAAGGTTAGGATCACTCTCTCAGTGTTGCTGTCTGCTGTAGTCAGGTTAGGATCACTCTCTCAGTGTTGCTGTCTGCTGTAGTCAGGTTAGGATTACTCTCTCAGTGTTGCTGTCTGCTGTAGTCAGGTTAGGATCACTATCTCAGTGTTGCTGACTGCTGTAGTCAGGTTAGGATCACTCTCTCAGTGTTGCTGACTGCTGTAGTCAGGTTAGGATCATTCTCTCGGTGTTGCTGACTGCTGTAGTCAGGTTAGGAGTACTCTCTCGGTGTTGCTGACTGCTGTAGTCAGGTTAGGATCACTCTCTCAGTGTTGCTGACTGCTGTAGTCAGGTTAGGATCATTCTCTCGGTGTTGCTGACTGCTGTAGTCAGGTTAGGATCACTCTCTCAGTGTTGCTGACTGCTGTAGTCAGGTTAGGATCATTCTCTCGGTGTTGCTGACTGCTGTAGTCAGGTTAGCATCACTCTCCCAGTGTTGCTGACTGCTGTAGTCAGGTTAGGATCATTCTCTCAGTGTTACTGACTGCTGTAGTCAGGTTAGGAATACTCTCTCAGTGTTGCTGCCTGCTGTAGTCAGGTTAGGATCACTCTCTCAGTGTTTCTGACTGCTGTAGTCAGGTTAGGATCACTCTCTCAGTGTTGCTGTCTGCTGAAGTCAGGTTAGGATCACTCTCTCAGTGTTGCTGTCTGCTGTAGTCAGGTTAGGATGACTCTCAGTGTTGCTGTCTGCTGTGGTAAGTGTCAGATCACTCTCTGTGTTGCTGTAGTCAGGTTAGGATCACTCTCTCAGTGTTGCTGTCTGCTGTAGTCAGGTTGGGATCACTCTCTCAGTGTTGCTGTCTGCTATAGTCAGGTTATGATCACTCTCTCAGTGTTGCTGTCTGCTGTAGTCAGGTTAGGATGACTCTCAGTGTTGCTGTCTGCTGTGGTAAGTGTCAGATCACTCTCTGTGTTGCTGTAGTCAGGTTAGGATCACTCTCTCAGTGTTGCTGTCTGCTGTAGTCAGGTTGGGATCACTCTCTCAGTGTTGCTGTCTGCTGTAGTCAGGTTAGGATCACTCTCTCAGTGTTGCTGTCTGCTGTGGTAAGTGTCAGATCACTCTCTCAGTGTTGCTGTGTGCTGTAGTCAGGTTAGGATCACTCTCTCAGTGTTGCTGTCTGCTGTAGTCAGGTTAGGATCACTCTCTCAGTGTTGCTGTCTGCTGTAGTCAGGTTAGGATCACTCTCTCAGTGTTGCTGTCTGCTGTAGTCAGGTTATGATCACTCTCTCAGTGTTGCTGACTGCTGTAGTCAGGTTAGGATCACTCTCTCAGTGTTGCTGTCTGCTGTAGTCAGGTTAGGATGACTCTCAGTGTTGCTGTCTGCTGTGGTAAGTGTCAGATCACTCTCTCAGTGTTGCTGTCTGCTGTGGTCAGTGTCAGATCACTCTCTCAGTGTTGCTATCTGCTGTTGTCAGGTAAGGATCATTCTCTCAGTGTTGCTGACTGCTGTAGTCAGGTTAGGAATACTCTCTCAGCGTTGCTGTCTGCTGTAGTCAGGTTAGGATCACTCTCTCAGTGTTGCTGTCTGCTGTTGTCAGGTTAGGATCACTCTCTCAGTGTTGCTGTCTGCTGTAGTCAGGTTAGGATCACTCTCTCAGTGTTGCTGTCTGCTGTAGTCAGGTTAGGATTACTCTCTCAGTGTTGCTGTCTGCTGTAGTCAGGTTAGCATCACTATCTCAGTGTTGCTGACTGCTGTAGTCAGGTTAGGATCACTCTCTCAGTGTTGCTGACTGCTGTAGTCAGGTTAGGATCATTCTCTTGGTGTTGCTGACTGCTGTAGTCAGGTTAGGAGTACTCTCTCGGTGTTGCTGACTGCTGTAGTCAGGTTAGGATCACTCTCTCAGTGTTGCTGTCTGCTGTTGTCAGGTTAGCATCACTCTCCCAGTGTTGCTGACTGCTGTAGTCAGGTTAGGATCATTCTCTCAGTGTTACTGACTGCTGTAGTCAGGTTAGGAATACTCTCTCAGTGTTGCTGCCTGCTGTAGTCAGGTTAGGATCACTCTCTCAGTGTTTCTGACTGCTGTAGTCAGGTTAGGATCACTCTCTCAGTGTTGCTGTCTGCTGAAGTCAGGTGAGGATCACTCTCTCAGTGTTGCTGTCTGCTGTAGTCAGGTTATGATCACTCTCTCAGTGTTGCTGACTGCTGTAGTCAGGTTAGGATAACTCTCTCAGTGTTGCTGTCTGCTGTAGTCAGGTTAGGATGACTCTCAGTGTTGCTGTCTGCAGTGGTAAGTGTCAGATCACTCTCTCAGTGTTGCTGTCTGCTGTAGTCAGGTTAGGATAACTCTCTCAGTGTTGCTGACTGCTGTAGTCAGGTTAGGATCATTCTCTCGGTGTTGCTGTCTGCTGTAGTCAGGTTAGGATTACTCTCTCAGTGTTGCTGTCTGCTGTAGTCAGGTTAGCATCACTATCTCAGTGTTGCTGACTGCTGTAGTCAGGTTAGGATCACTCTCTCAGTGTTGCTGACTGCTGTAGTCAGGTTAGGATCACTCTCTCAGTGTTGCTGTCTGCTGTAGTCAGGTTAGGATCACTCTCTCAGTGTTGCTGCCTGCTGTAGTCAGGTTATGATCACTCTCTCAGTGTTGCTGTCTGCTGTGGTCAGTGTCAGATCTCTCTCTCAGTGTTGCTGACTGCTGTAGACAGGTTGGTATCACTCTTTCAGTGTTGCTGTCTGCTGTAGTCAGGTTAGGATCACTCTCTCAGTGTTGCTGTCTGCTGTAGTCAGGTTAGGATCACTCTCTCAGTGTTGCTGTCTGCTGTAGTCAGGTTAGGATCATTCTCTCAGTGTTGCTGACTGCTGTAGTCAGGTTAGGATCACTCTCTCAGTGTTGCTGTCTACTGTAGTCAGGTTAGGATCACTCTCTCAGTGTTGCTGTCTGCTGTAGTCAGGTTAGGATCACTCTCTCAGTGTTGCTGTCTGCTGTAGTCAGGTTAGGATCACTCTCTCAGTGTTGCTGTCTGCTGTAGTCAGGTTATGATCACTCTCTCAGTGTTGCTGACTGCTGTAGTCAGGTTAGGATCACTCTCTCAGTGTTGCTGTCTGCTGTAGTCAGGTTAGGATGACTCTCAGTGTTGCTGTCTGCTGTGGTAAGTGTCAGATCACTCTCTCAGTGTTGCTGTCTGCTGTAGTCAGGTTAGGATCACTCTCTCAGTGTTGCTGACTGCTGTAGTCAGGTTAGGATCATTCTCTCGGTGTTGCTGACTGCTGTAGTCAGGTTAGGAGTACTCTCTCGGTGTTGCTGACTGCTGTAGTCAGGTTAGGATCACTCTCTCAGTGTTGCTGTCTGCTGTTGTCAGGTTAGCATCACTCTCCCAGTGTTGCTGACTGCTGTAGTCAGGTTAGGATCATTCTCTCAGTGTTACTGACTGCTGTAGTCAGATTAGGAATACTCTCTCAGTGTTGCTGCCTGCTGTAGTCAGGTTAGGATCACTCTCTCAGTGTTTCTGACTGCTGTAGTCAGGTTAGGATCACTCTCTCAGTGTTGCTGTCTGCTGAAGTCAGGTTAGGATCACTCTCTCAGTGTTGCTGTCTGCTGTAGTTAGGTTAGGATCACTCTCTCAGTGTTGCTGACTGCTGTAGTCAGGTTAGGATCACTCTCTCAGTGTTGCTGTCTGCTGTAGTCAGGTTAGGATCACTCTCTCAGTGTTGCTGCCTGCTGTAGTCAGGTTATGATCACTCTCTCAGTGTTGCTGTCTGCTGTGGTCAGTGTCAGATCTCTCTCTCAGTGTTGCTGACTGTTGTAGACAGGTTGGTATCACTCTTTCAGTGTTGCTGTCTGCTGTAGTCAGGTTAGGATCACTCTCTCAGTGTTGCTGTCTGCTGTAGTCAGGTTAGGATCACTCTCTCAGTGTTGCTGTCTGCTGTAGTCAGGTTAGGATCATTCTCTCAGTGTTGCTGACTGCTGTAGTCAGGTTAGGATCACTCTCTCAGTGTTGCTGTCTACTGTAATCAGGTTAGGATCACTCTCTCAGTGTTGCTGTCTGCTGTAGTCAGGTTAGGATCACTCTCTCAGTGTTGCTGTCTGCTGTGGTCAGTGTCAGATCACTCTCTCAGTGTTGCTATCTGCTGTAGTCAGGTAAGGATCATTCTCTCAGTGTTGCTGACTGCTGTAGTCAGGTTAGGAATACTCTCTCAGCGTTGCTGTCTGCTGTAGTCAGGTTAGGATCACTCTCTCAGTGTTGCTGTCTGCTGTTGTCAGGTTAGGATCACTCTCTCAGTGTTGCTGTCTGCTGTAGTCAGGTTAGGATCACTCTCTCAGTGTTGCTGTCTGCTGTAGTCAGGTTAGGATTACTCTCTCAGTGTTGCTGTCTGCTGTAGTCAGGTTAGCATCACTATCTCAGTGTTGCTGACTGCTGTAGTCAGGTTAGATTCATTCTCTCGGTGTTGCTGACTGCTGTAGTCAGGTTAGGAGTACTCTCTCGGTGTTGCTGACTGCTGTAGTCAGGTTAGGATCACTCTCTCAGTGTTGCTGTCTGCTGTTGTCAGGTTCTCATCACTCTCCCAGTGTTGCTGACTGCTGTAGTCAGGTTAGGATCATTCTCTCAGTGTTACTGACTGCTGTAGTCAGGTTAGGAATACTCTCTCAGTGTTGCTGCCTGCTGTAGTCAGGTTAGGATCACTCTCTCAGTGTTTCTGACTGCTGTAGTCAGGTTAGGATCACTCTCTCAGTGTTGCTGACTGCTGTAGTCAGGTTAGGATCACTCTCTCAGTGTTGCTGTCTGCTGTAGTCAGGTTAGGATCACTCTCTCAGTGTTGCTGTCTGCTGTGGTCAGTGTCAGATCTCTCTCTCAGTGTTGCCGACTGCTGTAGACAGGTTGGTATCACTCTTTCAGTGTTGCTGTCTGCTGTAGTCAGGTTAGGATCACTCTCTCAGTGTTGCTGCCTGCTGTAGTCAGGTTAGGATCACTCTCTCAGTGTTGCTGTCTGCTGTGATCAGTGTCAGATCACTCTCTCAGTGTTGCTGACTGCTGTAGTCAGGTTAGGATCACTCTCTCAGTGTTGCTGTCTGCTGTGGTCAGTGTCAGATCACTATCTCAGTGTTGCTGTCTACTGTAGTCAGGTTAGGATCACTCTCTCAGTGTTGCTGTCTGCTGTAGTCAGGTTAGGATCACTCTCTCAGTGTTGCTGTCTGCTGTGGTCAGTGTCAGATCACTCTCTCAGTGTTGCTATCTGCTGTAGTCAGGTTAGGATCACTCTCTCAGTGTTGCTGTCTGCTGTAGTCAGGTTAGGATCACTCTCTCAGTGTTGCTGTCTGCTGTAGTCAGGTTATGATCACTCTCTCAGTGTTGCTGACTGCTGTAGTCAGGTTAGGATCACTCTCTCAGTGTTGCTGTCTGCTGTAGTCAGGTTAGGATGACTCTCAGTGTTGCTGTCTGCTGTGGTCAGTGTCAGATCACTCTCTCGGTGTTGCTGTCTGCTGTAGTCAGGTTAGGATCACTCTCTCAGTATTTCTGACTGCTGTAGTCAGGTTAGGATCACTCTCTCAGTGTTGCTGTCTGCTGAAGTCAGGTTAGGATCACTCTCTCAGTGTTGCTGTCTGCTGTAGTCAGGTTAGGATCACTCTCTCAGTGTTGCTGACTGCTGTAGTCAGGTTAGGATCACTCTCTCAGTGTTGCTGTCTGCTGTAGTCAGGTTAGGATCACTCTCTCAGTGTTGCTGCCTGCTGTAGTCAGGTTATGATCACTCTCTCAGTGTTGCTGTCTGCTGTGGTCAGTGTCAGATCTCTCTCTCAGTGTTGCTGACTGCTGTAGACAGGTTGGTATCACTCTTTCAGTCTTGCTGTCTGCTGTAGTCAGGTTAGGATCACTCTCTCAGTGTTGCTGACTGCTGTAGTCAGGTTAGGATCACTCTCTCAGTGTTGCTGTCTGCTGTAGTCAGGTTAGGATCACTCTCTCAGTGTTGCTGTCTGCTGTGGTCAGTGTCAGATCTCTCTCTCAGTGTTGCCGACTGCTGTAGACAGGTTGGTATCACTCTTTCAGTGTTGCTGTCTGCTGTAGTCAGGTTAGGATCACTCTCTCAGTGTTGCTGCCTGCTGTAGTCAGGTTAGGATCACTCTCTCAGTGTTGCTGTCTGCTGTGATCAGTGTCAGATCACTCTCTCAGTGTTGCTGACTGCTGTAGTCAGGTTAGGATCACTCTCTCAGTGTTGCTGTCTGCTGTGGTCAGTGTCAGATCACTCTCTCAGTGTTGCTGTCTACTGTAGTCAGGTTAGGATCACTCTCTCAGTGTTGCTGTCTGCTGTAGTCAGGTTAGGATCACTCTCTCAGTGTTGCTGTCTGCTGTGGTCAGTGTCAGATCACTCTGTTGCTCTGCTGTAGTGTTGCTCTCTCATCTGCTGCTGTAGTCAGGTTAGGATCACTCTCTCAGTGTTGCTGTCTGCTGTAGTCAGGTTAGGATCACTCTCTCAGTGTTGCTGACTGCTGTAGTCAGGTTAGGATCACTCTCTCAGTGTTGCTGTCTGCTGTAGTCAGGTTAGGATGACTCTCAGTGTTGCTGTCTGCTGTGGTCAGTGTCAGATCACTCTCTCAGTGTTGCTGTCTGCTGTAGTCAGGTTAGGATCACTCTCTCAGTATTTCTGACTGCTGTAGTCAGGTTAGGATCACTCTCTCAGTGTTGCTGTCTGCTGAAGTCAGGTTAGGATCACTCTCTCAGTGTTGCTGTCTGCTGTAGTCAGGTTAGGATCACTCTCTCAGTGTTGCTGACTGCTGTAGTCAGGTTAGGATCACTCTCTCAGTG
This sequence comes from Oncorhynchus nerka, assembly GCF_034236695.1. Taxonomy (NCBI): domain Eukaryota; kingdom Metazoa; phylum Chordata; class Actinopteri; order Salmoniformes; family Salmonidae; genus Oncorhynchus; species Oncorhynchus nerka. The sequence goes on along the minus strand of NC_088407.1, from coordinate 82,724,397 downwards.
TTGCTGTCTGCTGTAGTCAGGTTAGGATCACTCTCTCAGTGTTGCTGCCTGCTGTAGTCAGGTTATGATCACTCTCTCAGTGTTGCTGTCTGCTGTGGTCAGTGTCAGATCTCTCTCTCAGTGTTGCTGACTGCTGTAGACAGGTTGGTATCACTCTTTCAGTCTTGCTGTCTGCTGTAGTCAGGTTAGGATCACTCTCTCAGTGTTGCTGACTGCTGTAGTCAGGTTAGGATCACTCTCTCAGTGTTGCTGACTGCTGTAGTCAGGTTAGGATCACTCTCTCAGTGTTGCTCTCTGCTTTAATCAGGTTAGGATAACTCTCTCAGTGTTGCTGTCTGCTGTAGTCAGGTTATGATCACTCTCTCAGTGTTGCTCTCTGCTTTAATCAGGTTAGGATAACTCTCTCAGTGTTGCTGTCTGCTGTAGTCAGGTTAGGATCACTCTCTCAGTGTTGCTGTCTGCGGTAGTCAGGTTAGGATCACTCTCTCAGTGTTGCTGTCTGCTGTTGTCAGTGTCAGATCACTCTCTCAGTGTTGCTGACTGCTGTAGTCAGGTTGGGATCACCCTCTCAATGTTGCTGTCTGCTGTAGTCAGGTTAGGATCACTCTCTCAGTGTTGCTCTCTGCTTTAATCAGGTTAGGATAACTATCTCAGTGTTGCTGTCTGCTGTAGTCAGGTTATGATCACTCTCTCAGTGTTTCTCTCTGCTTTAATCAGGTTAGGATAACTCTCTCAGTGTTGCTGTCTGCTGTAGTCAGGTTAGGATCACTCTCTCAGTGTTGCTGCCTGCTGTAGTCAGGTTAGGATCACTCTCTCAGTGTTGCTGTCTGCTGTTGTCAGTGTCAGATCACTCTCTCAGTGTTGCTGACTGCTGTAGTCAGGTTGGGATCACCCTCTCAATGTTGCTGTCTGCTGTAGTCAGGTTAGGATCACTCTCTCAGTGTTGCTCTCTGCTTTAATCAGGTTAGGATAACTCTCTCAGTGTTGCTGTCTGCTGTAGTCAGGTTAGGATCACTCTCTCAGTGTTGCTGCCTGCTGTAGTCAGGTTAGGATCACTCTCTCAGTGTTGCTGTCTGCTGTGATCACTCTCTCAGTGTTGCTGACTGCTGTAGTCAGGTTAGGATCACTCTCTCAGTGTTGCTGACTGCTGTAGTCAGGTTAGGATCCAATTAGGGCCCTGTCTCATCTCTCTCTGAGCAGGGGGCTGTGTTCAGGCGTTGAGCCTGAGACAGGGGGGGTGAGTGGAATCACCAGGATCCCCCCCCCCACACACACACACAGACACACACACACACACACTCTCCTCCCTTAGAGAGGAGGATGAGACACTGAGACACACAGAAGAGAAGCAAAAGGAGATTCCTGGTCATGGTTTCTAAACTGCAGCAGTATAGGAGCTCTACAGTGGACCAGTACACTACAGAGAACATTGGTCTTTGTTCATGTGTTTACTTCCTCTGCAGGGATGAAGACAGATGAGTTGTGATAAACCAGGTGCTTATACTGTTTGTCTTCATCTGCACTCAAACTCTATCTGCATCTGAGAGAGAGAGAGAGAGAGAGAGAGAGAGACAGAGAGACAGAGAGAGAGAGAGAGAGAGAGAGAGAGAGAGAGAGAGAGAGAGAGAGAGAGAGAGAGAGGGTGGGGGGGGTGATCTCCCATGTGTGACTGATAGCTGCTGGAGAGAGTGTGCACTACATCGGAGAGCGAGGGAGCCAGTGAATGAGCGCAGGAGATACGCTTGCAGCCAGAAGAGCAGCAGGAGCGAACACAACTACGCAGGAAGCACCAGAGAGAGAGAGAGAGAGAAGGGGGGGTCCTCTGATTTTCTTTCCTTCAGAGAAAAGGGGAGCGTGAGAAAGAGAGAAAAAAACCACTCCTTTCTCTGTACCTTCGGGGCAAGGTGGCAAAGAGCGTAACGGTTGGGTGATAGGAGCATGCGAAAGAGAACACCCAATGTTTATTTTCTCTGAGTGACAAATCAGAACGTGAGAACTATAGTTAGAGCTTGTGTGCTGTTCTTCAAATCGGTCAGAGATCTTAAAGAGATCTTAGAGATCCTCTACTTCTCTACTTCGGGTGATAGAGCTGGACCTGTGGGGTTAGCTGAAACTGAAGCGGTCCCGAATCCGGAGCTAACCCGGGTGGACGTGGGTTTGGTTCTGAGTGATCCTAGTATGGCGTTGTCTCTATCATGAGCCTGGTCTCTGTGGAGTTCGCCCCACCCCGTACCGTACGTCTGTTGTCAGTCCTTCGGGCTTGGATCATGCTTCGTCCTGCCGGTGGTGCAATGTCGCGGGGCTCCAAGGATGGGGGGACGTACCACCTCTCCAGCCCCCTCCGCCTGCGCCTGAGCCCCTGGATGTGGTCTCTGACTCTAGGATGTATCACTGGGTCTGTGTGGAGTTCTTCTCCCAGGGGGAGGCAGGATAACAACGTGGCTGCCGCCAGACCTCCAGGGCAGGCTACGTCCTATACGTACCCCGAGCATCAACTCCACGGGATGCGGCATCAGTCCTCTGCATCTGTCTCCATCTACCACTGGCCAGCCTCACTTAGGGGTGGCCACGGTGAGTCACACTTTAGACCCTAAACTTACTCAGTAACCCTGTGTTCTTGAACCCGAACAGGTTTTTCTTTTCTGAATCAAAAGGTTGGATGTGGGCATGTGTCTGGGGGCTGGGAAACGTGTCTACACGATACAATCAGCGTGGCTGAATTGTTTGGACAAAAGGTCCCCCATCTTGGCGGTGTTAGAGACATCTTGGCGGTGTTAGAGACATCTTGGCGGTGTTAGAGACATTTGAGCATTTTTTAAGCCAATTTCCTTTTCCTGCATTTCTACATGATTCAAGGAGCTGAGAGATTTATTTGCAATTTGAAAGCTAATTTCCTGCAATTCATGCATTTTGCCTTGGCTAATGCTGTGTTCTTCTACTCAAATATAACAACAAAATCACCACTGCTACATTGTTTTATTCCCTTTGACTGTCTAACTTTTATTTTGGTCATTGTTAGTTCTCAAATATTATACTATTAAAAAAATATATATAAGTCTATTATCATGAATACATCATTTATATCTGATTGTTTAACGTTTACACTGATAGTCTTTTTTTCCTCCTGAAAATATTTATTTTTATTATTATTAAATGCGGTGGCCAAGAATAACAATGACAGTAAAATCCCAGCCTAAATCCCTAACTGTAAAGCCTAACCTCACTCCATGTTCTCGAATCTAAAGCAACCTAGGGGCATCCTAGGGGCAACATAGGGTTTAATACTTTCCAGAGAATCGACCAAATTCACATCCTGAGAAAATTGCAAGAAATTACCAGGCATCCCGGTATTCCCTTTCGAACCTATTTTGTTTCACTCTGTTTGTGTTTCTCTCTCTGTCTGTCTCTCTCTCTCTGTCTGTTTTTCTCTCTTGCTGTTTCTCTGTCTGGCTGTCTCTCTCTGTCCCTCTCTCTGTTTCTCTCTCTGTCTGTCTCTCTCTATCTGTTTTTCTCTCGCTGTCTGTCCCTCTCTGTCTGTCTGTCTTTCTTTCTGTTTTTCTCTCTCTGTCTGTCCCTCTCTGTCTGTCTCTGTCCCTCTCTGTCTGTTTCTCTCATCGCTCTGTCCCTCTCTGTCTGTTTCTCTCTCTGTCTGTTATCTCTCTGTCCCTCTGTCCGTTTCTCTCTCTGTCTCTGTCTCTGTCCCTCTCTGTCTGTTATCTCGCTGTCCCTCTCTGTCTGTTATCTCTCTGTCCAGTTCTCTCTCTGTCTGTCCCTAACGATAATCCAAACAGTTGCATTGTTTCGATTGGACAAATCCACGTAATCTGCGTAATAAATACGCCCCAGTCGAGCCAGCGCAAGGGAGAGAGAGGAGGGGGCAGGCAGAAAAATACTTGACATGCCTCGAAAATTCACCAAAGTTTGCCTCGTCTACTCTGGTTTTGTTTAAATTACACAACTTTCCCCAGACCTTTATAGCTAACCTGGAATCAGAGCATTTCATGTTATTTTGAAGATAAATCTGAGACACTCCATTTATGTTAAGTTTTGTTAAGTTTTGTATTGTCACGGCCGTCAAAAGAAGCAGACCAAGGTGCAGCGTCGTGAGCGTACATTTTCCTCTTTATTTTGGAATGATGCCAACAAAACAAGAAACAAAACGAACAACTTGAAGCTTACAGAGCTCTAGTGCCACTAACAAAGTTAACTACCCAAACTGAAAGGAGGGGAAAAGGGCTACCTAAGTATGGTTCCCAATCAGAGACAACGATAGACAGCTGACCCTGATTGAGAACCATACCCGGCCAAAACATAGAAACACAAAATCATAGAAAACAAAACATAGAATGCCCACCACAAATCACACCCTGACCAAACCAAATAGAGACATAAAAAGCTTTCTAAGGTCAGGGCGTGTCATGTATGGCATGTATTCATTTTTGGATATCCGTCAAATCAAATTTTATTTCTCGCATGAGCCAAATGCAACAACCTTACAGTGAAAAGCTTACTTACAAGACCTTAACCAAAAATACAGTTTTAAGAAAAAAACTAAGAAAATAAAAGATATGAATGACAAATAATTAAAGAGGAGCAGTAAAATAAGAATAGCCAGTCTATATACAGGGGGATACCGGAACAGAGTAAATGTGCGGGGCCACCGGTGTCGAGGTTATTGAGGTAATATATACATTTGGGAAGGCAAGGCGGCCTAGTGGTTACAGTGTTGGACTTGAATCCCCGAACTGACAAGGTACAAATCTGTCATTCTGCCCCTGAACAAGGCAGTTAACCCACTGTTCCTAGGCCATCATTGAAAATAAGAATTTGTTCATAACTGACTTGCCTAGTTAAATAACAGTAATATATATATATATATATATATATATATATATATATATATATATATATATATATATATATTTTTTTAAATGTAGGTAGAGTTATTAAAGTGACCATTCATAGATAATAACAGAGAGTAGCAGCAGTGTAGCAGGGGGGTGCAATGCAAATAGTTTAGGTAGTCATTTGATTAGATGTTCAGGAGTCTTATGGCTTGGGGGTTTTTAGGATCTTTTTTTTTTTAGGATCTTCCTCTGACAGGGCCTTCTTCTGGAGATCCCGGATGGCAGGAAGGTTGGCACCGGTGATGTATTGGGCCTCTGTAGTGCATTTTGGCCAGAGGCCAAGCAGTTGCCATACCAGGTTGTGATGCAACCCGTCAGGATGCTCTTGATGGTGAAGCTGTAAAACCTTTTGAGGATCTGAGGACCCATTCCAAATCTTTTCAGTCTCCTGAATGGGAATAGGTTTTGTCGTGCCCTCTATACGACTGTCTTGGTGTGTTTCGAACACGTTAGTTTGTTGGTGATGTGGATGCCAAGGCTCTTGACCTGCTCCACTACAGCCCCATCGATGAGAATGGGGGCGTGGTCGGTCCTCCTTTTCCTGTAGCCCACAATCATCTCCTTTGTCTTGATCACGTTGAGAGAGCGGTTGTTGTCCTTGCACCACACAGTCAGATCTCTAACCTCCTCCCTATAGGCTGTTTTATCGTTGTCTGTGATCAGGCCTACCACTGTTGTGTCATCGGCAAACGTAATGATGGTGCTGGAGTCGTGCCTGGCCTTGCAGTCATTAATGAACAGGGAGTACAGGAGGGTGCTGAGCACGCACCCCTGAGGGGCCCCCGTGTTGAGGATCAGCATGGCGGATGTGTTTTTACCTACCCTTACCACCTGGGGGCGTCCAGTACAGGATCCAGTTGCAGAGGGAGGTGTTTAGTCCCAGGGTCCATAGCTTATTGATGAGCTTTGAGGCCACCACGGTGTTGAACGCTAAGCTGTAGTCAATGAACAGCATTCTCACATAGGTGTTCCCTTTGTCCAGGTTGTGAAAGGGCAGTGTCGAGAGCAATAGACATTGCATCATCTGTGGATCTGTTGGGGCGGTATGCAAATTGGAGTGGGTCTAGGGTTTCTGGGATAACGGTGTTGATGTGAGCCATGACCAGCCTGTCAAAGCACTTCATGGCTACAGACGTGAATGCTCTACAACCCCTACAGGTCGGTAGTCAATTAGGCAAGTTACCTTAGTGTTCTTGGGAACAGGGACTATTGTGGTCTGCTTGAAACATGTTGGTATTACAGATTCACATAGGGAAAATGCCACTGAAGACACTTGGTCAACGCATGTACACGTTCTGGTAATCCGCCTGGCCCGGCGGCCTTGTGAATGTTGACCTGTTTAAAGGTCTCACATCGGCTACGGAGAGCGTGATCACACAGTCGTCCGAAACAGCTGATGCTCTCGTGCATATTTCAGTGTTACTTGCCTTGAAACGATCATAGAAGTTATTTAGATCATCTGGTTGGCTTGTGTCACTGGGCTGATCTCGGCTGTGCTTCCCTTTGCAGTCTGTAAAAGTTGGCAAGCCCTGCCACATCCGATGAGCATCGGAGCCAGTGTAGTACGATTCGATCTTTGTCCTGTATTGATGCTTTGCCTATTTGATGGTTCGTGGGAGGGCATTCGTATAACATTTACATTACATTTAAGTCATTTAGCAGACGCTCTTATCCAGAGCGACTTACAAATTGGTGCATTCATCTTATGACATCCAGTGGGGCAGCCACTTTACAATAGTGCATCTAAATCTTTTAAGGGAGGGGGGGGTGAGAAGGATTACTTTATCCTATCCTAGGTATTCCTTAAAGAGGTGGGGTTTCAGGTGTCTCCGGAAGGTGGTGATTGACTCCGCTGTCCTGGCGTCGTGAGGAAGTTTGTTCCACCATTGGGGGGCCAGAGCAGCGAACAGTTTTGACTGGGCTGAGCGGGAACTGTACTTCCTCAGTGGTAGGGAGGCGAGCAGGCCAGAGGTGGATGAACGCAGTGCCCTTGTTTGGGTGTAGGGCCTGATCAGAGCCTGGAGGTACTGAGGTGCCGTTCCCCTCACAGCTCCGTAGGCAAGCACCATGGTCTTGTAGCGGATGCGAGCTTCAACTGGAAGCCAGTGGAGAGAGCGGAGGAGCGGGGTGACGTGAGAGAACTTGGGAAGGTTGAACACCAGACGGGCTGCGGCGTTCTGGATGAGTTGTAGGGGTTTAATGGCACAGGCAGGGAGCCCAACCAACAGCGAGTTGCAGTAATCCAGACGGGAGATGACAAGTGCCTGGATTAGGACCTGCGCCGCTTCCTGTGTGAGGCAGGGTCGTACTCTGCGGATGTTGTAGAGCATGAACCTACAGGAACGGGCCACCGCCTTGATGTTAGTTGAGAACGACAGGGTGTTGTCCAGGATCACGCCAAGGTTCTTAGCGCTCTGGGAGGAGGACACAGTGGAGTTGTCAACCGTGATGGCGAGATCATGGAACGGGCAGTCCTTCCCCGGGAGGAAGAGCAGCTCCGTCTTGCCGAGGTTCAGCTTGAGGTGGTGATCCGTCATCCACACTGATATGTCTGCCAGACATGCAGAGATGCGATTCGCCACCTGGTCATCAGAAGGGGGAAAGGAGAAGATTAATTGTGTGTCGTCTGCATAGCAATGATAGGAGAGACCATGTGAGGTTATGACAGAGCCAAGTGACTTGGTGTATAGCGAGAATAGGAGAGGGCCTAGAACAGAGCCCTGGGGGACACCAGTGGTGAGAGCACGTGGTGAGGAGACGGATTCTCGCCATGCCACCTGGTAGGAGCGATCTGTCAGGTAGGATGCAATCCAAGCGTGGGCCGCGCCGGAGATGCCCAACTCGGAGAGGGTGGAGAGGAGGATCTGACGGTTCACAGTATCGAAGGCAGCCGATAGGTCTAGAAGGATGAGAGCAGAGGTATAAGCTTCCTGGTTAGAGTCCCGCTCCTTGAAAGCGGAAGCTCTACCATTTAGTTCAGTGTGAATGTTGAGTGTAGTCTATGGCTTCTGGTTGGGGGTATGTACGTACAGTCACTGTGGGGAAGACGTCCTCAATGCACTCATTGATGAAGGCAATGATTGATGTGGTGTGCTCCTCAAATCCATCTGAAGATACACAGAACATTTTCCAGTCTGTGCTAGCATCTGCTTCATCTAACCAATTTTTTATAGACCTTGGTGACTGGTGCTTCCTGCTTTAATTTGCGTGTAATCTTTGTGTGTGGAGTAAAATGTGGTCTAGAGTTTTTTTCCCCTCTGGTTACACATTTAAAATGCTGATATGAATGAGGTAAAACTGATTTAAGCATTAAAGCCACTGGGAGCGCCGTCTTTGGATGAGCGTTTTCCAGTTTGCTTATGGCGGAATACAGCTCATTGAGTGCGGTCTTAGTGCATCGGTCTGTGTTGGTATGGAGACAGATACAGATATAAACTCTCTAGGTAGATAGTGTTGTCTACAGCTTGTCTTGAGATACTCTACCACAGGCGAGCAAAACTTTAAGACTTCCTTAGTTATCGTGCACCAGCTGTTGTTTACAAATACACATAGGCCCCCGCCCCGTGTCTTACCAGAGGCTGCGGTTCTATCCTGCCGATAGGGTGTATAACCCACCAGACGTATGTTTTTAATGTTATCGTTCAGCCAAAAACTCGGTGAAACATAATATATGACATTTTTTATTGTCTCGTTGGTAGGAAATACATGCTTACAGTTCGTTCCATTTATTTTCCAGCGATTGAAGGTTAGCTAACGGTAGGGCAACGGCAGATTAGCCACTCGTTGCCTGATCCACACAAGGCACCCTGATCTCTTTCCACAAAATCTCAGTTTCTTTCTCCAGTGATTGACGGGGATGAGGGCCTGTTCGGGTGTTTGGAGTATATCCTTCCCGTCTGACTCATTAAAGAAAAACTTCCAATTTGAGGTTTGTAATCACTGTTCTGATGTCCAGAAGCTCTTTTCGGTCTTAAAATACACTAGCAGAAACATTATGTACAGAAAAAGTTACAAATAATTAAGAACCAATAAAACAGCAGCCATCCTCTCCGGCGCCATCTTTTCTAACGTTATGAAATATCACCCATTTCGTTATGGTACAAATCTGCAAAAAGTATGATATGTTACGAATTCTAGCTAGCTGGCTAATGTTAGCTAGCTGGCTAATGTTAGCTAGGCTAGGGGTTAGGGTTAGGGTTAAGTATAGGAGCTAGGTCAAAGGGTTAAGGTTAGGGTTCGGGGAAGGGTTAGCTAAAAGGGTTAAGTTTAGAGGAAGGATTAGAAGAAGGATTTGCTAACATGCTAAGTAGTTGCAAAGTAGAAAAAAATAGCAAGTGGTTGCAAAAAGCTGAAATGCTGAAGTTGTCAATGATGAGATTTGAACTCGCCATTTTCGGGTTGCTTGACGTTCATGTTACAGGCACACATTCACCCCGACCAATCAACCTACCTTAATTATTGCCTTAAGTAACCCTCTGTCTTATGTAACAGATAATTGTGTGTCTCGGATTTACATGTACAGTTTTACGTCTAGTCTATGAGACCAGACTGTTATAAGCGATTGCCTATAATACAGAAAATAATGTTTTGTGATAACT
>NC_088407.1:82574892-82709892 GCF_034236695.1 Oncorhynchus nerka | reverse complement strand
TATATTAGCTACATCCTTCTGCTTTGACTCTTTGGACATTTAGAAAGGTAGCTGGCAAGCTAACTAGCGATTATCATTAGCAGCTAACACAATTAATCTAAGTTAAGCCCAAAAAAAGACAAACTAGCTATTTGCAGACAGTAAGATACACAAACTAATAGTATTTTAATAATGCTTGTGGATTTATATTAAGAAACAAATTGGAAATAAGCATTTGCTTTCACCAACATCTTGATGTATCTGACATTTCCTCATAATGAGGATCCTGGGGGCATGGTTCAGGTATTTGTAGTTGTATTTATTACGGATCCCCGTTAGCTGCTGCCAAGGCAATACCTACTTTTCCTGGAGTCCAGCAAAATTAAGGCAGCTATATACAATTAAAAAAACATTACGTTACACTTCACAACAGATTTCACAACACATTAAGTTTGTGCCCTCAGGCCCCTACTCTCGACCTTATATTAATTTTTTATTGAACCATTTTTTAATCATTACAATATATTCATACCAGATTTTACAACACACTAAGTGTGTGCCCTCAGCCCCCTACTCTACTACCACATATCAACAACACAAAATCCTTGTGCACCTGTGTATGTTGTCGTGACGTTGGAACCATTAATGAGATGACGATTATTTTATCAAATCAATTAACTATGTTTAATTATTACAATTATTAAATTAATCATCAAACAATTAATTAAGTAGTTGTAACGATCGTCCTCTTCTACTGACGAGGAGTAAGAGAGGTCGGACCAATGTGCAGCGTTGTAAGTGTCCATAGTGATACGTTATTTACATGAACACTAAACTACAAAATAACAAGGTGAAATACCGAAACAAACGAAACAGTCCCGTGTGGCAACAAACACTGACACGGAAAAGAATCACCCACAACTCAAAAGTGAAATCAGGCGACCTAAGTATGGTTCTCAATCAGGGACAACGATTGACAGCTGCCTCTGATTGAGAACCATACCAGTCCAAACACAGAAATCCCAAATCATAGAAAAAGGAACATAGACAACCCACCCAACGCACACCCTGACCATACTAAACAAAGACATAACAAAATAACTAAGGTCAGAACGTGACAGTAGTAGTCTGGGGCACCACGGGAAAAGTTTATTTATCGAGTTACTGTTTCCTTAATTAACTCTAAAGATGTAAATATATCGTTATACCACTCATCCATGATTTATCCTTATTACCTCATCACTCATTCTGAACGTCGTTGACTTCCATCCACGAATTATCATTATTACCTCGTCAGTCTCATTCTGAACGTCGTTGACTTCCATCCACGAATTATCATTATTACCTCGTCAGTCTCATTCTGAACGTCGTTGACTTCCATCCACGAATTACCATTATTACCTCGTCAGTCTCATTCTGAACGTCGTTGACTTCCATCCACGAATTACCATTATTACCTCGTCAGTCTCATTCTGAACGTCGTTGACTTCCATCCACGAATTACCATTATTACCTCGTCAGTCTCATTCTGAACGTCGTTGACTTCCATCCACGAATTACCATTATTACCTCGTCAGTCTCATTCTGAATGTCGTTGACTTCCATGCCATGAATTAGCAATATTACGTCGTCAGTCTCATTCTGAACGTCGTTGTCTTCCATCCATTAATTATCAATATTACCTCGTCAGTCTCATTCTGAACGTCATTGACTTCCATCCATGAATTATCATTATTACCTCGTCAGTCTCATTCTGAACGTCGTTGACTTCCATCCATGAATTATCATTATTACCTCGTCAGTCTCATTCTGAACGTCGTTGACTTCAAATCTATACGAACCCTAGTCTCCATGATGAATCTGCGATACACAAATTGGCTTAATTATTTATTTAATAACTAACTAAATAAACACACAAAATTACATAAACACACACACACACACACCGGATAGATTACACATTGGTTACTAACATCTAACATGATGCCATGAGAAGTCTCTAGTGGACTAACCCAATATGATGGCTTGTCACAAATGAAAGGGGGGAAGAAGAGCAGGAAAAGAAGAGACAAAGGAATTCAACTATCGTACATACAGTTGAATAATATGTTCATCGTAAATATGGAAATGTAGCACCCTAACAACCGCGCATTCGGATTTAGAAATGCAACACATATTTACGCTTTGTCGTCTCGCTCTGTTGAAAACGCCCGATCAGTCTATGGAGTCAGTTGACAGAAATTCTCTGATTGTGTATGTCTCTGGTCGTCCACCAGAGGTCACCATGTCCTTTGTAGTTGTAGTAGGTCTCGTCGTGTCTGTTAGAACACATCTTCCAGAAGTGTATCACGTGGTGTTCAGTGGGCCTTGTTTAGAATAGATACTCTAGAGATACCTATAGTGGTGAAAGGAAATTGTTCTTTGTCCCTCGTCTTCAGTCGAGTTTCCTAGGCAGTGCATAAACAGCTGCAGACTGAATGTGCCTGTGTAGTCTTCCTCTTCTTCCTCTTCTTCTTCTTCTTCTTCTAGAGAGAGAGAAAGAGAGAGAGCGAGAGAGATAGAGTTTCAGAGGGTCTCCACGTTTCCTGGTCTGGTAGAGATGTTCTACTTATCCGTTGAAGGTTTCAGAGTCTCTAACCATTTTGTACCTTTCAGCTCATGCTGTCAGTCACACTGGTCTAATGTAGAGTCTAACCGTTATACACATCTGTCTTACCATCCATATACTAGTCTGTAGAGGTTCCAACCATTTCAATGTGTGGATGGTCCTCACGTTCTCTGGTCTAATGTAGAGTCTAACCATTATACACATCCAGCTTACCATCCATATACTAGTCTGTAGAGGTTCCAACCGTTTCAATGTGTGGATGGTCCTCACGTCCTCTGGTCTAATGTAGAGTCTAACCATTATACACATCCGGCTTACCATCCATATACTAGTCTGTAGAGGTTCCAACCGTTTCAATGTGTGGATGGTCCTCACGTCCTCTGGTCTAATGTAGAGTCTAACCATTATACACATCCGTCTTACCATCCATATACTAGTCTGTGGAGGTTCCAACCATTTCAATGTGTGGATGGTCCTCACGTCCTCTGGTCTAATGTAGAGTCTAACCATTATACACATCCGTCTTACCATCCATATACTAGTCTGTGGAGGTTCCAACCATTTCAATGTGTGGATGGTCCTCACGTCTTCTGGTCTAATGTAGTCTAATGTAGAGTCTAACCATTATACACATCCGGCTTACCATCCATATACTAGTCTGTAGAGGTTCCAACCGTTTCAATGTGTGGATGGTCCTCACGTTCTCTGGTCTAATGTACATTTCGTTAGCGGGTCCTTTTATGCCCTCGCCGTGGAGGGTGGTTCCATCACGTTGCCACAAGGTCTGTGCTCCCGTGGGCGTGTTTACTGACTAGGTAAAACTGTTATAGCTTTACAGATGTTGATATATGTATTATTATGGATTCATAATCAGCTATAATAGGGCGGTCATTTTGGACCGGGAACACAGAATGAATGAACATGAAACGAACACAACATGTTCAAGTCCGGGCTCTGGCTGGGCCACTCAAAGACATTCAGAGAATTGTCCCAAAGCCTCTCCTGCGTTGTCCTGGCTGTGTGCTTAGGGTCGTTGTCCTGTTGGAAGATGAGGAGCAAATTTTGTTCCGTTCATTTTTCCTCGATCCTGACTGGTCTCCCAGTCCCTGCCACTGAAAAACATCCCCAAAGAATGATGCTGCCACCACTATGCTTCACCGTAGGGATGGTGCCAGGTTTCCTCCAGACGTGACGATTGGCATTCAGGCCAAAGAGTTCACTCTTGTTTTCATCAAACCAGAGAATGTTGTTTCTCATGGTCTGAGAGTCTTTGGGTGCCACTTGGCAAACTCCAAGTGGCTGTCATGTGCCTTTTATTGAGGAGTGGCTTCCATCTGGCTACTCTATCATAATTGCCTGATTGGTGGAGTACTGCAGATATGGTTGTCCTTCTGGAAGGTTCTCCCATCTCCACAGAGGAACTCGAGAGAACTCTAGAGCTCTGTCAGAATGACCATCGGGTTCTTGGTCACTGGCCCGTGGTGACCCAATGTCCAGTTAAGACACATTGTTTTTTCAGATATCTATATTTTGTAAAGATATTCACATTTTGTAGAGAATTATTATTTATTTATTTATTCATTCATTTTGAATAATGGCAGACTTTCAATGTTTTAACCTTTTGTGACCAAGTGGGTAAATTGTGAAGCATAATTGGTCATAATTGGATACAATTACAGTAACATCAGACTCACATCACCTTTCTGCCAAAAGAAACAGTTGAACACATCTTAAAGTCACGGACAGGCATTTCTATAATGTGCCATAATTCAGTTAAATAATAAAGAGAGAAAAACAGTCTGGAAATGACTTTAACTTTTAGTCATTATCTTCCCCTTCGCTGACTTCAATCCCCTACAGTATATTCTTCAGAGTTTTTTTTCCTCCATCCTTTGCCTGCGTTTGACTTAAAAGACAGGCGTTGTAGATGAGTTCAGATGAGAAGTAATTGGCTTCCACAATGGATGATTTTAATTCAATTCCATTAGAATGTCTGGGAGAAGGCTGAGCTGGAATAAGTGATTGTCTAACCACCAAATGTCCCCTTTTATTTATTTATTTCAGACTTTGACTCCTTTTCAACACTTTATAAAGTTAGCTGCAATAGCTAATTTCTTTATAACGTTAGTTAGCTCATTTCTTTATAACGTTAGTTAGCTCATTTCTTTATAACGTTAGTTAGCTCATTTCTTTATAACGTTAGATAGCTCATTTCTTTATAACGTTAGTTAGCTCATTTCTTTATAACGTTAGTTAGCTCATTTCTTTATAACGTTAGATAGCTCATTTCTTTATAACGTTAGTTAGCTCATTTCTTTATAACATTAGTTTGCTCATTTCTTTATAACGTTAGTTAGCTCATTTCTTTATAACGTTAGTTAGCTCATTTCTTTATAACGTTAGTTTGCTCATTTCTTTATAACGTTAGTTAGCTCATTTCTTTATAACGTTAGTTAGCTCATTTCTTTATAACGTTAGTTAACTCATTTCTTTATAACGTTAGTTAGCTCATTTCTTTATAACGTTAGTTAGCTCATTTCTTTATAACGTTAGTTAACTCATTTCTTTATAACGTTAGTTAGCTCATTTCTTCATAACGTCAGTTAGCTCATTTCTTTATAACGTTAGATAGCTCATTTCTTTATAACGTTAGTTAGCTCATTTCTTTATAACGTTAGTTAGCTCATTTCTTTATAACGTTAGTTAACTCATTTCTTTATAACGTTAGTTAGCTCATTTCTTTATAACGTTAGTTAGCTCATTTCTTTATAACGTTAGTTAGCTAATTTCTTTATAACATTAGTTAGCTCATTTCTTTATAACGTTAGTTAGCTCATTTCTTTATAACGTTAGTTAGCTCATTTCTTTATAACGTTAGATAGCTCATTTCTTTATAACATTAGTTAGCTCATTTCTTTATAACGTTAGTTAGCTCATTTCTATATAACGTTAGTTAGCTCATTTCTTCATAATGTTAGTTAGCTAAGTTCTTTATAACATTAGTTCGCTCATTTCCTTATAACGTTAGTTGTCTAATTGATTTATTAAGTTAGTAAGCTCGTTTCTTGATTAATGGTCCTCTGTCATATATACTCCCTCTCTGGCCTCTAGGTCACCAGGCTGCTTGTTATGGCGCACACCTATCACCATCGTTATGCGCACTAGCGCGTCATCAAACTCACCTGGAATCCATCACATCCCTGATTACCTTCCCTATATATGTCCCTCCCTTTGGTTCCTTCCCCAGGCATTATTGTTTCTGTTTCAGATTCCTGTCTGTGCGTTGTTCGTGTTTCTTGTTTGTCTTATGTTTCACTTATTAATTAAATGATTCACTCCCTGATATTGCTTCCCGCTACATCCTGTGGTGTTTGTGGGTCTAGTCTTAACATATTTTTTAACGTTCAGTACATTCAGTGTATGTTTAATATGAGTATGCACTCAGAAGACATACATTTTTCAATAAATGTTCCTTTTGTTCGATAAAGTCTCCCTTTATATCCGAAAACCTCAGTTTTGTTCGCACGTTTTCTTCAGTAATCCACAGGCTCAAACGCAGTCACAACAGGCAGGCAAAAAAAATCTAAATAATATTCGTAAAGTTCATAGAAACATTTCAAACGATGTTGATAATCAACCCTCAGGTTGTTTTTAGCCTAAATAATCTATAATATTTCAACCGGACAATAACGTTGTCAATATAAAAGGTAAACAAGAAAGGCACTCTCTCGGTCGCGCGCATGAAAAAGCTCTGTGACACGGCAGGGTCCACTCATTCAGACTGGTCTTACTCCCTCATTTTTCAGAATACAAGCCTGAAACAATTTCTAAAGACTGTTGACATCTAGTGGAAGGCATAGGAACTGCAATTTCAGTTCTAAGTCAATGGTTACTGTAATGTCATTGAATAGAAAACTACACAAAAAAAACTACTTCCGGGAATGGATTTTTCTCAGGTTTTCGCATGCCAAATCAGTTCTGTTATACTCACAGACACTATTGTAACAGTTTTGGAAACTTTAGAGTGTTCTCCATACAGATATACCAATTATATGCATATCCTATCTTCTGGGCCTGAGTAGAAGGCAGTTTAATTTGGGCAAGCTTTTCATTTAAAATTCCAAATGCTGCCCCCGACCCTATATAAATAAAGTTAACCTTTATTTAACCAGTAATTTAACCAGTAATTTTTCCAGTAAGGGCTCATTGAGATTTGAAAGATAGGCAGCACCAAGTCATTACACAATTACAGACAGACAACATGGATGGAGTTCAGATGCAGCAAGGGCACAGGGAGTATGACCTTTACGTGTCTCACCTTTGGTGGGAGACTTAGATGTACAGTTTGAGATTTGCTAAATTTCATCAGTGCCATGTTGAACACCAAAAGTTCCAACTTCCAAGACAATTCAAATCTCATTGGGATCTACATTTGAATGTTATTGTCATACAACTTCCAGTTCCATCATGGAGGATAGTTTTCACTGTACAGCACTTTTTTATCTTCTGTACAGCACTTTGAGATATCAGCTGATGTACGGAGGGCTATATTTAATACATTTGATTTGATTTGATTTTCACTAAACTCTGTCTATCCCTGGTTGTACTCTGAATACTTTGGCATTTCTGAGGGAAGAGGGTGGAGCACTTACCCACTGCACCAGATTTGCAACCAAAAACAAGGCAAGATCTAGCTGGAAGGAGTAGAGTTTTACGCAGTCAGTAAGTACTCATAGTTGTGCTCTGAGTAACCATTCCTCCCCATAGGAGCCCATGGTACCCCAGACACCAGAGTGGAGGGGAACAGAGTGAAACATGAAGGATCAAGACAGGTATTATCAAACTCACCAAGACAGGGGAGACATCATAGCAGGATCACAGGGAGGGAGAGAGAGACAGGGGAGACATCATAGCAGGATCACAGGGAGGGAGAAAGAGACAGGGGAGACATCATAGCAGGATCACAGGGAGGGAGAGGGAGACAGGGGAGACATCATAGCAGGATCACAGGGAGGGAGAGAGAGAGGGGAGACATCATAGCAGGATCACAGGGAGGGAGAGAGAGAGGGGAGACATCATAGCAGGATCACAGGGAGGGAGAAAGAGACAGGGGAGACATCATAGCAGGATCACAGGGAGGGAGAAAGAGAGGGGAGACATCATAGCAGGATCACAGGGAGGGAGAGAGAGAGGGGAGACATCATAGCAGGATCACAGGGAGGGAGAAAGAGACAGGGGAGACATCATAGCAGGATCACAGGGAGGGAGAGAGAGACAGGGGAGACATCATAGCAGGATCACAGGGAGGGAGAAAGAGACAGGGGAGACATCATAGCAGGATCACAGGGAGGGAGAGAGAGAGGGGAGACATCATAGCAGGATCACAGGGAGAGAGAGAGGGGAGACATCATAGCAGGATCACAGGGAGGGAGAGAGAGAGGGGAGACATCATAGCAGGATCACAGGGAGGGAGAGAGAGAGAGGAAAAAGAGAGAGAGCGAGATGGAAAAAGAGAACGAGAGAGGGGAAAGACACAGAGAGGGAGAGAGAAAGAGAGGGAGAGAGAGAGAGTGAGAAAGAGAGAGAGGGAAAAGAGAGAGGGGAGAAGTGATTTAGTTAAACCCAGGGTATAGTCAGTTTAGTTAAACCTAGGGGGTGTGTTATGTAATTTTGCAATCAATGTTCATAAATTCAAATTCTCTTTATCTGCCTGATACCCAGAGGTTGTAAAGTTCTGGTCTTAAATAAAACAGACATAATTCCCAGCTCACAATTGATCAGATCCCGATTTATTTGCGAGAGCTCTGCAGTTTACACAAATACATTCCTTTTATACCATCCTAACCTACGTACATACATACACACCAACATAGGGATTTTCTCATGAGTCTCACCACAGTTTATAACCACTCAGCTGCCAGTTCCAGGCTCCCCCAGATACTAGAGCTCTGGAGGGGCCTCTCCATGTCCTCTCTTCCCAGATTTACATCCCAGTCGGTTCCAACATAGGATAATGTGCCTCTCCGTTCGCTTTCTACCCCCACATACATTCCATTCTTCCTAGGTGCATGCCATAAAACCCCTTCCTAATGAACAAACATTATTTAACACTACAGGAAAGACAGAGTAGAATTATTGACAGTTATTGTGCCGTATACCTCATTTAGTCATTATTCATTTAAAAAATCCCATATTGGCAGGAATTTGGGGGAAGTTGAAGCTCATTTACTGCATTTCTACACAATGAAAAATTCCAAAAAGCTATTTTGAGAACAGCAAAAACAAACATAAATGACCCCCAATTTATCAGTGCAGTATTAGGTTTAGAGATATGTGGAACATGTATACAGTGTCAACAACTATTCAACCTCATCATAAATTGACTAATTTCCTTGTGGAACAGTGCATAGGATAGAGTGCAACATGAAATAGATAGAAATTATAAATGCTATCATGTCACATCAAGGCCGACTTCAAATGCTTACATCACCTTGAAAGTAACCAGAACATAAAACAGCTGACCTTGAAGGTAAACTAGGACAAATAAATCCTCAGACGAGAGTTGAAATAAAAGCCATACAACAAAGGACTTACAATCGGCAAAGAGGAAGACAAAACAAAATCGACCAAAGATTGACGAAAATCACAAAATACAAAAAGGAAAATGTAGACGTTGTGTGCCTGTGATTCAGCACCACTTAAAGTGGAACTGACAGTGTTTTAACAACTTTGCAGATATGAAAGAAACAGATAATCATAAAATCTATAAAAATATAAAGTCCCCAGTTTATGCTACAAAACCAACTTTATAAGAGGTTTAAAAAAGAGGTTATATTTGACTAAAAATGACATGACGCAGAGCAAGGCATTGTTGTCAGAATAGATGGATGCAGTTCAATGCATAATTAGTTTAATTTGCCAATATGTTTCTTGAAGGGTCCTAAACACATTGCTATCAGGTTGTACGTCACTGCTGGGCTGGTACATTGTTTGCTGCTTCCACACATTGGGGATGCACTATTTCAGTTTCAATGACTCAATATTTTGGACAAAAAACTGATAAATGTAACTCAGGCTGGGAATGTAAATACAATACAAACTAGCAAAGGCAATGCTCACAAGTCAGTCATAATGTGACTCATAGTCTAGCCTATCTATTTATATAGCTATTTATTTAGCAAGCTAAAAACACAGAGCCTAACATTAGCTAGCTAGCTAGCTAGCTGCTGGGAGGATGTGATTTCATTGGAAGAGTGGGTGAGTGACCGATCACATTGATTTTCGGTTGCTACAGCAAGCGATGAAGGTGTCATTTGATTAGCTAGCGAGAAATGTGAATCGCTTTGTTAGCTAGCTAACTATGCTGATCTTGAACAACTGTTAACCAGTTAGCATATATTTTGTGTTGGTAAATTCACTCTGGCTATCTACTCCGATTTCAGAGCACTTTCGTCTGAGTGTGACAGAGACCAGAATAACTCATGAATTTATGGACTTGCCACACCTGTTGAATATGGCCTGTGTCAGTAAAAGTTAGCAAAATAAGTAATTCAATTGTTGCTAGCAGCACAGTTAGTCACAATTGCTCTAGATAATAAAAACAGGCTAACCAGCTTTGATAGGGCGAGTAAAATGGTCAGAATGAGGTGTTCTCTCATTTCTGTCTAGAAGTAGCTAGAAAGCTAGCCAACTTCAGCCAGTTAGCTTGGGTGCTTGACTGCCGTCATGAGGAAAGTTCAGATCAACCCTTCTGCTTGGCCAAAGCTTCCAGTGTCAATACTGCGCTCTGAACGCTCGGAGAGCGAAATGCTCGGAATTTACGAACAATCTAACAATGCTCTATAAGGGCTCAAGGCGAGACCCATATGCAGACACAGGAGGCAGATGGTTGAGCTGCGATATTTATTATAACACAAGGGGTAGGCAAAAGGCATGTCGGATACAGGCGAGAGTTCATAAACCAGGTCAGAGTCCAAACAGTATAGGGCGTTGGACAGGCGAGAGGTCAGGGGAGGAAGAATGGTCAGACAGGCGAGTTCGGTGTCAGGACAGGCAAGGGTCAAAACCAGGAGGACTAGGAAAAACAGAGACTGGGAGCTAGGAGATAAATGTTGGTTGACTTGGCAAACAAGATGACCTGGTAAAGAGAGACAGAAAACACAGGTATAAATTCCCCGGGGATGATGAGCGACACCTGGAGGGGGTGGAAACAAGCACAAGGACGTGACACGCCCTGAATTTACAAACAGGGGGGTGAACAGATTTAAATAAGATTTTCTGCTGCTAAAATGCTGCCAGTTCCAATTTAATGGACAGCAACACTGTTGTGGTTACTACATGATTCCATATGTGCTATTTCATAGTGTTGATGTCTTCACTATTATTATACAATGTAGAAAATAGTAAATATAAAGAAAATCCTTGAAAGAGTAGGTAAACTTTGACCGGTTGTGTATACATGTACAGTGGCGATGTTAGCATGTAAATCTTGGTGTGGCCTCCCCCCCAAAAAGTGGGATGCGTGCCAGCAAAGCCACTACACAAACAAAATCAATACACGAATTGCACTACAACGGTGACAAACCGTGCCCACAAACTGTTAAGGACTACATAAAGCTGTCCCAACAGCAGTCCCAATATCTTACCACAGCTACACCTGGCTATCAGCGGCGCCTTGTCGGGCAGCGAAACAGTTAATTCAGACCTCTAAAACAGGTTAAAGACTACCACCAAGTCAGAACTGTAGGCAAAATTAAGAGGGGTAAATAGACCAAATTATTAGGGTGAGACACATGGGTTGCTAAAATCGTATTACACAACATACACTTAGTAATACTTTCTTAGCTACAGTATACATATCTCCCTGGAATATCTCACCTTGTTGTGCGGTGCTCACTTGAACAGGAAGGTGGCGCGGTGGTCCTCGGGGGCAAATTTGGTCATAAATGTCTGGCATTTTCTGGATCTATGGTGCTTTCAAAACAACTGGGAACTCGGAAAAAAACTAGTTTGAATCATGATGACATCATTGATCTTCAGGTCGTAACTCTAGAAATAGGCCGGATTTACAATTCCGAGTTGGATGATCGTTTAAAACGTATTTACCCAGTCGGAGCTCGTTTATTCCCGACTTCCCAGTTGTCTTTAACTCACTGAAGTCAAGTTTTTGCAGTTTCGAGTTAACTTCTTGCGTCGAGCCATCCCGGATCCGGTATCGTGACTACAGCCTCAAGCTCATTACCATAACGCAATGTTAACTATTCATGAAAATCGCAAATGAAATGAAATTAATCTATTTGCTCTCAAGCTTAGCCTTTTGTTAACAACACTGTCATCTCAGATTTTCAAAATATGCTTCTCAACCATTGCAAAACAAGCATTTGTGTAACAGTATTGATGGCTAACGTAGCATTTAGCGCAGCATTTAGCGTTAGCATTCAGCATGCAACATTTTCCACAAAAAACATAAAAGCATTCAAATAAAATCATTTACCTTTGAAGAACTTCAGATGTTTTCAATGAGGAGACTCTCAGATAGCAAATGTTCAGTTTTTCCTGAAAGATTATTTGTTTAGGACAAATCGCTCCGTTTTCTGCGTCACATTTAGCTACGAAAAAAACCTGTATCCAGGATTGTGTAAATCTATCAGCAAGCTCATTAGCATAACACAACGTTAACTATTCATGAAAATCGCAAATGAAATGAAATTAATCTATTTGCTCTCAAGTTTAGCCTTTTGTTAACAACACTGTCATCTCAGATTTTCAAAATATGCTTCTCAACCATTGCAAAACAAGCATTTGTGTAACAGTATTGATGGCTAACGTACCATTTAGCATTAGCATTCAGCATGCAACATTTTCCACAAAAACCATAAAAGCATTCAAATAAAATCATTTACCTTTGAAGAACTTCAGATGTTTTCAATGAGGAGACTCTGTTAGATAGCAAATGTTCTGTTTTTACAAAAAATATTATTTGTGTCGACTAATCGCTCCGTTTTGTTCATCGTGTTTGGGTAAGGAAAAAATAAAAATAATAAGTAATTAAAACGCAAACTTTTTTCCAAATTAACTCCATAATATCGACATAAACATGGCAAACGATGTTTAGAATCAATCCTCAAGGTGTTTTTCACATATCTATCGACGATAAAATCCATCGTGGCAGTTTACTTTCAATTCTGAAGAAATGGAACGCGCATGGACCTACAGATTACGCGCACAGGACACCGGGCGGGACACCAGGTAAATCTTCCAATGATATGCCTACAAACACGTCACAATGCTGCAGACACCTCGGGGAATATACAGAAAGCGCAGGCTCATTCCTGGCACATTCACAGTCATATAAGGAGACATTGGAACACAGCGCCTTCAGAATCCGGGGCATTTCCTGTATGAAACTTCATCTTGGTTTCACCTGTTGCATTAGTTCTGGGGCACGCACAGATAATATCTTTGCAGTTTTGGAGACGTCAGAGTTGTGTCTTTCCAAGGCTGTCAATTCCATGCATAGTCGAGCATCTTTTCGTGACAAAATATTGCGCTTAAAACGGGCACGTCTTTTTATCCAATAATGACACAGCGCCCCCATAGGTTCAACAGGTTAACAGAAACGCGGCACAAATCATGCTTCATTGACAGCCTGGCCAATGTTGAATGTTTACCATTTTATGGCAGGCTAGTGCTTGCTTTGCAATGCTTGCAGTTAGCCACTGACTGTCACTGATTCCTTCTAAACCACTCATTTGTTGAATTTGCGATTTCCAACTTGTTGTGTAATGTGTATTGATGAGCACTGATACATTTTATCTATAATTTCTCTTCACTATTTCTCTTCAAATGACAAGGATTAAAAAGGATTTGCAAGTAGATTCTCAACTTGATTCATGATGATGACTGCTATTTTGAAAGTATGATGTTGTTGACATGATCAGTCTAAATCAAAGCTACTGTACGTATAATGTGCTTTGAGTTCATTTTATCTGTGGCCAATGACCTTGAGCCTTCTTGGATGGGCACTTCTAATGTAACTCTATGGAAGCAGCCAAGGGCTTGAATTTTCGAGGTCTACCCTTAGACTTGGCGGTGACGCAATGTCCCCATGAGTGACAGAACAGTGAGCCAATCATGGCGCAGCGCTTTCGTATTTTCTGCTGGATTACCCCACCACAGAATGCACTGAACTAGGCTAAAACACCTGCATTTTGGAGCTGCCTTACTCAAGAAAACCAAAAAGAGACCATGTTTGTATGCAGGTTTTTTAACTCATTTATATATTTTTTGTTTTACATTGTTTGCATACTGATATGTGACGCGTATTAATGCCAAAATAACATGCAAGCCCCCCCCCCCCCCCCCCACAGTTTTTGTTATTTCCTTTTGCTAAAAATGTTGTGCTCAAAGCAGGTGACCTCTGACCTGAACGACAGGTTGCCACTGTATACACATAATTAACACCCAGATAAGCAACACAATAATAATCAAATAAAAAACATCCTTACATCCACACTTAATAACTAAGCAAAATATTTAATTCCATTTTGCCAGCAAGATTGATCTGTTAGACGTTCTCATTTTCACTCAGGAAGATGGACCACCAAGACTGACGGAGATACTTGGAAGTCAATCAATCAATCCACCATCATTAACATACACACCCAGCTTTAAATGCATTATACCAGAGGCAGGTAGCCTACAGGGAGGGCATTAGGGATGCAGGCAGAGGACGATGATGATGATGATAATGAAGATGATGATGAAGATGATGAGGTAGACTTACAGCGAGAAGTTCAAAAAGGTTAGCCCAACTAAATAATAATTAATTATTTGCATTATCTCAAGTATCATTCTGTTACTGCATGAAAATGTACATTTGTTATAGCCTATAATTTTTATTGTCGTTGAAGCCGAAAACAAAAAGCTCTAATTAGCAAGTTGCCCACTTGTGCTTATTTTTATACCAATAGGCCTAAATGAAACCAAAATTTCACTGGGTGACAAAGAAAATTAATCAAAATAACAATTAGGCCTACAGCTATCACAACCTACATTTTAATAGCAATAACAATTCCCAATTAAATTACCTCCTGGCTATCAGATTACAACAAGGCTTACAAGACCATGTTCAAATGCCAACATCACATTCAAAGCAACCGGTGCACTGCCTAAACTGCTGAATGGTAAAGCAAATGCCACTGTCTGCTCTATTCTTTCGAATTATGACTAAAAAAGGCATGCAGGCTGGCAGCTGCTCTCCGAGTGATGCTCTCCATGGTCGTAACGCCAACCATATCCACAACGCTAAACAGGCGTGCAGGCTGGCAGCTGCTCTCCAAGTGATGCTCTCCGAGTGCTGCTCTCCGAGTGCTGCTCTCCGAGTGATGCTCTCCGAGTGCTGCTCTCCGAGTGATGCTCTCCAAGTGATGCTCTCCAAGTGATGCTCTCCGAGTGATGCTCTCCGAGTGATGCTTTCCGAGTGATGCTCTCCGAGTGATGCTCTCCGAGTGATGCTCCCCGAGTGATGCTCTCCGAGTGATGCTCTCCGAGTGATGCTCCCCATGGTCGTAACGCCAACCATATCCACAACGCTAAACAGCCGTTGCATTTTAATCGGGATTGGAAAGATTTTAGTCTCTCTTTTTTTTATCCTTTAAATTGTTGCTCTTGATCTAGGGGATGCAAACCCAACTGACGCCTCTGGAGAGGAGAGAACACTGGCTTGATCTAGGGGATGCAAACCCAACTGACGCCTCTGGAGAGGAGAGAACACTGGCTTGATCTAGGGGATGCAAACCCAACTGACGCCTCTGGAGAGGAGAGAACACTGGCTTGATCTAGGGGGTGCAAACCCAACTGACGCCTCTGGAGAGGAGAGAACACTGGCTTGATCTAGGGGATGCAAACCCAACTGATGCCTCTGGAGAGGAGAGAACACTGGCTTGATCTAGGGGATGCAAACCCAACTGACGCCTCTGGAGAGGAGAGAACACTGGCTTGATCTAGGGGATGCAAACCCAACTGACGCCTCTGGAGAGGAGAGAACACTTGCTTGAATTTGTGTCCATGATGTATTTGCACTGCATTTGCTGACTAATGATTTATTGATTGTAGAAATTACCTGATAATGTTAAACTTGCTTATTACATCATTATGAATCATTAATTATTATTTTCACAATCAGATCAACCAAATGTTCCAAAGTCAATATTATCTTGCAATGAATTGGTAGTGTGATTCAAAGCACACGGATAATACACACTAGTGTATCGGGTGATTTGAACAACTTTATTCCATTGTATTTCACCCAGTTTCCTCAAGACAGTTGAGAAGACAGCAGATGCTAGATGACAAATGTCTTAGTTCTAAGTTAGAGAGTGATGAGAGAGAAGAGAGAAGGATAGAGAGAAGGGATAGAGAGAAGAGAGTGAGAAGAGAGAGAGAGACAGGATCAAGGGATGCAGAGAAAAGAGAGAGAAGAGAAATAGAGAGAGAGGGATAGAGAGAAGAGAGAGAAGAGAGAAGGGATAAAGAGATGGAGAGCGAGAGGGATAGGGAGAAGAGAGAGAGAAGAGCGAGAAGGGATAGAGGGATAGAGGGATAGAGAGAAGAGCGAGAAGGATAGAGAGAAGAGCGAGAAGGGATAGAGGGATAGAGAGAAGAGTGAGAAGGGATAGAGGGATAGAGAGAAGAGTGAGAAGGGATAGAGGGATAGAGAGAAGAGTGAGAAGGGATAGAGGGATAGAGAGAAGCGTGAGAAGGGATAGAGGGATAGAGAGAAAAGCTAGAGAGAAGAGATAGAGAAAGAAGAGCAATAGAGCTGAGAGAGACACAGAGAGGTGGAACAGAGGGACAGACAGATGGAGAGGTTGAGCTGAGAGACAAAGAGGGAGAGGTGCACTCTTCGACAATACCACTGTGAGTGCCCCCCACGGACCCAGAAGACTGGGTGATCTCGCTCTCAGAGGCCGACGTGAGTAAGGTCTTTAATCAGGTCAACAGTCACAAGGCCAAGGGGCCGGATGGTATTCCAGGGCGTGTTCTCAGAATATTCACAGTAATGTTCAACCTAACCTTTTGTAACGCTCGTCGTCGTAAGGAAGAGTGGACCAAAGCGCAGCGGGGAAAATGTTCATGATCTTTATTGTCAAGAATCACTCAAACAAAAATAACGAATACGAATGCGAACAGTTCCGTCAGGTACAGATACTAAACGGAAAACAACTCCCCACAAAACCCAAACGGAAAATCACAATTTATATATGATCCCCAATCAGAGATTGGGAACAGCTGCCTCTGATTGGGAACCACACTAGGCAAAAACAACAAAGAAATAGAAAACATAGATTCACACCCTGACCTAACCAAACATAGAGAAAAAATAAAGATCTCTAAGCTCAGGGAGTGACGCTTTTCCTTGTCACAGTCTGTAATCCTCATATGTTTTTAGATGACAATCAGCATTGCTGTTCCCAAGAACTCTAATGATTCATGCCACAATGACTACTGCCCGATAGCACTCACAACTGTAATCATTAAGTGCTTTGAGAGGCTGGTTATGGCACCTATCAATTCTATCATTCCAGACACCCTGGACCCTCTCCAATTTGTATACTGCTTCAACAGAACCATAGACAATGTAATCTCAATTGCACTCCACACTGCCCTCACCCACCTAGATAAGAGGAATACATACCTATGTTAGAATGCTGTTCATTGACTACAGCTCAGCGTTCAACACCACTGTCCCATCCAAGCTCATCCCCAAGCTCAGGACCCTGGGACTGAACACCTCCCTCTGCAACTGGATCCTGGACTCCCTGATGGGCCACACTGACCCTCAACACGGGGGTCCCCTAGGGGTGTCTGTGCTTTGTTCCCTCCTGTAATGCCTGTTCAACCACGACTGCAACCAACACCATCATCAAGTTTGCTGAATACACAACGGTGGTAAGCCTGACCACAGGCGACAATGAGACAGCAACCTGGCAGTGTGGTGCCAGAACAACAACCTCTCCCTCAATGTCAACAAGACAAAGGAGCTGATCGTGGACTACAGGAAATGGGGTGCGAGCCACGGCCCCATCCACATTGACGAGGCTGTAGTGGAGCGGGTCGAGAGCTTCAATCTTCCTCGGTGTCCTCATCGCTAAACGACTTAAAATGGTCCACTCACGTGTGCACAGTCGTGAAGAATGCGCGACAGCACCTCTTCATCCTCAGGAGGTTGAAAGGGTTTGGGCATGAGGCCCTCAAATACTCAAAACGTCCTACAGCTACACCAATGAGACTGGCTGCATCACTGCTTGATATGGCAACAGCACCGCCCTCGATCACACGGTGCTACAGAGGGCGGTACGGACAGCCCAGTACATCACAGGGGCAGAGCTCCCTGCCATTCAGGACCTCTACACTGAGTGTACAAAACATTAGGAAGACCTTCCTATTATTGAGTTGCACCCCCTTGTGCCCTCAGAATAGCCTCAATTTGTCAGGGCATGGACTCTACAAGGTGGTGAAAGCGTTCCACAGGGATGCTGGCCCATGTTGACTCAAATGCTTCCCACAGATGTGTTAAATTGGCTGTATGTCCTTTGGGTGGTGGACCATTCTCGATACACACGGGAAACTGTTGAGCATGAAAAACCCAGCATCATGCAGTTCTTGACAAAACCGATGCACCTGGCACCTAGTACCATTCCCTGTTCAAAGGCACTTTGTCATGCCCATTCACCCTCTGAATACATACATGCACAGTCCATGTCGCAAATGTCTCACAGCTTAGAAATCCTGTGTCCTCTCCATCCTAAACTGATTAAAGAGGTTTTAACAGGTGACACCAATAAAGGATCATATCTTTCACCTGGATTCACCTGGTCAGTCTATGTCACGGAAAGATATGTTTTGTACACTCAGTGTATATTAGGTGGTGTGAAAGGAAGTTCCCTGGGAAATCGTTAAAGACTCCAGCCACCCAAGCCGTAGACTGTTCTCTCTGCTTCTGCACGTCAAGTGATACCGGTGCATCACGTCTGACTATCTGAGTTCACCCTTTTATTTTTGCACTGTCTCTATGCACACTCACATGACTCTACATATGCACACTCACAGGACTCTACATATGCACACTCACAGGACTCTACATATGCACACTCACAGGACTCTACATATGCACACTCACAGGACTCTAAATATGCACACTCACAGGACTCTACATATGCACACTCACAGGACTCTAAATATGCACACTCACAGAACTCTACATATGCACACTCACAGGACTCTACATATGCACACTCACAGGACTCTACATATGCACACTCACAGGACTCTAAATATGCACACTCACAGGACTCTACATATGCACACTCACAGGACTCTAAATATGCACACTTACAGGACTCTACATATGCACACTCACAGGACTCTACATATGCACATTCACACACACTGACATTCTAACACACACATGTAATGCACACCCATTTATACTGATTGTACACACTTGCATACAATAATAATATATGCTGCTGATTATCTTACAGTCCATTCAGACCCCTTGACTGTATCCACATTTTGTTACATTACAGTCTTATTCTACAATGGATTACATTGTTATTTTTTTCACAGCTATTCCATTGATATTTTTTCACAGCTATTTTCAGGTCTCTCCAGAGATGTTAGATCGGGTTCAAGTCCAGGCTCTAGCTGGGCCACACAAGGACAATCAGAAACTTGTCCCGAAGCCATTCCTGTGTTGTTATGGCTGTGTGCTTAGGGTCGTTGTCCTGTTGGAAGGTGAACCTTTTCCACAGTCTGAGGTCCTGAGCGCTCTGGAGCAGGTTTTCATCAAGAATCTCTCTGTACTTTGCTCTGTTCATCTTTACCTCGATCACAGTATCTGCCACTGAAAAACATGCCCACAACATGCCCACAGCACAGCATGGTGATGCTGCCACCACCATGCTTCATCATAGGGATGGTGCCAGGTTTCCTCCAGACGTGATGCTTGGCATTCAGATCAAAGTGTTCAATATTGGTTTCATCAAATCAGAGAATCTTGTTTCTCATGGTATGAGACCTTTAGGTGCCTTTTGGCAACTCCAAACGGGCTGTCATGTAACTTTTACGGAGTAGTGGCTTCCGTCTGGCCACTTTACCATAAAGGCCTGGTGGAGTGTCACAGAGACAGTTGTCTTTCTGGAAGGCTTCCCATCTCCACAGAGGAACTATCTAGCTCTGTCAGAGTGACCATTGGGTTCTCGTTCACCTCCCTGACCAAAACAGGTCTCCCCCAATTGCTCGGTTTTGCTGCAGACATTTTGATGCAGACATTTTTTGGTACACTTCCCCAGATCTGTGCCTCGACACAATCCTGTCTTGGAGTTCTATGGACAATTCCTTAGACCTATTGAGACCTTATATAGACAGGTGTGTGCCTTTCCAAATCATGTCCAATCAACTGAATTTACTTTAGGTGGACTCCAATCAAGTTGTAGAAAAAACTCAAGGATTATCAATGGAAACAGGATTCTCCTGAGCTCAATTTCAAGTCTCATAGTAAAGTATATACTTATGTAAATAAGGTATTTTTTAAATTTATTTTTACATTTGCAAACATTTCTAAAAGCCTGTTTTTGCTTCGTCATTATGGGTTATTATGTGTAGACTGATGAGGAAAACAGTTAATTGAATGCATTTTAGAATTAGGCTATAACGTAACAAAATGCGGAAAAAGTAAATGTGTATGAATACTTTCTGAATGCACCGTGTATCCTGATGCCTAGTCACCTTACCCCTAAAAAAACCTGTCGCTCACCAGTCACAAAGTGCACAGGCACTTACAACAAACAATTTCACACACAGACATGGGGGGATTAGAGGGTTAAATACACGACAAGTAATGAGGGAAATGTGAACCAGGTGTGTGGGAAAACAATACAAAATAAATGGAAAATGAAAGGTGGATCAGCGATGGCTAGAAGACCGGGGACGTCGACCGCCGAATGCCGCCCGAACAAGGAGAGGAACCGTCTTTGGCGGAAGTCGTGACAGCATATTGTAAATATACTATTTGAACTGACCCTGTATATACTGTAGCTTCTTACTTTCTCGTGTTCTTCTTATTTCATATTTGTTTTTCTTAACGTGTTTTTGTTCTACCCTGTTATTTTTAGGGAAGCAGTAATTCTGATTATTCACTGTACTTGTGCATGTGACATTAAAACTGGAAACTGAAACTTGAAACTTGGATCAGAGACATAGAGATAGCTATAACTGAGAGACAGAGAGAGACAGACAGACAGACAGACAGACAGACAGACAGACAGACAGACAGACAGACAGACAGACAGACAGACAGACAGACAGACAGACAGACAGACAGACAGACAGACAGACAGACAGACAGACAGACAGAGGTATAACAGAGAGAGAGAAACAGAGAGAGGGTTATAAACTTGTGTTTAGTATCTATTTGACTTGCTTTGGCAATGTAAACATTTTTCTCATGCCAAATTCAGCCCTTTGAATGTAATAGAAAACTTGAGAGAGACAAAGAGAGAGACTGACAGAGGTAGAGCTGAGGGAGCGAGAGATGGAGAGGTAGAGTAGAGTAGAGAGACAGAGACAGGAGAAGCGGAGCTGAGGAAGCGAGAGATGGAGAGGTAGAGTAGAGAGATGGAGAGGTAGAGTAGAGAGACCGAGACAGTAGAGGCAGAGCTAACAGTCCAGGGATTCTGAGTAAATGGTGCAGCACAGTGAGCAGCTGGAGGGGTTGGAGAGCACTGTAAAAACACCTAACAGAAGCCTTGACACTGGGGATGAGACTTCCATCACTCCTGTGTTTGTTCCCCAGGCTGGAAGACTTTCACTAAAGACATGGCAAAGGTACAATACATGACTGATTTAGATAGGAGAAACAAAGAGGAAGGGGAAACATGATGAACATCTTCTTGGTGTTTGAGAGGAGTGTGTGCTTTGTGCTTACATTTGAACATGTATTGATATTTTTGGGGTTTTATTAGGATCCCCATTAGCTGTTGTGAAAGCAGCAGCAACTCTTCCTGGGGTCTAAACAACAAAAAAATGACACTTGAATTAATACAGAACATTAAATGACAAAAACAGTTAAATGACAAAAACAGTTAAATGACAAAAACATTGTGCCGTGAAGTGTTGCTTTATCTGTTTTTTTTTAAACCAGCTTTGCTGTTCATTTGAGCTATATGAGATGGAAGGAAGTTCCATGCAATAATGGCTCTATATAGTACTGTGCACTTTCTTGATTTTTTTCTGAATTTGGAGATGAGAAAAGATCCCTGGTGGCTTGTCTGGTGGGGTAAGTGTGTGTGTTGAGGCCTTAGTTCAGGACAACTGGTCTGGTGGGCCTTAGTTCAGGACAACTGGTCTGGTGGGGTAAGTGTGTTGAGGCCTTAGTTCAGGACAACTGGTCTGGTGGGGTAAGTGTGTGTGTTGTTCAGGACAACCTTAGTTCAGGACAACTGGTCTGGTGGGGTAAGTGTGTGTGTTGAGGCCTTAGTTCAGGACAACTGGTCTGGTGGGGTAAGTGTGTGTGTTGAGGCCTTAGTTCAGGACAACTGGTCTGGGGGTAAGTGTGTGGGCCTTAGTTCAGGACAACTGGTCTGGTGGGGTAAGTGTGTGTGTTGAGGCCTTAGTTCAGGACAACTGGTCTGGTGGGGTAAGTGTGTGTGTTGAGGCCTTAGTTCAGGACAACTGGTCTGGTGGGGTAAGTGTGTGTGTTGAGGCCTTAGTTCAGGACAACTGGTCTGGTGGGGTAAGTGTGTGTGTTGAGGCCTTAGTTCAGGGTCTGGTGGGGTACAACTGGTCTGGTGGGGTAAGTGTGTGTGTTGAGGCCTTAGTTCAGGACAACTGGTCTGGTGGGGTAAGTGTGTGTGTTGAGGCCTTAGTTCAGGACAACTGGTCTGGTGGGGTAAGTGTGTGTGTTGAGGCCTTAGTTCAGGACAACTGGTCTGGTGGGGTAAGTGTGTGTGTTGAGGCCTTAGTTCAGGACAACTGGTCTGGTGGGGTAAGTGTGTGTGTTGAGGCCTTAGTTCAGGACAACTGGTCTGGTGGGGTAAGTTGTTGAGGCCTTAGTTCAGGACAACTGGTCTGGTGGGGTAAGTGTGTGTGTTGAGGCCTTAGTTCAGGACAACTGGTCTGGTGGGGTAAGTGTGTGTGTTGAGGCCTTAGTTCAGGACAACTGGTCTGGTGGGGTAAGTGTGTGTGTTGAGGCCTTAGTTCAGGACAACTGGTCTGGTGGGGTAAGTGTGTGTGTTGAGGCCTTAGTTCAGGTCTGGATTGGGTGATTTATGAGCAGATCTGGGTTGAAATGTTTAATTGTATGCCGCAGTGGAACCAATGGAATTGTCCCAAAAGTTACAACTCTGCCCGTCTGCCATTCCATGCAACTTCAACCAACACACCATCAAGTGTATGAAAGATACACTACTGTCTCAGTATTATGCCAAATCTCCACTTTTTTAATATTTAGCTCCAATAAAAATGACAAATATTCAGCTTAAATAGACATGCATTAATATTTAGTTTCATTAACATGTAATATTATGTAGCTTCATTAACATGTAATAATATTTGGCTTCATTAAAAATGCAAGAAAATTTAGCTTCATTAACATGTAATCATAGTAGCTTCATTAAAAACATTTATCTCCATTTGGAGCTAGAGTGTTAATGCTGATTCCTCATTCTAAAATCAAATAAAATCAAATCAAATCAAATGTATTTGTCACATACACATGGTTAGCAGATGTTAATGCGAGTGTAGCGAAATGCTTGTGCTTCTAGTTCCGACAATGCAGTGATAACCAACAAGTAATCTAACTAACAATTCTAAAACTACTGTCTTATACACAGTGTAAGGGGATAAAGAATATGTACATAAGGATATATGAATGAGTGATGGTACAGAGCAGCATACAGTAGATGGTATCGAGTACAGTATATACATATGAGATGAGTATGTAGACAAAGTAAACAAAGTGGCATAGTTAAAGTGGCTAGTGATACATGTATTACATAAGGATGCAGTCGATGATGTAGAGTACAGTATATACGTATGCATATGAGATGAATAATGTAGGGTAAGTAACATTATATAAGGTAGCATTGTTTAGTGGCTAGTGATATATTTACATCATTTCCCATCAATTCCCATTATTAAAGTGGCTGGAGTTGGGTCAGTGTCAATGACAGTGTGTTGGCAGCAGCCACTCAATGTTAGTGGTGGCTGTTTAACAGTCTGATGGCCTTGAGATAGAAGCTGTTTTTCAGTCTCTCGGTCCCAGCTTTGATGCACCTGTACTGACCTCGCCTTCTGGATGATAGCGGGGTGAACAGGCAGTGGTTCGGGTGGTTGATGTCCTTGATGATCTTTATGGCCTTCCTGTAACATCGGGTGGTGTAGGTGTCCTGGAGGGCAGGTAGTTTGCCCCGGTGATGCGTTGTGCAGACCTCACTACCCTCTGGAGAGCCTTACGGTTGAGGGCGGAGCAGTTGCCGTACCAGGCGGTGATACAGCCCGCCAGGATGCTCTCGATTGTGCATCTGTAGAAGTTTGTGAGTGCTTTTGGTGACAAGCCAAATTTCTTCAGCCTCCTGAGGTTGAAGAGGCGCTGCTGCGCCTTCTTCACGACGCTGTCAGTGTGAGTGGACCAATTCAGTTTGTCTGTGATGTGTATGCCGAGGAACTTAAAACTTGCTACCCTCTCCACTCCTGTTCCATCGATGTGGATAGGGGGGTGTTCCCTCTGCTGTTTCCTAAAGTCCACAATCATCTCCTTAGTTTTGTTGACGTTGAGTGTGAGGTTATTTTCCTGACACCACACTCCGAGGGCCCTCACCTCCTCCCTGTAGGCCGTCTCGTCGTTGTTGGTAATCAAGCCTACCACTGTTGTGTCATCCGCAAACTTGATGATTGAGTTGGAGGCGTGCGTGGCCACGCAGTCGTGGGTGAACAGGAGTACAGGAGAGGGCTCAGAACGCACCCTTGTGGGGCCCCGTGTTGAGGATCAGCGGGAGGAGATGTTGTTGCCTACCCTCACCACCTGGGGCGGCCCGTCAGGAAGTCCAGTACCCAGTTGCACAGGGCGGGGTCGAGACCCAGGGTCTCGAGCTTGATGACGAGCTTGGAGGGTACTATGGTGTTGAAATCCGAGCTGTAGTCGATGAACAGCATTCTCACATAGGTATTCCTCTTGTCCAGGTGGGTTAGGGCAGTGTGCAGTGTGGTTGAGATTGCATCGTCTGTGGACCTATTTGGGCGGTAAGCAAATTGGAGTGGGTCTAGGGTGTCAGGTAGGGTGGAGGTGATATGGTCCTTGACTAGTCTCTCAAAGCACTTCATGATGACGGAAGTGAGTGCTACGGGGCGGTAGTCGTTTAGCTCAGTTACCTTAGCTTTCTTGGGAACAGGAACAATGGTGGCCCTCTTGAAGCATGTGGGAACAGCAGACTGGTATAGGGATTGATTGAATATGTCCGTAAACACACCAGCCAGCTGGTCTGCGCATGCTCTGAGGGCGCGGCTGGGGATGCCGTCTGGGCCTGCAGCCTTGCGAGGGTTAACACGTTTAAATGTCTTACTCACCTCGGCTGCAGTGAAGGAGAGACCGCATGTTTTCGTTGCAGGCCGTGTCAGTGGCACTGTATTGTCCTCAAAGCGGGCAAAAAAGTTATTTAGTCTGCCTGGGAGCAAGACATCCTGGTCCGTGACTGGGCTGGGTTTCTTCTTGTAGTCCGTGATTGACTGTAGACCCTGCCACATGCCTCTTGTGTCTGAGCCGTTGAATTGAGATTCTACTTTGTCTCTGTACTGACGCTTAGCTTGTTTAATAGCCTTGCGGAGGGAATAGCTGCACTGTTTGTATTGCCCTGATTAAAAGCAGTGGTTCGCGCTTTCAGTTTCACGCGAATGCTGCCATCAATCCACGGTTTCTGGTTAGGGAATGTTTTTATCGTTGCTATGGGAACGACATCTTCAACGCACGTTCTAATGAACTCGCACACCGAATCAGCGTATTCGTCAATATTTTTATCTGATGCAATACGAAACATGTCCCAGTCCACGTGATGGAAGCAGTCTTGGAGTGTGGAGTCAGCTTGGTCTGACCAGCGTTGGACAGACCTCAGCGTGGGAGCCTCTTGTTTAAGTTTCTGCCTGTAGGCAGGGATCAACAAAATGGAGTCGTGGTCAGCTTTTCCGAAAGGGGGGCGGGGCAGGGCCTTATATGCGTTGCGGAAGTTAGAGTAACAATGATCCAAGGTTTTACCACCCCTGGTTGCGCAATCGATATGCTGATAAAATTTAGGGAGTCTTGTTTTCAGATTAGCTTTGTTAAAATCCCCAGCTACAATGAATGCAGCCTCCGGATAAATGGTTTCCAGTTTGCAAAGAGTTAAATAAAGTTCGTTCAGAGCCATCGATGTGTCTGCTTGGGGGGGGTATATACGGCTGTGATTATAATCGAAGAGAATTCTCTTGGAAGATAATGCGGTCTACATTTGATTGTGAGGAATTCTAAATCAGGTGAACAGAAGGATTTGAGTTCCTGTATGTTTCCTTCATCACACCATGTCTCGTTAGTCATGAGGCATACGCATGTTGCTATAGTAACTATATTACAGCAGTCTCCTGGTATTAGTGAGTGTTGCTATAGTAACTATATTACAGCAGTCTGTTGGTATTAGTGATTGTTGCTATAGTAACTATATTACAGCAGTCTGCTGGTATTTGTGAGTGCTGCTATAGTAACTATATTACAGCAGTCTGCTGGTATTAGTGAGTGTTGCTATAGTAACTATATTACAGCAGTCTGCTGGTATTAGTGAGTGTTGCTATAGTAACTATATTACAGCAGTCTGTTGGTATTAGTGAGTGTTGCTATAGTAACTATATCTCAGCAGTCTGCTGGTATTACTGAGTGTTGCTATAGTAACTATATTACAGCAGTCTGCTGGTATTAGTGAGTGTTGCTATAGTAACTATATTACAGCAGTCTGCTGGTATTAGTGAGTGTTGCTATAGTAACTATATTACAGCAGTCTGCTGGTATTAGTGAGTGTTGCTATAGTAACTATATTACAGCAGTCTGCTGGTATTAGTGAGTGTTGCTATAGTAACTATATTACAGCAGTCTGTTGGTATTAGTGATTGTTGCTATAGTAACTACATTACATCATATGTTGTTATTAGTGAGTGTTGCTATAGTAACTATATTACAGCAGTCTGTTGGTATTAGTGAGTGTTGCTGTAGTTAATATATTACACCAGTCTGCTGGTATTAGTGAGCGTTGCTATTGTCACTGTGTTACAGCATTCTGTTGGTATTAGTGAGTGTTGCTATAGTAACTATATTACACCAGTCTGCTGGTATTAGTGAGGGTTGCTTTAGTAACTATATTACAGCAGTCTGCTGGTATTAGTGAGTGTTGCTATAGTAACTATATTACAGCAGTCTGTTGGTATTAGTGAGTGTTGCTATTGTCACTACGTTACAGCAGTCTGCTGGTATTTGTGAGTGCTGCTATAGTAACTATATTACAGCAGTCTGCTGGTATTAGTGAGTGTTGCTATAGTAACTATATTACAGCAGTCTGCTGGTATTAGTGAGTGTTGCTATAGTAACTATATTACAGCAC
The DNA here is from genome assembly GCF_034236695.1 of Oncorhynchus nerka. Taxonomy (NCBI): domain Eukaryota; kingdom Metazoa; phylum Chordata; class Actinopteri; order Salmoniformes; family Salmonidae; genus Oncorhynchus; species Oncorhynchus nerka. The sequence continues at coordinate 82,682,625 of NC_088407.1, read as the reverse complement.
TCTGCTGGTATTAGTGAGTGTTGCTATAGTAACTATATTACAGCAGTCTCCTGGTATTAGTGAGTGTTGCTATAGTAACTATATCACAGCAGTCTGCTGGTATTAGTGAGTGTTGCTATAGTAACTATATTACAGCAGTCTGCTGGTATTAGTGAGTGTTGCTATAGTAACTATATTACAGCAGTCTGCTGGTATTAGTGAGTGTTGCTATAGTAACTATATTACAGCAGTCTCCTGGTATTAGTGAGTGTTGCTATAGTAACTATATTACAGCAGTCTGCTGGTATTAGTGAGTGTTGCTATAGTAACTATATTACAGCAGTCTGTTGGTATTATATTACACCAGTGAGTGTTGCTATAGTAACTATATCTCATAGTAACAGTCTGCTGGTATTACTGAGTGTTGCTTTAGTAACTATATTACAGCAGTCTGCTGGTATTAGTGAGTGTTGCTATAGTAACTATATTACAGCAGTCTCCTGGTATTAGTGAGTGTTGCTATAGTAACTATATTACAGCAGTCTCCTGGTATTAGTGAGTGTTGCTATAGTAACTACATTACAGCAGTCTGCTGGTATTAGTGAGTGTTGCTATAGTAACTATATCTCAGCAGTCTGCTGGTATTAGTGAGTGTTGCTATAGTAACTATATCTCAGCAGTCTGCTGGTATTAGTGAGTGTTGCTATAGTAACTATATTACAGCAGTCTGCTGGTATTAGTGAGTGTTGCTATAGTAACTATATTACAGCAGTCTGCTGGTATTAGTGAGTGTTGCTATAGTAACTATATTACAGCAGTCTGCTGGTATTAGTGAGTGTTGCTATAGTAACTATATTACAGCAGTCTCCTGGTATTAGTGAGTGTTGCTATAGTAACTATATCGCAGCAGTCTGCTGGTATTAGTGAGTGTTGCTATAGTAACTATATTACACCAGTCTGCTGGTATTAGTGAGTGTTGCTATAGTAACTATATCACAGCACTCTGCTGGTATTAGTGAGTGTTGCTATTGTAACTATATTACACCAGTCTGTTGGTATTAGTGAGTGTTGCTATAGTAACTATATTACAGCAGTCTGCTGGTATTAGTGAGTGTTGCTATAGTAACTATATTATAGCACTCTGCTGGTATTAGTGAGTGTTGCTATAGTAACTATATTACAGCACTCTGCTGGTATTAGTGAGTTTTGCTATAGTAACTATATTACAGCACTCTGCTGGTATTAGTGAGTGTTGCTATAGTAACTATATTACAGCAGTCTCCTGGTATTAGTGAGTGTTGCTATAGTAACTATATCGCAGCAGTCTGCTGGTATTAGTGAGTGTTGCTATAGTAACTATATTACACCAGTCTGCTGGTATTAGTGAGTGTTGCTATAGTAACTATATCACAGCACTCTGCTGGTATTAGTGAGTGTTGCTATAGTAACTATATTACACCAGTCTGTTGGTATTAGTGAGTGTTGCTATAGTAACTATATTACAGCAGTCTGCTGGTATTAGTGAGTGTTGCTATAGTAACTATATTACAGCAGTCTGCTGGTATTAGTGAGTGTTGCTATAGTAACTATAGTACAGCACTCTGCTGGTATTAGTGAGTGTTGCTATGGTAACTATAGTACAGCAGTCTCCTGGTATTAGTGAGTGTTGCTATAGTAACTATAGTACAGCAGTCTGTTGGTATTAGTGAGTGTTGCTATAGTAACTATATTACAGCAGTCTGTTGGTATTAGTGAGTGTTGCTATAGTAACTATATTACAGCAGTCTGCTGGTATTAGTGAGTGTTGCTATAGTAACTATATTACACCAGTCTGTTGGTATTAGTGAGTGTTGCTATAGTAACTATATTACAGCAGTCTGCTGGTATTAGTGAGTGTTGCTATAGTAACTATATTACAGCACTCTGCTGGTATTAGTGAGTGTTGCTATAGTAACTACATTACAGCAGTCTGCTGGTATTAGTGAGTGTTGCTATAGTAACTATATTACAGCAGTCTGCTGGTATTAGTGAGTGTTGCTATAGTAACTACAGTACAGCACTCTGCTGGTATTAGTGAGTGTTGCTATAGTAACTATATTACAGCAGTCTGCTGGTATTAGTGAGTGTTGCTATAGTAACTATATTACAGCAGTCTGCTGGTATTAGTGAGTGTTGCTATAGTAACTATATTACAGCACTCTGCTGGTATTAGTGAGTGTTGCTATAGTAACTGTATTACAGCAGTCTGCTGGTATTAGTGAGTGTTGCTATAGTAACTATATTACAGCAGTCTGCTGGTATTAGTGAGTGTTGCTATAGTAACTATATTACAGCAGTCTCCTGGTATTAGTGAGTGTTTGGTGATTGCAGCAGGAAACCTTTTGATCCTCATTGTGTTGTAATTATTACAATCATCATTATTTTCCTGGGCTAAAAACACAGCACAGCTTTGCTTTGGTTGTGTGTGTTTTGGGGACAGGAATGTGTGTCTTGGGGTCTGGTGTGTGCGTGTTGGGGACTGGTGTGTGCATGTTGGGGACTGGTTTGTGTGTGTTGGGTACAGGAATGTGTGTGTGTTGGGGTCTGGTGTGTGCGTGTTGGGGACTGGTGTGTGCATGTTGGGGACTGGTTTGTGTGTGTTGGGTACAGGAATGTGTGTGTAGGGGACTGGTTTGTGTGTGTTGGGGTCTGGTGTGTGTGTGTTGGGGACAGGAATGTGTGTGTGTTGGGGTCTGGTTTGTGCGTGTTGGGGACTGGTGTGTGCATGTTGGGGACTGGTTTGTGTGTGTTGGGTACAGGAATGTGTGTGTAGGGGACTGGTTTTTGTGTGGTGGGGTCTGGTGTGTGTGTGTTGGGGACAGGAATGTGTGTGTGTTGGGGTCTGGTGTGTGCGTGTTGGGGACTGGTGTGTGCATGTTGGGGACTGGTTTGTGTGTGTTGGGTACAGGAATGTGTGTGTAGGGGACTGGTGTGTGTGTGTTGGGGACAGGAATGCACGCACACACACACACACGCACGCACGCACGCATGCACACACACTCAGACTCACACACACACGCACACACGCACGTGCGCACACTCAGACTCACACACACACGCGCACGCACGCACACTCAGACTGACACAAACACACACACACACACACACTCACACACTTCCTGACATACTGCATCATAGTGTGAAGCCACATCGGAGAGAGAGATGGAAAGTGGAAGAGAAAGTGTGGTCTAAACAAATTAGATCAGGTAACCAGACATTTAAAACACTAACAAGTGACTCAAATTTTAGCCTTGGACGGACAAAACATTTGTCTTGTCTTGATTAGTGTTCAGTTGACTGACGTTAATGCTTCTGAGGCAATTACTGCTTCCTGATAGAGGAAGAGATGGGTTCTGCTTTCAGTTTATATCACACAGTTTATATCATATCACCTTGCCCATCTCTTCTCATACACACACACACACAAACATGCACACGTACGTGAACACACACACGTATACACACACACACGTACACACACACACACACACACACACACACACACACACACACACACACACACACACACACGCACAGAGCACTAAAATGGCTTTCAGAGACACCTGTGATTACTGTCAGAGAAGCCGCAGGCTTCGTAATTAACTGCCCATCACTCTGCTCCGTGAGCGGCTAGAACTGATCAAACGCTGCCAGTCTAATTCACCTCTGAAAATGAATGAGCTCTCTCAATCAGAGGCCATAGTTTCATCCCTCTCTGTCCTTTACAATCGTTTACTCCCTCTCTGTTACTCTCTTCCTCCTCCCTCGTTCTTTCCCTCCTCTATAGACACAATTGTATCAATCCTCACCTCCAGGGACAGCAGAGGATGTGGCAGACATGGCACTGTGTGTGGAGGTCTTGGTGTAGTTTATCTCAGTCTGTAACCAGTGTGGATGGGATACAGGCTGGCAGACAACAGCCTGCTACAGCCTCCTCTCTCTCCTCACGGTCTACGCTACACACAAACTAGTACACGCACTCGTATTCACACTCACACACTTACACACATTCGGCCGCTGTCACAGAACTTTTTACATATATACAGAATGTTTCTTCTCCGTTTTCTCATCCACCACCACAAGAAAGCTGAGGCAAATTCACCATGATCAGTGGATAGTTTTGTGGTCTGTAGTGTCAGGGGTGGGGGGAGTGGTCTGTAGTATCAGGGGTGGGGGATGTGGTCTGTAGTATCAGTGATGAGGGGTGTGGTCTGTAGTATCAGGAGTGGGGGGTGTGGTCTGTAGCATCAAGGGTGGGGTGTGGTCTGTAGTATCAGTGATGAGGGGTGTGGTCTGTAGGATTAGGGGTGGGGGTGTGGTCTGTAGGATCAGGGGTGGAGGGTGTGGTCTGTAGTATCAAGGGTGGGGGTGTGGTCTGTAGTATCAGTGATGAGGGGTGTGGTCTGTAGGATCAGGGGTGGGGGATGTGGTCTGTAGGATCAGGGGTGGAGGGTGTGGTCTGTAGTATCAAGGGTGGGGGTGTGGTCTGTAGGATCAGTGATGAGGGGTGTGGTCTGTAGGATCAGGGGTGGGGGTGTGGTCTGTAGTATCAAGGGTGGGGGTATGGTCTGTAGTATCAGGGGTGGGGGTGTGGTCTGTAGTATCAAGGGTGGGGGTATGGTCTGGGGTTGTGGTCTGTAGTAGTACTATGGGAGTGGTCTGTAGTATCAGTGGTGGGGAGTGTGGTGGGGGTGTGGTCTGTAGTAGTACTCTGGGGTTGGTCTGTAGTATCAGTGGTGGGGTGTGTAGTGGGGTTTGTGGTGGGGGTGTGGTCTGGGGGTGTGGTTTGTAGTAGGTCTGGGGGTGTGGTCTGTAGTATCAAACCACACCCCCATACCTTTTTTCAACCATCTACATGAGTTAGTCATCCAAGATGGCAGCGTGTCAAGTCGTTTGTCTGTGACTAGTGCTTTTTAACCTACGAATAACCTATTTATTTATGGTTGAGTAACTTCCGTGTTGTGTAGTGCAAACTTTTTGGTTTTTGCTGGTGTAAAGATCACGGGTCTCTCTCAACTCGACACTTCATTTACTTGAAGTTTACCAAAGTAACCCTATGTCTGGCTGGCCTGAGTTCCTCCTTCGTCTGCGGAGTGTCTCGTCCAAGCTGCTCCTTTGTGCTCTTCGCCTGGCTGTCAGAGGCAGCTCAACAATCCCCAACCCGTTCTCTCAATCGACCTCAACATCTACTGACACGCGCAAACACTCACATTCAGACTCATACATACAAGCTGTCCCTCTCTCCCCTTACCTTCGTTGGCCTCTATTTTTTACATTTGTCAGAGAAAATGACAATTTTCGTGGTATTGCTTTGTGCACTGACTTTACTGAACTCTGGAGAAAACTAACATTGCCGCTGGGTGAGGACATCTGACAATGTGCTCTTCAGTCCATTAGACATTTTGTCTGCAGGAACTCGCTCTTTTTCACTCGGTCCACTCGTCCAAGTGCCGATGTATTTGTGGCATGATGTGAACAGTACGAATTTGTGTCACTGCCAAAGTCTAATGGTTTTAAATGACTGTTTTGTATTGTCTGGAAACTGCAAGGTTATTAAACAGAGGTGCCTAGTTATTCTTCTTTTGTTGATAGCAGGTAACGTGCAACCTAACCCAGGCCCTGATATGCAATGTCTCCAAACCCCCTCTGATTTTAAATCAAGATCCGGTTTTGGTATTTTTCATATGGATTGGAATGGATTAGATTAGGATTTGGGCTAAATCAACTGATGCTGATGTAATTGTGTTTTCTGAAACGTGGCTCAGCCGGTCTGTTTTTAATAAGGATATTTGAATAAGTGGTTACAATGTTTATCGCACTGATCGAGTTAAGAAAGGTGGGGGTGTGGCTATATATGTAAAAACTAAATTCCCTGTAAATGTGGCAAAGTCTGAAACTATTTGTAAACAGTTGGAATTTCTTGCTTTGAATATTTATGTTTCAAAGGGCCTCTCTATAACTGTGATTGGCTGTTATAGACCCCCCTCTGCTCTCTATAACTGTGATTGGCTGTTATAGACCCTCCTCTGCTCTCTATAACTGTGATTGGCTGTTATAGACCCTCCTCTGCTCTCTATAACTGTGATTGGCTGTTATAGACCCTCCTCTGCTCTCTATAACTGTGATTGGCTGTTATAGACCCCCCTCTGCTCTCTATAACTGTGATTGGCTGTTATAGACCTCCCTCTGCTCTCTATAACTGTGATTGGCTGTTATAGACCCCCTCTGTCTATAACTGTGATTGGCTGTTATAGACCCCCTCTGCTCTCTATAACTGTGATTGGCTGTTATAGACCCCCCTCTGCTCTCTATAACTGTGATTGGCTGTTATAGACCCTCCTCTGCTCTCTATAACAGTGATTGGCTGTTATAGACCCACCTCTGTTCTCTATAACTGTGATTGGCTGTAATAGACCCCCTCTGCTCTCTATAACTGTGATTGGCTGTTATAGACCCCCCTCTGCTCTCTATAACTGTGATTGGCTGTTATAGACCCCCTCTGCTCTCTATAACTGTGATTGGCTGTTATAGACCCCTCTCTCTATAACTGCTCTCTATAACTGTGATTGGCTGTTATAGACCCCCTCTGTCTCTATAACTGTGATTGGCTGTTATAGACCCCCCTCTGCTCTCTATAACTGTGATTGGCTGTTATAGACCCCCTCTGCTCTCTATAACTGTGATTGGCTGTTATAGACCCCCTCTGTTCACTATAACTGTGATTGGCTGTTATAGACTCTATATAACTGTGATTGGCTGTTATAGACCCCCTCTGTTCTCTATAACTGTGATTGGCTGTTATAGACCCCCTCTGCTCTCTATAACTGTGATTGGCTGTTATAGACCCCTCTATTCTCTATAACTGTGATTGGCCTCTCTGCTCTCTATAACTGTGATTGGCTGTTATAGACCCCCTCTGCTCTCTATAACTGTGATTGGCTGTTATAGACCCTCCTCTGATAACTGTGATTGGCTGTTATAGACCCCCTCTGCTCTCTATAACTGTGATTGGCTGTTATAGACCCACCTCTGTTCTCTATAACTGTGATTGGCTGTTATAGACCCCCTCTGCTCTCTATAACTGTGATTGGCTGTTATAGACCCTCCTCTGCTCTCTATAACTGTGATTGGCTGTTATAGACCTCTGCTCTCTATAACTGTGATTGGCTGTTATAGACCCCCTCCTCTCTATAACTGTGATTGGCTGTTATAGACCCTCCTCTATCTCTATAACTGTGATTGGCTGTTATAGACCCTCCTCTGCTCTCTATAACTGTGATTGGCTGTTATAGACCCCCTCTGCTCTCTATAACTGTGATTGGCTGTTATAGACCCCCTCTGCTCTCTATAACTGTGATTGGCTGTTATAGACCCCCCTCTGCTCTCTATAACTGTGATTGGCTGTTAGACCCCCTCTGCTCTCTATAACTGTGATTGGCTGTTATAGACCCCCTCTCTGCTCTCTATAACTGTGATTGGCTGTTATAGACCCTCCTCTGTTCACTATAACTGTGATTGGCTGTTATAGACCCCCCTCTGCTCTCTATAACTGTGATTGGCTGTTATAGACCCCCCTCTGCTCTCTATAACTGTGAATGGCTGTTATAGACCCACCTCTGTTCTCTATAACTGTGATTGGCTGTTATAGACCCACCTCTGTTCTCTATAACTGTGATTGGCTGTTATAGACCCTCCTCTGCTCTCTATAACTGTGATTGGCTGTTATAGACCCCCCTCTGCTCTCTGTGATGCATTTTCTTCTTTGAAGCTCCTCAAGTCTAAACTTCTTTACAGTGAAATGACCTTGATTGGTGATCTCAACTGGTGTTGGTTAAAGCCGGTGTCTGATGATTTAAACATGTTTTATCATTCTATGAATCTTACCCAGTTGATTAACTCACCCACTCACCTAAATCTTAAATGTCCAGATAAATCTACCCTGATTGATTTGATATTGACAAATGTTCCACATAAATATTCTGCGGTTGATGTTTTTTGTAATGATTTAAGTGACCATTGTGCTGTTGTTGCTGTTAGAAATACTAAGGTTCCTAAAACAAACCCACGTTTTACTTCGTAATTTGAAGTGTGTTAATGAGCAGGCTCTCTTTCATGATTTGTTTTATTTTGACTGGAGCAAGATTGAGCTTATCCCTGATGTGGAAACTGCCTAGAAATTATTTCATGGTGTTTTTTTCCCAAATAGTAAACAAACATGCCCCATTCCGCAGGTTCAGGGTTAAAGGGCCGGGATAATCCATGGTTTTCTTCTGAGCTGTCTTGTATTATTCACGACCGTAATCTAGCCTGGGCTAAAGCAAGGAAATCATGTTCTGATGCTGATTGGCTTATTTTTAGGCAGTTACGAAACAAGTGTTCTTTTCTTCTCAGGAAGACCAAGTCTGAATATTTTATGTCTGTTGCCACTGACAACCTGAGTTTTGAAAGGTTATTATGTCTATGTCTGGTAACAGTAATGTTAATGAATTACCGTCATGTGTTTTGAAGGACTCTGTTGCTGTATATGACAAAACTGAAATGCTGAATTGTTTCAATGAGCACTTTGTATCATCTGGTAGGCTGTTTGATTCAGTGTCCTCTGTCTCTGTACAACCCTGTGTGGATGAACCAGTGTCCTCTGTCTCTGTACAACCCTGTGTGGATGAACCAGTGTCCTCTCTCTCTGTGAACAACCCTGTGTGGATGAACCAGTGTCCTCTGTCTCTGTACAACCCTGTGTGGATGAACCAGTGTCCTCTGTCTCTGTCAGTGTCCTCTGTCTCTGTACAACCCTGTGTGGATGAACCAGTGTCCTCTGTCTCTGTACAACCCTGTGTGGATGAACCAGTGTCCTCTGTCTCTGTACAACCCTGTGTGGATGAACCAGTGTCCTCTGTCTCTGTACAACCCTGTGTGGATGAACCAGTGAGAGCTGGTCTCTGTAAACCCTGTGTGGATGAACCAGTGTCATCTGTCTCTGTACAACCCTGTGTGGATGAACCAGTGAGAGCTGGTCAAACTTTTAGCTTTTTACCATTCTCAGTGCAGGAGGTACATAAAGCCCTGAAATCCTTAGATCAGAGAAAGCCTGCAGGTCCTGATCTTTTGGATCCCTGCTTTTTATATCTGTCAGCTGATTTCATAGCTGAACGACATACATCTCTGTTCAATCTAACCCTGGAATGTAATGAAATTCCGAAAATCTTGAAATCAGCATTTGTCCTACCACTTTTAAAAGGGGGAGATCCAACTCTTTTAAATAATTATTGGCCAATCCCAAAGCTGTCACCCCTGGTGAAAATACTTGAAACCCTTGTAAGTTAACAGCTAAAAGAGTTTTTATTTACTAACTCTATATTATCAATGTACCAATCCGGCTTCAGGAAGAAGCAGAGCACAATTACAGCAGCCATGAAGGTTTTAAATTATATCACTGAAGCCATTGACAAAAAACAGCACTGTGTCTCACTTTGTATTGATCTCTCTAAGTCTTTTGATACAGTTGATCATACTATACTAAGGCAGAGATGGTTGAGTGTAGGTCTTTCGGAGCATGCAGTTGCATGGTTGGCTAACTATCTGTCTGATAGAACTCAGTGCACTCAATTTGATGGGCTTATGTATGTTAAGTTGTCTGTCTTTAATGGTGTGCCCCAAGGATCTGTAGTTGGTCCTCTCTGATTCATTATTTATATAAATGATGTAGACAAAAATGTCCCAAATGGCAAATTTATGCTGATGATACTGTTATTTACCTCGTCTCTTACAAAAGCTTACCTCGTCTCTTAGTAAAGCTTTCCAGAACTTGCAAACTGCTTTTTATACAATTCAACATACCTTGTGTCAATTGAAGCTTATCCTCAATACTGACTAAACTAATGGTGTTTTCTAAAGCAAGAAATAGACCTCTGAACCTTTCACCTATTACTACCTGTCAGGGCAAGGAGATTGAGGTTGTAACCTCATATAAATATATTGGAATTTAAATTGATGGTGGCCTCTCTTTTAAATTGCATATTCAACAACTTACAAAAAAATTGAAGCTGAAATTGAGATTTTATTTTAGGAATACGGCCTGTTTTGCTTTTGAAGCCAAAAGGAGGCTAGTATCAGCTACATTTATGCCTTTACTAGACTAAGGGGATATTTTATATATGAATGCTTCCGCTCAGTGTTTGAGATCAATTGACACCCTTTACCATGGCACTTTGAGATTTATTTTAAATTGCAAAACCCTTACGCACCACTGCACTTTGTATACCAGGGTTGGCTGGCCTTCTCTAATCACTCGTAGGCTCAGGCACTGGTATACTTTTATTTACAAAGCCATTTTGGGTTTACTACCTTTTTATTTGGGGCATTTTTATTGTTCAGAAATGTAGTGGGTACTCTCTTCGTTCGCTGGACTTTATCCTGCTAACTGTTCCAAATGTCCCAACTGAATTTGGTTAAAGGGATTTATTAATGTACTCTGCGCCCTCGTCTTGGAATGCCTTACAAAATACTTTTAATCTGGAAGTACTTGTCCTGATTGGTATTTTTAAATCAATGATAAATGATCTTGAGACTGATTCCCTGACCTGTCAATGTTTTTAATTTGCTGTTTTTGATTTTGTTGTACTCTTGTGAATTCAATGGTTTTACTAGATTACTTGTAGTTTTTCATGTTGTTTGTCTGTCATTTTTGTAATGACTTGGTGCTGCCTATCTTGGCCAGGACGCTCTTGAAAAATTGATTTTAAATCTCAATGAGCCCTTCCTGGTTAAATAAAGGTTAAATAAAAAAATACAAAATAAATCAGTGGTGGGGGGTGTGGTCTGTAGTGGTACTGGGGGTGTGGTCTGTAGTGGTACTGGGGGTGTGGTCTGTAGTGGTACTGGGGGTGTGGTCTGTAGTGGTACTGGGGGTGTGGTCTGTAGTAGTGCTGGGAGTGTGGTCTGTAGTAGTGCTGGGGGTGTGGTCTGTAGTAGTGCTGGGGGTGTGGTCTGTAGTAGTGCTGGGGGTGTGGTCTGTAGTTGTACTGGGGTGTGGCCTGTACTGTTACTGGGGAGTGTGGTCTGTAGTAGTGCTGGGAGTGTGGTCTGTAGTAGTGCTGGGGGTGTGGTCTGTAGTAGTGCTGGGGGTATGGTGTGTAGTGGTACTGGGGGTGTGGTCTGTAGTGGTACTGGGGGTGTGGCCTGTAGTAGTGCTGGGAGTGTGGTCTAGGGGTGTTGTCTGTAGTAGTGCTGGGGTGTGGTCTGTAGTGGTACTGGGGGTGTGGTCTGTAGTGGTACTGGGGGTGTGGTCTGTAGTAGTGCTGGGGGTGTGGTCTGTAGTAGTGCTGGGGGTGTGGTCTGTAGTGGTGCTGGGGTGTGGTCTTTGGTAGTGCTGGGGGTGTGGTCTGTAGTGGTGCTGGGGGTGTTTTATGTGGTAGTGCTGGGGGTGTGGTCTGGGGTGTGGTCTGTAGTAGTGCTGGGGTGTGGTCTGTAGTAGTGCTGAGGGTGTGGTTTGTAGTAGTGCTGAGGGTGTGGTCTGTAGTAGTGCTGGGGGTGTGGTCTGTAGTAGTGCTGAGGGTGTGGTCTGTAGTAGTGCTGGGGGTGTGGTGTGTAGTAGTGCTGGGGGTGTGGTCTATAGTCGTGCTGAGGGTGTGGTCTGTAGTAGTGCTGGGGGGCTGTGGTAGTGCTGGGGGTGTGGTCTGTAGTAGTGCTGGGGTGTGGTCTGTAGTAGTGCTGAGGGTGTGGTATGTAGTAGTGCTGAGGGTGTGATATGTAGTAGTGCTGAGGGTGTGGTATGTAGTAGTGCTGGGGGTGTGGCCTGTAGTAGTGCTGAGGGTGTGGTCTGTAGTAGTGCTGGGGGGGCTGTGGTAGTGCTGGGGGTGTGGTCTGTAGTAGTGCTGGGGTGTGGTCTGTAGTAGTGCTGAGGGTGTGGTATGTAGTAGTGCTGAGGGTGTGATATGTAGTAGTGCTGAGGGTGTGGTATGTAGTAGTGCTGGGGGTGTGGCCTGTAGTAGTGCTGAGGGTGTGATATGTAGTAGTGCTGGGGGTGTGGCCTGTAGTAGTGCTGGGGGTGTGGTCTATAGAAATGCTGGGGGTGTGGTCTGTAGTGTCAGCAGATTTACTCCTCCTTATTCTTTCCCACTTCTTTTCTCCACTGCAGTCTTGTGATAAACAACTGTTATGGAGGATTCCCGAACCCCCTTTACGTGTGTGTGTGTGTGTGTGTGTGTGTGTGTGTGTGTGTGTGTGTGTGTGTGTGCCTACTGAGTCTACCTACAGGAAGGCACTTCAGGATAGACAAGGGCAGTGTGTTCTGACGATGATGAATCACCCAGGGATGTTTTTAGTTGTCCCATGAGATTCTGGCAACAATGTCAACATAAATACTCAGTTCCAATACAGCTCGTTTACATTTGTGTTCATTTCATTTCTCAGAATATGACTCATGGAAACCTATCTCTATATCTCTGTTGGTACATTAGTCTTGCTAATTCTTCAGGCTCGGTTGGTACATTAGTCCTGCTAGGTCTTCAGGCTCGGTTGGTACATTAGTCCGGATTATTCTTCAGGCTCGGTTGGTACATTAGTCCTGCTAGGTCTTCAGGCTTGGTTGGTACATTAGTCCTGATTATTCTTCAGGCTCGGTTGGTACATTAGTCCTGATTATTCTTCAGGCTCGGTTGGTACATTAGTCCTGCTAGGTCTTCAGGCTTGGTTGGTACATTCGTCCTGATTATTCTTCAGTCTCGGTTGGTACATTAGTCCTGATTATTCTTCAGGCTCGGTTGGTACATTAGTCCTGCTAGGTCTTCAGGCTTGGTTGGTACATTAGTCCTGATTATTCTCCAGGCTCGGTTGGTAAATGAATCCTTTTTATTCTTCAGGCTCGGTTGGTGCATTAGTCCTGCTAGGTCTTCATGCTCTGTTTTTACATTAGTCCTGCTAGGTCTTCAGGCTCGGTTGGTACATTAGTCCTGATAATTCTTCAGGCTCGGTTGGTACATTAGTCCTACTAATTCTTTAGGCTCTGTTGGTAAATTAGTCCTGCTAGGTTTTCAGGCTCTGTTTGTACATTAGTCCTGCTAGGTCTTCAAGCTATGTTGGCTCTGTTGGTACATTAGTCTTACTAGGTCTTCAGGCTCTGTTGGTACATTCGTCTTACTAGGTTTTCAGACTCTGTTGGTACATTATTCCTGCTAGTTACTCAGGTTCTGTTGGCTCTGTTGGTACATTAGTCCTGCTAGGTCTTCAGACTCTGTTGGTACATTATTCCTGCTAGTTACTCAGGTTCTGTTGGCTCTGTTGGTACATTAGTCCTGCTAGGTCTTCAGGCTCTGTTGGTACATTAGTCATTTTAGGTCTTCAGGCTCTGTTGGTACATTAGTCCTGCTAGGTCTTCAGACTCTGTTGGTACATTAGTCCTGCTCTGTCTTCAGGCTCTGTTGGTATATTAGTCCTGCCAGGTCTTCAGGCTCTGTTGGTACATTAGTCCTGCTAGGTCTTCGGGCTCTGTTGGTACATTAGTCCTACTAGGTATTCAGGCTGTGTCAGCTGTGCCAGTGTAGACACCACACCACATGGTGACTGGTCTTGATACTGCTCCAGTCAGAAGTATACGTGAGCAGAAGACAGGGAAGTGTCCCAGGCTGTGTGCTACAGCAGGTCATCAATGATTTCCTCACCTGCTCTTTTAACCAGGCTCCTCTCACTCTGGCTTACGGGTTACTGCACTTTATTCTGACAACGTTAGCTACCTGAATGGATGTTCCGTTATGCATAAAGACACAGCTTCCTCTGCTGTGAAGAGAGTTATCCTCCATTTCCATAAATTACAGGAAATATGTTAGACTGGAAGATGGATGCAATAGCACCTGACAGACAGACAGACAGACACTTTTTTTTCTGTCTTTCAGATTCATAAAACCCTAACTTCTACCGGTTCTTTCTCAGGGACTGTAGAGTGGCTCAGTTGCTCAGACGCATAATGATGTATGTCTATACTTATCTGGGAAGAAGTATGAAGGGACGGGATAATAATACGTGACTTGGATTATAGTGAAGGGAAGGTAGGGGGGAGGGGAACGAGAAGATGCCTGAGCTTTGCTGTGGTGGCAAGCACACCTGTCCTGTATGTAGTTTATTATCAATATTTAATATGTAGTTTATTATCAATGTTTAATATGTAGTTTATTATCAATGTTTAATATGTAGTTAATTATCAATATTAAATATGTAGTTCATTATCAATATTAAATATGTAGTTCATTATCAATATTTAATATGTAGTTTATTATCAATATTTAATATGTAGTTTATTATCAATATTTAATATGTAGTTTATTATCAATATTTAATATGTAGTTTATTATCTTTTTAATATGTAGTTTATTATGAATGTTTATTATGTAGTTTATTATCAATATTTAATATGTAGTTTATTATCAATATTTAATATGTAGTTTATTATCAATATTTAATATGTAGTTTATTATCAATATTTAATATGTAGTTTATTATCTTTTTAATATGTAGTTTATTATCAATATTTAATATGTAGTTTATTATCAATATTTAATATGTAGTTTATTATCTTTTTAATATGTAGTTTATTATGAATGTTTATTATGCAGTTTATTATCAATATTTAATATGTAGTTTATTATCTTTTTAATATGTAGTTTATTATGAATGTTTATTATGCAGTTTATTATGAATGTTTAAGACTAAAAGGCTGAGAGAGGTAGAGAGGATGGAGGGAGATAGAAAAATAGATACTTATGGTTCTGACAGAAATACAGAGGGTATTTGGTCATCGAATCAGGCTGGCTTTCTGCTGGGAAAAGTCAATAAGCATCTGGAATTTAAATCTAAGGAGCGGCTCAGAGCATTATCACAGAACGCTCTCTAGCCTCAAAGGCCAAACTATTGGTCTGCTAAAATCACACACACACACACACACACACACACACACACACACACACACACACACACACACACACACACACACACACACACACACACACACACACACACACACACACACACACACACACAGACCTTAATATAATGGTGAGTACTATATGGGAACCAACTATTCCCATTCAAAAATCTATTTTCCCTAAACCCTAACCCTAATTCTAACCCTAATTCTAACCATAACCCTAAACCTAACCCCTAAGCCTAAAATAGCCTTTTTGCAAGTGAGGACCGGGAAAAGGTCAAAATGTCTTCACTGCTCCGAATTTTAGTTGGAGGACACACAGTCATTGCCAGCTAGTTAACATAGCATCACTCTGTTTGAGCAGGGTGTTTCAGTAGACTATAATAGCTAGCTGCATTTGCTAGCTAAGTAAGTGAAACTGAAAGTTAATTTTTGGGGGAAATCTTTCTATTTCTCTCTGGCTTTTCCTTCATTTTGTAATAAATTAAATATTTTAAAACTGTTTTAACTATTGTCTTTCCATCTCTTTGAGTCCACTACTCACCACATGTTATACACTGCTGTGCTAGCTAGCTGTAGGATATGCTTTCAGTTCTAGATTAATTATCTGATCCTTTGATTGGGTGGACAACATGTCAGTTCAAGCTGCAAGAGCTCTGATAGGCTGGAGGACGTCCTCCGGAATTTGTCAAAATTACTGTGTAAGTCTATGGAAGGGGGTGAGAACCATGATCCTCCTAGGTTTTGCATTGAAGTCAATGTATCCAGAGTAGGACGGAAACTAGCTGTCCTCCAGCTACACCGTGGTGCTACTCTACAGAGTTCTGTTGAGGCTACTGTAGACCTGCTTTGCATAATAGTGTGTTTTAATTAGTTATTAGTAATTTAGTTACATGGTTACATAAAAAGGATAACTTTTTTAATGTTTTACAATTAACATTTTTTATCAAATTCACTGAGGAGGATGGTCCTCCCCTTCCTCCTCTGAGGAGCATCCACTGACTCACACACACTGCTGAAAGTCTTACATGGGCCCCCATATGTTCACTTTGTGAACAGCGTAGGTGCCCTTGAATAGAATAGGCAGAAGCAACCTTTACAAACCTCCCCTCTGAGCTACTTTAAGCCACATATCATGATTACAGAGTGTCAGAGGACTGATCAAGACAAACCATGGAGCCATCCATCTTGATTTGAAGCTTTGATCCTGAGCGGCGTGGTAAATTGAGCTGGACCTCTCCAATCTTTCCGGTTCCCTTCCTCTCTTACATGTTGTCAGATCTACTGAACCATGGTCTCTGTGCTTGTTTAGGATGGTTTATGCTGTTGGGGATTTATCCAATTACTTAGACAGCTTGCCAGTGTCAACACACAGTTTTTTTGCCCCGGAGACAAACGTTGTATGTGCATCGACAATGTGCATGTCGAGGTTTGTGTATCCGTGTAATCAACATGGCTACATGTTTGGTTTTCCACCTGACGTGCTCAGAGAGTGTGACATTTACGTGATTATATGAGCAGGGGAAGCCTAAATGTCTCAATAAGGTGCTCACTAAAGTCTCAATAAGCTTGTACGAAATCCCGTTATGCCCTCCAGCAAACAGGCAAAGCGTCAATGCAGGACTAAGATCGAATCGTACTACGCCGGCTCTGACGCTCGTCGGATGTGGCAGGGCTTGCAAACTATTACAGACTAGAAAGGGAAGCACAGCCGAGAGCTGCCCATTGACACAAGCCTACCAGATGAGCTAAATAACATGTATTCTCGCTTCAAGGCAAGTAACACTGCATGAGAGCATCAGCTGTTCCGGACGACTGTGTGATCACGCTCTCCGCAGCTGATGTGAGTAAGACCTTTAAACAGGTCAATATTCACAAGGCAGGGCCAGACGGATTACCATGATGTGTACTCCGAGCATGCGCTGACCAACTGGCAAGTGTCTTCACTGACATTTTCAACCTGAGTATGTAATACCAATATGTTTCAAGGAGACCACCAAAGTCCTTGTGCCAAAGAACACCAAGGTAACCAGCCTAAATGACTACAGACCCGTAGCACTCACGTCCGTAGCCATGAAGTGCTTTGAAAGGCTGGACATAGCTCACGTCAACACCATTATCCCAGAAACCCTAGACCCACTCCAATTTGCATACCGCCCAAACAGAACCACAGATGATGCCATCTCTATTGCACTCCACACTGCCCTTTCCCACCTGGACAAAAGGAACACCTATGTGAGAATGATATTCATTGACCACAACTCAGCGTTCAACACCATAGTACCCTCAAAGCTCATCACTAAGCTACAGCTAAGGACCCTGGGACTAAAACAACTCCCTCTGAAACTGGATCCTGGACTTCCTGACGGGCCGCCCCCAGGTGGTGGGTAGGTGGCACACACATCCACCACGCTGATCCACAACACAGGGGCCCCTCAGGTGTGCATGCTCAGTCCCCTCCTGTACTCCCTGTCCACTCATGACTGCACAGCCAGGTACAACTCCAACACCATCATTAAGTTTGCTGATGACACAACAGCAGTAGGCCTGATCACCGACAACGATGAGACAGCCTATAGGGAGGAGGTCAGAGACCTGACCATGTGGTGCAAGGACTGTTATTATCTATTCATAGTCACTTTAATAACTCTACCTACATGTACATATTACCTCCAAGTACCTCGACACTGGTGCCTCCGCACATTGACTGTGTACCGGTACCCCCTGTATATAGCCTCGCTATTGTTATTTACTGCTGCTCTTTAATGATTTGTAATTCATATCTCTTACTTTTAAAGAAATCTTCAAACTGCATTGTTGGTGAAGAGATTGTAAATAAACATTTCACTGTAAGGTCTACACTTGTTGTATTCGGTGCATGTGACAAATACCATTCAATTTTTTTGTTATGTGATGTCAGGATTAAAGGGGGTTCTGTGATGTCAGGATTAAAGGGGGTTCTGTGATGTCAGGAGGAAGGGGATCTGTGATGTCAGGAGGAAGGGGGGGGATCTGTGATGTCAGGTGGAAGGGGGGGATCTGTGATGTCAGGAGGAAGGGGGATCTGTGATGTCAGGAGGAAGGGGGATCTGTGATGTCAGGAGGAAGGGGGATCTGTGATGTCAGGAGGGATTGGGATCTGTGATGTCAGGATTAAAGGGGGTTCTGTGATGTCAGGATTAAGGGGGATCTGAAGGGGGATGTAGTATATGTGAAGAATAGTATATGTACAGCAATATTTAAATAGGTTGGCCTTGACTGGAATACAGTATACAATGCTTTCAGAAAGTATTCCATTTTTTTATTCTAAAATTGATTAAATATATTTTTCACTACACACAATACCCCATAATGATTAAGCGAAAACAGGTTTATAGAAAATGTTCTATTTTTGGAAACATGAGTTTCTATGGGTCATCCTTGAGATGTTTCTACAACTTGATTGGAATCCACCTGTGTTAAATTAAATTGATTGGACATGATTTCAAAAGGAATACACCTGTTAACATAAGGTCCCACAGTGGACAGTGCAGGTCACAGCAAAAACCAAGCCATGAGGTCAAAGAAATTGTCCGTAGAGCTCCGAGACAGGTTTGAGTTGATGCACAAATCTGGGGAATGGTACTAAAAATGTCTGCACATTGAAGATCCCCAAGAACACAGTGGCCTTCATCATTCTGAAATTGAAGAAGTTTGGAACCACCAAGACTCTTCCTAGAGCTAGCCGCCTAGTCAAACTGAGCAATCGGGGGAGAAGGTCCATGGTCAAGGAGGTGACCAAGAACCCAATGATTACTTTAACAGAGCTCTAGAGTTCCTCTGTGGAGATTGGAGAACCTCCCAGAAGGAAAACCACCTCTGCAGCACTCCACCAATCAGGCCTTTATGGTAGAGTGTCAAGAAGGAAGCAACTCCTCAGTTAAAGGCACATGAGAGCCCGCTTGGAGTTTGCCAAAAGGCACCTAAGGCTCTCAGACCATAAGAAACAACATTCTTTAGTCTGATGAAATCAAGATTGAACTGTTTGGCCTGAATGCCAAGCGTCACATCTGGAGGAAACCTGGGACCATCCCTACGGTGAGGCATGGTGGTGGCAGCAGATGGAGATGTTTTTCAGAGGGACGGACTGGGAGACTAGTCAGGATCGAGGCAAAAATGAACGGAGCAAAGTACAGAGAGATCCTTCATAAAAACCTGCTCCAGAGCACTCAGGACCTCAGACTGGGGTGAAGGTTCACCTTCTAAGAGGGCAATGACCCTAATCACACAGCCAAGACAACACATTAGTTGCTTCGTCTCTGAATGTCCTTGTGTGGCCCAGCCAGAGCCGGGACTTGAACCAGATCGAACATCTCTGGAGAGATTTGAAAATAGCTGTGCAGCAAAGCTCCCCATCCTGACAGAGCTTGAGAGGATCTGCAGAGAGGATTGGGAGAAACTCCCCAAAAACAAGTGTTCCAAGCTTGCAGCGTCATACCTAAGAAGTCTCGAGGCTGTAATCGCTGCCAAAGGTGCTTCAAAAAAGTACTGTGTAAGGGGTCTCTGAATGTACTTATTTAAATGTGATATTTCAGTTTAGTTTTTTTAATACATTTGTATAAATAAATAAAAACTGTTTTTGCTTCGTCATTATGGGGTTTTGTGTGTAGATTGATGATGGAAAAAAACTATTTGAACAATTTTAGAATAAGGCTGTGACGTAACAAAATGTGGAAGAAGTTGAGGGGTCTGAATGCTTCCCGAATGCACTGTAAACATATGAAGTGGGTAGAACAGTATGTAAACATTGTTAAAGTGAACAGTGTTCCATGTCTCCAATGACTCTATGTACATTGGGCAGCAGTCTCTAAGGTGCAGGGTTGAGTAACCGGGTGGTAGCCAGCTAGTGACAGTGACTACATTTCAGGGCAGGGCACTAGGCAGAGGCCGGTTAGTGGTGACTATTTAACAGTTTAATGGTCTTGAGATAGAAGCTGTTTTTCAGTCTCTCGGTCCCAGCCTTGATGCACTTGTACTGACCCCGCCTTCTGGATGTTGAACAGGCTGTGGCTCAGGTGGCTGAAGTCCTTGATTTTCTTTTTGGCTTTCCTGTGGCACTGGGTGCTGTAGTTTTCCTGGAGGGCAGGCAGTGTGCCCCCCGATGATGAGTTGAGCAGATTGCACCACCCTCTGGTGCAGTTTACCCCGGTGCTGATACAGGATGCTCTCAATGGTGCAATTGTAAAAGTGTGTGAGGGTCTTAGGGGCCGAGCTGTATTTCTTCAGCCTTCTGATGTAGATGAAGCGAAGTTGGGCATTCTTCACCACACTGTCTGTGTGGGTGGACAATTTCATATTGTCAGGGATGTGTACAACGAGGAACTTGAAGCTTTCAACCTGCTCCCTCTGCTGTCTCGTAATGTCCACAATCAGCTCCTTCATTTTGTTGACATCATTGATTTTTTATTTATTTTATTTTACATTTATTTACCCAGGCAAGTCAGTTAAGAACAAATTCTAATTTTCAATGACGGCCTAGGAACAGTGGGTTAACTGCCTGTTCAGGGGCAGAACGACAGATTTGTACCTTGTCAGCTCGGGGTTTGAACTTGCAACCTTCCAGTTGCTAATCCACCACTCTAACCACTAGGCTACCCTGCCGCTCCTGGAGTACAGGAGGGGGCTGAGCACGCACCCTTTTGGGGCCCCTGTGTTGAGGATCAGCAAAGTGGAGGTGTTGTTGCCTACTTTCACCATCTAGGGGTAGCTCAGCAAGTCCAAGACCCAGTTGACAGGGTGGAGTTCAGACCCAGGGCCCCAAGCTTGGCGGTTACTGTGATGTCAGGAGGATGGGGTGATCTGTGATGTCAGGAGGAAGTGGGATCTTTCGGGGATTGGGTGGAAAGGCTGTCTGGTGTGGTTCCGGTGGAGGAAAGGTCCATTGTTTAATCAAAGTCAATAGATACACACAGCTGACAGAGAAAAGTCACTGTAGTGTAGTGGGGATATAAGGAGCAATCAGTTCTAAGTATAATCGTTTGTGAAAAGGTCAATACAAATCATGATTAAAAATTGTAAAGTTAATTTTACAGTATTGCCAGTTTTCAATTTATAAACAGGAAGTTTGTGATTGTCAAGTAATTATTTAATATATTGACTTAATACGAAGAGAGTATAAAGATACAATCCCACTCTATCTGTGTCACTCTAACTGGAGTTAGTAAAATAACTGTAACTTTATATGTTGATGTTTAAAGGCCTGTGAATGTTTTGTACTGTATAAACATTAATTTCCAAAATAGATGCTGTGTTTCATCCAGGGATGCAGGCGGTGATGACACCCATACAATCAGTTCATTTAAGAGATGCCGGGCTCTAATCGCTCCTAATCCCACTATAATCCACATGGATATGTCCTCAATATTTCCCCCCTCATTTTAGTCCCAAATGAATCTAGGGCACGTGGGCAGATGCTTCAATCACATTAACTAACACCTCTTGCTCTGGATCATCTTCTAGTCTTTTGAAAGATTTTTCAACTCAGTTTAATTCTCCAGATGAATCTTGATGATTGTGTTTCTCTTTTTAAAAGCGTATGAAATTGCTACACTATCAAGGCTGCACGAGGGTTTCTTTCTTTGCCTCTGTGTGTGTGTGTGTGTGTGTTTGTGTGCGTGCGTGCGTGCGTGCGTGCGTGCGTGCGTGCGTGCGTGTGTGTGCGTGTGTGTGTGTGTGTGTACGTCCACGCGTCCGTGTGCGCGTGTGTGTGTGGAGTTGACTTGCAGTAGAAAACTCTAAACGTACCACAGGGGGTAGAGAACAAAGACACATGCTTCCGATTTAACGGTGGAACGCACTGCTCTCAAGGTGTGTTTTGGGATAATGGCTTTCGTAGCTATAGGGAGGAATGAATAACTTAGAATGTTACTTGTTTACGCCTTATCCGCGCTGCAGCAGTAGCACGGGGTTTTGTGTTGTGACAGTGGGAAATGTATATACTAAGTGCTGGAGTTTTGGAAATGTATGTACCAATATAGCCTTCAATAAAATGACATACACTAAATATACAAAATAATGTGGACACCCCTTCAAATGAGTGGAATCGCTTATTTCAGCCACACCCATTGCTGACGTGAATAAAATTCAAGCACACAGCCATACAATCTCAATAGACAAACATTGACAGTAGAATGGCCTTCTTGAAGATCTCAGTGACTTTCAACGTGGCAACGTCATAGGATGCCATCTTTCTAACAAGTCAGCATCAACTTTCTGCCCTGCTATAGCTTCCTCGGTCAACTGTAAGTTCTGTTATTGTTAAGTGGAAATGTCTAGGAGCAACAACGGATTAGCTGTGAAGTGGTAGGCCACACAAGCTCACAGAACGGTACAGCCGAGTGCTGAAGCGAGTAGCGCGTTAAAACCGTCTGTCTTCAAGTTGCAAAATTCACTGCCGACATCCAAACTGCCACTCGAAGCAACGTCAGTACAATAACTCTTCGTCGGGAGCTCCATGAAATGGGTTTCCATGGCCGAGCAGCAGCACATGGAAATGCACAATGCCAAGCGTCAGCTGGAATGGTGTAAAGCTCGCCGCCATTGGACTCTGGACCAGTAGAAACACGTTCTCTGGAGTGATGAATTACGCTTCACCATCTGGCAGTCAGACGGACAAATCTGGGTTTGGCGGATGCCAGGATAGTGCCAACTGTAAAGTTTGGTGAAGGAGGAATAATGGTCTGGAGTTGTTTATTAATTGTTTGGGCTAATTCCCTTATTTCCAGTGAAGGGAAATCTTAATGCTACAGCAATGAAATTCCAGATGATTCTATGCTTCCTGTAACGTCTCAGTCCAACTCCCACTCTCAAATACTTAGATCCCACAAACGCAGTCCACATTCCAGCTCACTCTCCAGATTCTAATAATCTGAATTCTAATCACCTGTTCACACACCTGTATGTCATCATACCACACTATTTAGTTCAGTTTAGTTTAGTTCAGTTCCTTGCTCCCCATTACTTTGAGGCATTGTTTGTTTTGAGACACACTTTTTCAGAGCTCTGTTTTTTTCCCATCCTTCTCGCCTCCCGTGTATGATAGTTTGGACCCCCAGTGTATGACCTTCTGCCTGTCCCTGGACCCTGGACCCAGCTACCTGCCACCTCCTATGGTTCCTTTCATTAAACACCTCTGTGCTCTGCTCTCTGTCTCCCTCATGTTCATTACACTTCCAGCTTTGTGGCAACAGTTTGGGGAAGGCTCTTTCCTGTTTCAGCATGACAACGCCCCTGTGCACAAAGCGAGGTCCATACAGAATTTTTTTTTTTTAGATCGGTGTGGAAGAACTTGACTGGCCTGCTCAGAGCCCTGACATCAACCCAGTTGAACACCTTTGGGATAAATTGGAATGCCGACTGCGAGCCAGTCCTAATCGCCCAACCTCAGTGCCTGACCTCACTAATGCTCTTGTGGCTGAATGGAAGCAAGTCCCTGCAGCAATGTTCCAACATCTAGTGAAAAGCCTTCCCAGAAGAGTGGAGGCTGTTATAGCACAAACTCCATATTAATGCCTATGATTTTGCAATGAGATGTTCGACGAGCAGTTGTCCACATACTTTTGCTCATGTAGTGTATCTAAAACGATTTGTCGAAATCTGGATATACACTCACCCGCAAGTTTATTAGGTACAGCACCCAAATCACGAAAATGTATCACTGGACCTAAGCGACTCTGAGCGTGGTAGGATCCGTGCCGGATCCAATAAATCAGTAATGGCCTCCTGGGCTTTTCACACACACTAGTGTCTAGGGTCTTCCAAGAATGGTGCAACAAGCAAAAAACATCACAGATGGGCTATTGCAGCAATTTACCGCATCAGTTTCTACACCTATCAGCTAAAAACAAGACGAATCGGCTCCAGTGTGCATGCAATCACCAACACTGGACAATTGAGGAGTGGGAAAACATCAGTCTGGATCAGGAAAGTGAGTTCTGTTTACTTGAGTGCACTGCACAGTCCCTAGACCTCAACCCAAAAGAACATCTTTGGGATGAGATGGAACGGGCGGTTCGCAGCATGAATGTACCGCCATCCAATCTGCATCGACTGCGTGATGCCATCACGTCAGCATGGAACAACATCCCTATGGATAGTTTCCGACACTTTGTAGAATTCCCCAAAGAATTCAGGATTTTCTGGAGACGAAGCGGGATCCGACCAGGAACTAAATGGGTGTACCCAATAAACCATGAGTTTATATTCAACATCAAATCTATTTGGACGCATGTATGAAAACTCTCAAATAAAAGGTGACATTATGTACTATCGTCACATACTAAACATTTGATCTCAAATCCAAAATGCTGGAGTATAGGGCCTTTTTCTTAAGTGGAGTTTAACGTTGAATGTTGAATACTGCCCCAACTGAACTATAGTATAAGTCCATTACACTTTGTAATACAAAATGGGAAAAGCTGAAAAAAAAGACAAATATATCTTTGATGACCATACCAACTACCTAGACTCATTAAAACCCACCACCTGATTCCACTACTTTATCTGATCCTACCCCAAGCCAACGACCTGGGAGGACGGGACACTACACCTCAACACACCCTGTAACACCCTGTAACTCTTTTGAAGTCAAATCCCAAATACCCAAAGTACTTTTCTGCAACTGCCACCACAACATCTATTTTCTGTGATTTACAGTGATGTTTTATGAGTTATTCTGGGATTATAGTGCCTTGCAAAATGATTCATCCCCCTAGGCGGTTTTCCTATTTTGTTGCATTTCAACCTGTATTTTAAATGGTATTTTATTTGGACTTCATGTACTGAACATACACAAAATAGCCCAAATTGGTGAAGTGAAAAGTGGTGCATGCATATGTATTCACCCCCTTTGCTATGAAGCCCCCAAATAAGATCTGGTGAAGCTACGGAATAAGATCCGGTGCAATAAATTACCTTCAGAAGTCACATAATTAGTTAAGTAAAGTCCACCTGTGTGCAATCTAAGTGTCAAATTATCTGTCACATGATCTCAGTATATATCCATCTTTTCTGAAAGAGTTTGCAACACCACTAAGCAAGGGGCACCACCAAGCAAGCAGCACCATCAATACCAAGGAGCTCTCCAAACAGGTCAGGGACAAAGTTGTGGAGAAGTACCGATCAGGGTTGGGTGAAAAAATATCTGAAAAATATCTGAAACTTTAAACATCCATGGAGCACCAATAAATCCATTATTAAAACATGGAAAGAATATGGCACAACAACAAACCTGCCAAGAGAGGGCCGCCCACCAAAACTCATGGACCAGGCAAGGAGGGCATTAATCAGAGAGGCAACAAAGAGACCAAAGATAACCCTGAAGGTGGTGCAAAGCTCCACAGCGGAGATTGGAGTATCTGTCCATAGGTCCACTTTAGGCTGTACACTCCACAGAGCTGAGCTTTACGGAAGAGTGGCCAGAAAAATATGAGCAAACACGTTTGGTGTTCGCCAAACGGCATGTGAAAGACTCCCTAAACATATGGAAGAAGGTACTCTGGTAAGATGAAACTAAAATTTAGCTTGTTGGCCATCAAGGAAACTGCTATGTCTGGCGCAAACCCAACACCTCTCATCACCCCGAGAACATGATCCCCAGCATTGTGGTGGCAGCATCTTGCTGTGGGGATGTTTTTCAAGGGCAGGGACTGGGAAACAGAATTGAAGGAAAGATGGATGGCGCTACATACAGGAGAATTCTTGAGGGAAACCTGTTTCAGTCTTCCAGAAATTTGAAACTGGGACGGAGGTTCACCTTCCAGCAGGACAATGACCCTAAGCATACTGCTGAAGCAACACTCTAGTGGTTTAAGGGGAAACATTTAAATGTCTTGGAATGAACTAGTCAAAGCCCAGACCTTAATCCAATTGAGAATCTGTGGCTTGACTTAAAGATTGATGGGTTCCACTGGTGTACAGCGAACTTGAAGGAGCTGGAGCAGTTTTGCCTTGAAGAATGGGCAAAAATCCCAGTGGCTAGATGTGCCAAGCTTATAAAGCATACCCCAAGAGACTTGCAGCTGTAATTGTGGCTTTACAAAGTTTTGACCTTGGGGTGTGTATAGTTATGCACCCTCAAGTTTGAATTTTTTTGTCTTATTTCTTGTTTGTTTCACAATAAAAATATGTTGCATCTTCAAAGTGGCCGGCATGTTGTGTAAATCAAATGATATACAAACCTCCCAAAAAATAAATGTTAATTCCAGATTGTAAGGCAACAAAGTAGGAAAAATTCCAAGGGGTTGAAAACTTTCTCAAGCCACTGTATGTTCCATTTCTGCAGTACAGTTGATAACCATTGCTATTAACCTTAAGAAAATAACCTCACTGAAACATATATCACTCATTGGTCTATATCTCGGTGCTGGCACAGATCTACTATTCACAGGGATCTTCTACTCTCTACTCACTACTCTGACCCTGGCCACATCAACCTGCCACTCTCACACCGGACACTTCCAATCCTCAGCAACATGGCTACCCCTACAGTTGACACACACAACTTTTCCACCAAAACTACACATTCCTCTTGCACACTTCTCACATCTTGGAATCTCCCTCCTACACACTGCTGCGACATAAACGTGGAATCTCCCTCCTACACACTGCTGCGACATAAACATGGAATCTCCCTCCTACACACTGCTGCGAAATAAACGTGGAATCTCCCTCCTACACACTGCTGCGACATAAACATGGAATATCCCTCCTACACACTGCTGCGACATAAACGTGGAATCTCCCTCCTACACACTGCTGCGAAATAAACGTGGAATCTCCCTCCTACACACTGCTGCGAAATAAACGTGACACCTGCTGCGACATAAACGTGGAATCTCCCTCCTACACACTGCTGCGACATAAACGTGGAATCTCCCTCCTACACACTGCTGCGAAATAAACATGGAATCTCCCTCCTACACACTGCTGCGAAATAAACGTGACACCTGCTGCGACATAAACGTGACACCTGCTGCGACATAAACGTGGAATCTCCCTCCTACACACTGCTGCGACATAAACATGGAATCTCCCTCCTACACACTGCTGCGAAATAAACGTGACACCTGCTGCGACATAAACGTGACACCTGCTGCGACATAAACATGGAATCTCCCTCCTACACACTGCTGCGAAATAAACGTGACACCTGCTGCGACATAAACGTGACACCTGCTGCGACATAAACATGGAATCTCCCTCCTACACACTGCTGCGAAATAAACGTGACACCTGCTGCGACATAAACATGGAATCTCCCTCCTACACACTGCTGCGACATAAACATGGAATCTCCCTCCTACACACTGCTGCGACATAAACGTGACACCTGCTGCGACATAAACATGGAATCTCCCTCCTACACACTGCTGCGACATAAACGTGGAATCTCCCTCCTACACACTGCTGCGACATAAACATGGAATCTCCCTCCTACACACTGCTGCGAAATAAACGTGGAATCTCCCTCCTACACACTGCTGCGACATAAACATGGAATATCCCTCCTACACACTGCTGCGACATAAACGTGGAATCTCCCTCCTACACACTGCTGCGAAATAAACGTGGAATCTCCCTCCTACACACTGCTGCGAAATAAACGTGACACCTGCTGCGACATAAACGTGACACCTGCTGCGACATAAACATGGAATCTCCCTCCTACACACTGCTGCGAAATAAACGTGACACCTGCTGCGACATAAACATGGAATCTCCCTCCTACACACTGCTGCGACATAAACGTGGAATCTCCCTCCTACACACTGCTGCGACATAAACATGGAATCTCCCTCCTACACACTGCTGCGACATAAACGTGGAATCTCCCTCCTACACACTGCTGCGACATAAACGTGGAATCTCCCTCCTACACACATAAACGTGACACCTGCAACACCGCAGTGTATTTGGCACAAAAGCGCTGCCAGAATTACTAATCTCCTAAAATGACTTTGTTAGGTGAAGACTCTGAATCAAACAAAAAAAAACAGACTGTGTCACATTTGTTTAAAACATCTCTGGGATTGTTCGGGACGCTAGCGTCCCACCTCGCCAATAGCCAGTGAAAGTGCAGGGCGCCAAAAATCAAAACAACAGAAATCTCATGGTTAAAATTCCTCAACCATACAAGTATTTTACAGCATTTTAAAGATACACTTCTCGTTAATCCAACCACAATGTCCGATTTCAAAAGGGCTTTTCGGCGAAAGCAGAACATATCATTATGTTAGGTCAGTAACTGGTCACAGAGGGCATTCAGCCATTTTCCAACCAAAGAGAGGTGTCACAAAAATCTGAAATATAGATAAAATTAATCAACTAACCTTTGACGATCTTCATCAGATGACACTCCCAGAACTCAATGTTACACAATACATGTATGTTTTGTTCGATCAAGTTCATATTTATATCCAAAAACCTCCGTTTACATTGGTGCCATGTTCAGAAATGCCTCCAAAACATCCGTAGAAATTGCAGAGCAACATCAAATAACAGAAATACTCATCATAAACTTTGATGAAAGATACAGGTTTTACACAGAATTAAAGATAAACTTGTTCTTAATGCAACCGCTGTGTCAGATTTCAAAAAAACTTTACGACAAAAGCACAATATTCAATAATCTGAGAACAGCGTTCAGCCACAAAAGCAAGCCATACAGTTACCTGCCAAGTTGTGGAGTCAACAAAAGTCATAAATAGCATTATAAATCTTCACTTACCTTCCCTGATCTTCATCGGAAAGCACTCCCAGGACTCCCAATTCCACAAGAAATGTTTGTTTTGTTCGATTACGTCTATATTTATGTCCAAATACCTCCGTTTTGTTTCTCGCGTTTAGTTCACTATTCCAAAGGCACAATGCGCGAGCACAAAATCCAGACGAAGGGTCAAAAGAGTTCCATTACAGTTTGTAGAAACATGTCAAACGATATTTACAATCAACCCTTAGGGTCTTTTTATAATAAATCTTCAATAATATTCCAACCGGACAATGGCGTGACCGCACAGTAAACAACTGATTGGCCACAGCCTAGTCCACTTGTTGAAACAGCTTTTATTCGACTCCATTCCACAATAGAAGCCTCAAACAACTTTCTAAAGACTGCTGACATCTGCTGGAAGCCTTGGGAAGTGCAATCTGGCCCCATAGACACAGCATTTTGGATTGGCAATCACTTAAAGGAAACTACAAACCTCAGATTTCCCACTTCCTGGTTGGATTTGTCTCAGGTTTTCACCTGCCATATGCGTTCTGTTATATTCACAGAAATCATTCAAACAGTTTTAGAAACATCAGAGTGTTTTCTATCCAATACTACTAATACTATGCATATATTAGCATCTGGGACAGAGTAGCAGGCAGTTTACTCTGGGCACCTTATTCATCCAAGCAACTCAATACTGCCCACCAGTCACCAAGAAGTTGTTTAACAACGTTCCCCACCAAATCTGGGTTGCACCAAGCGGTGTGCGTCACAAAACCAGGAATCTTCAACTTACTGTAAATTGGTCCATCTCCACACTTAATTAACACTACCCCAGAAATCACTCCCTTCAATGGTGCTGTGTACCTAAGCGTAAAGCAAGATACATGTCTTTCCACAAGGTGCGTCGTACGGAGCGCCTGCTCCCTCTGATCTGAAGAAACATAAACAAATATCACAAGTCCACCTCGGGTTACCTTCACCAACTCAACATCACCCACACTCTATTCCACCCAACCTTAAACCACCTATGGATCAGCCAAAAGGTCAAATTCCATGCTCTTCAAAAATCTCCCTCCCACTGGACCCAACTTTATCATCCCTCAATGTAAACCTTGGGCTCCGAGCTCCTCACAACACCTTCTACCCCTTATATTTCATCCCTCAATGTAAACCTTGGGCTCCGAGCTCCTCACAACACCTTCTACCCCTTATATTTCATCCATCAGTGTAAACCTTGGGCTCCGAGCTCCTCACAACACCTTCTACCCCTTATATTTCATCCATCAGTGTAAACCTTGGGCTCCTAGCTCCTCACAACACCTTCTACCCCTTATATTTCATCCCTCAATGTAAACCTTGGGCTCCGAGCTCCTCACAACACCTTCTACCCCTTATATTTCATCCATCAGTGTAAACCTTGGGCTCCGAGCTCCTCACAACACCTTCTACCTCTTATATTTCATCCCTCAATGTAAACCTTGGGCTCCGAGCTCCTCACAACACCTTCTACCCCTTATATTTCATCCCTCAATGTAAACCTTGGGCTCCGAGCTCCTCACAACACCTTCTACCCCTTATATTTCATCCCTCAATGTAAACCTTGGGCTCCGAGCTCCTCACAACACCTTCTACCGCTTCCATTTCATCTCCAGAACTCGAACTGGAGTCCGGCCCACTCTGTTTGAACTTGACGCCAATCTTCCTCGACATTCCCTCTCCCTTGTTAATGCTTCACAAGATTCAAACCCATCCTCTGCCTCCCTCAGTCTTTTCAACCTCCTCTCTCTTTCCCTCCAATCATCCTCCCTTAACCAATTACCCTTCTGAAAATATTCAACTTTTAAAGCCAAAGTCTCTTTTTGGCCTCCTCGAGAGACATGCTAAGCTCTATACTCCCTCCACTTCAAACTCGGCGGAGTATAGGGCCAAAAATAACATATTCTCTTCACTGTCCAAGTACATATGAACGGTATGCTACTTCTGTCAGTGGAGGACTATCAGACCAATGACTTGTTTTGTCCAAAGACTTTTCCTCTCCTCCATTCCTCCTCTCCTCCATTCCTCCTCTCCTCCATTCCTCTTCTTCTCTATTCCTCCTCTCCTCCATGCCTCCTCTCCTCCATGCCTCCTCTCCTCTATTCCTCCTCTCCTCTATCCCTCCTCTTCTCCATTCCCCCTCTCCTCTATTCCTCATCTCCTCCATTCCTCCTCTCCTCTATTCCTCCCCTCCTCTATTCCTCCTCTCCTCTATTCCCCCATTTCTCCTCTCCTCCATTCCTCCTCTCCTCTATTCCTCCTCTCCTCTATTCCTCCTCTCCTATATTCTCCTCACCTCCATTCCTCCTGTCCTCTATTCCTCCTCTCCTCTATTCGTCCTCTCCTCCATTCATCTTCTTCTCTATTCCTCCTCTCCTATATTCCTCCTCTCCTCCCTGCCTCATATCCTCTATTCCTCCTCTACTCCATTCCCCCTCTCCTCTATTCCTCATCTCCTCCATCCTCCTCTCCTCTATTCCTCCATTCCTCCTCTCCTCCATTCCTCCTCTCCTCCATTCCTCCTCTCCTCCATTCCTCTTCTTCTCTATTCCTCCTCTCCCATATTCCTCCTCTCCTCCATGCCTCCTCTCCTCTATTCCTCCTCTCCTCTATCCCTCCTCTTCTCCATTCCCCCTCTCCTCTATTCCTCATCTCCTCCATTCCTCCTCTCCTCTATTCCTCCCCTCCTCTATTCCTCCTCTCCTCTATTCCTCCATTTCTCCTCTCCTCCATTCCTCCTCTCCTCTATTCCTCCTCTCCTCTATTCCTCCTCTCCTATATTCTCCTCACCTCCATTCCTCCTGTCCTCTATTCCTCCTCTCCTCTATTCGTCCTCTCCTCCATTCATCTTCTTCTCTATTCCTCCTCTCCTATATTCCTCCTCTCCTCCCTGCCTCCTCTCCTCTATTCCTCCTCTACTCCATTCCCCCTCTCCTCTATTCCTCATCTCCTCCATCCTCCTCTCCTTTATTCCTCCATTCCTCCTCTCCTCCATTCCTCCTCTCCTCTATTCCTCCTCTCCTCTATTCCTCCTCTCCTCCATTCCTCCTCTCCTCCATTCCTCCTGTCCTCCATTCCTCATCTCCTCTATTCCTCATCTCCTCCATTCCTCCTCTCCTCTATTCATCCTCTCATCCATTCCCCCTCTCCTCTATTCCTCCTCTCCTCTATTCCTCCTCTCCTCCATGCCTCCTCTCCTCCATTCCTCCTCTCCTCTATCCCTCCTCTTCTCCATTCCCCCTCTCCTCTATTCCTCCTCTCCTCTATTCCTCCTCTCCTCTATTCCTCCATTCCTCCTCTCCTCCATTCCTCCTCTACTCTATTCCTCCTCTCCTCTATTCCTCCTCTCCTATATTCTCCTCACCTCCATTCCTCCTGTCCTCTATTCCTCCTCTCCTCTATTCCTCCTCTCCTCCATTCATCTTCTTCTCTATTCCTCCTCTCCTATATTCCTCCTCTCCTCCCTGCCTCCTCTCCTCTATTCCTCCTCTACTCCATTCCCCCTCTCCTCTATTCCTCATCTCCTCCATCCTCCTCTCCTCTATTCCTCCATTCATCCTCTCCTCCATTCCTCCTCTCCTCTATTCCTCCTCTCTTCTATTCCTCCTCTCCTCTATTCATCCTCTCCTCTATTCCTCATCTCTGCCATTCCTCCTCTCCTCTATTCCTCATCTCCTCCATTCCTCCTCTCCTCTATTCATCCTCTCCTCTATTCCTCATCTCCTCCATTCCTCCCCTCCTCTATTCCTCCTCTCCTCTATTCCTCCTCTCCTCTATCCCTCCTCTTCTCCATTCCCCCTCTCCTCTATTCCTCCGCCCCTCTATTCCTCCTCTCCTCTATTCCTCCATTCCTCCTCTCCTCCATTCCTCCTCTACTCTATTCCTCCTCTCCTCTATTCCTCCTCTCCTATATTCTCCTCACCTCCATTCCTCCTGTCCTCTATTCCTCCTCTCCTCTATTCCTCCTCTCCTCCATTCATCTTCTTCTCTATTCCGCCTCTCCTATATTCCTCCTCTCCTCTATTCATCCTCTCCTCTATTCCTCAACTCTGCCATTCCTCCTCTCCTCTATTCCTCATCTCCTCCATTCCTCCTCTCCTCTATTCATCCTCTCCTCTATTCCTCATCTCCTCCATTCCTCCCCTCCTCTATTCCTCCCCTCCTCTATCCCTCCTCTTCTCCATTCCCCCTCTCCTCTATTCCTCATCTCCTCCATTCCTCCTCTCCTCTATTCCTCCCCTCCTCTATTCCTCCTCTCCTCTATTCCTCCATTTATCCTCTCCTCCATTCCTCCTCTCCTCTATTCCTCCTCTCCTCTATTCCTCCTCTCCTCTATTCGTCCTCTCCTCCATTCATCTTCTTCTCTATTCCTCCTCTCCTATATTCCTCCTCTCCTCCCTGCCTCCTCTCCTCTATTCCTCCTCTACTCCATTCCCCCTCTCCTCTATTCCTCATCTCCTCCATCCTCCTCTCCTCTATTCCTCCATTCCTCCTCTCCTCCATTCCTCCTCTCCTCTATTCCTCCTCTCCTTTTTTCCTCCTCTCTTCTATTCTCCTCTCCTCCATCCTCCTGTCCTCTATTCCTCCTCTCCTCTATTCCTCCTCTCCTCTATTCCTCCTCTCCTCCATTCCTCCTCTCCTCCATTCCTCCTGTCCTCCATTCCTCATCTCCTCTATTCCTCATCTCCTCCATTCCTCCTCTCCTCTATTCATCCTCTCATCCATTCCCCCTCTCCTCTATTCCTCCTCTCCTCTATTCCTCCTCTCCTCTATTCCTCCTCTCCTATATTCCTCCTCTCCTCCATGCCTCCTCTCCTCCATTCCTCCTCTCCTCTATCCCTCCTCTTCTCCATTCCCCCTCTCCTCTATTCCCCCTCTCCTCTATTCCTCCTCTCCTCTATTCCTCCATTCCTCCTCTCCTCCATTCCTCCTCTACTCTATTCCTCCTCTCCTCTATTCCTCCTCTCCTATATTCTCCTCACCTCCATTCCTCCTCTCCTCCATTCATCTTCTTCTCTATTCCTCCTCTCCTATATTCCTCCTCTCCTCCCTGCCTCCTCTCCTCTATTCCTCCTCTACTCCATTCCCCCTCTCCTCTATTCCTCATCTCCTCCATCCTCCTCTCCTCTATTCCTCCATTCATCCTCTCCTCCATTCCTCCTCTCCTCTATTCCTCCTCTCCTCTATTCCTCCTCTGCTCTATTCATCCTCTCCTCTATTCCTCATCTCTGCCATTCCTCCTCTCCTCTATTCCTCATCTCCTCCATTCATCCTCTCCTCTATTCATCCTCTCCTCTATTCCTCATATCCTCCATTCCTCCCCTCCTCTATTCCTCCTCTCCTCTATTCCTCCTCTCCGCCATTCATCCTCTCCTCCATTCCCCCTCTCCTCTATTCTTCATCTCCTCCATTCCTCCTCTACTCTATTCATCCTCTCCTCCCTTCCCCCTCTCCTCTATTCCTCATCTCCTCCATTCCTCCTCTCCTCTATTCCTCATCTCCTCCATTCCTCCTCTCCTCTATTCCTCCTCTCCTCCATTCCTCCTCTCCTCTATTCCTCCTCTCCGCCATTCATCCTCTCCTCCATTCCCCCTCTCCTCTATTCCTCATCTCCTCCATTCCTCCTCTCCTCTATTCCTCCTCTCCTCCATTCCCCCTCTCCTCTATTCTTCATCTCCTCCATTCCTCCTCTCCTCTATTCATCCTCTCCTCCCTTCCCCCTCTCCTCTATTCCTCATCTCCTCCATTCCTCCTCTCCTCTATTCCTCCTCTCCTCCATTCCTCCTCTCCTCTATTCCTCCTCTCCGCCATTCCTCCTCTCCTCTATTCCTCCTCTCCTCTATTCCTCCTCTCCGCCATTCATCCTCTCCTCCATTCCCCCTCTCCTCTATTCCTCATCTCCTCCATTCCTCCTCTCCTCTATTCCTCCTCTCCGCCATTCCTCCTCTCCTCTATTCCTCCTCTCCGCCATTCCCCCTCTCCTCTATTCCTCCTCTCCTCCATGCCCCCTCTCCTCTATTCCTCCTCTCCTCCATTCCTCCTCTCCTCTATTCCTCCTCTCCGCCATTCATCCTCTGCTCCATTCCCCCTCTCCTCTATTCCTCCTCTCCTCTATTCCTCCTCTCCTCTATTCCTCCTCTCCTCTATTCCTCCTCTCCTCTATTCCTCCTCTCCGCCATTCCTCCTCTCCTCTATTCCCCCTCTCCGCCATTCCTCCTCTCCTCTATTCCCCCTCTCCTCCATTCATCCTCTCCTCCATTCCCCCTCTCCTCTATTCCTCATCTCCTCCATTCCTCCTCTCCTCTATTCCTCCTCTCCTCTATTCCTCCTCTCCTCTATTCCTCCTCTCCGCCATTCCTCCTCTCCTCTATTCCCCCTCTCCGCCATTCCTCCTCTCCTCTATTCCCCCTCTCCTCCATTCCTCCTCTCCTCTATTCCTCCTCTCCGCCATTCCTCCTCTCCTCTATTCCCCCTCTCCTCCATTCATCCTCTCCTCCATTCCCCCTCTCCTCCATTCCTCCTCTCCTCTATTCCTCATCTCCTCCATTCCTCCTCTCCTCTATTCCTCCTCTCCGCCATTCCTCCTCTCCTCTATTCCTCATCTCCTCCATTCCTCATCTCCTCCATTCCTCCTCTCCTCCATTCCTCCTCTCCTCCATTCCTCCTCTCCTCCATTCCTCCTCTCCTCCATTCCTCCTCTCCTCTATTCCTCATCTCCTCCATTCCTCATCTCCTCCATTCCTCCTCTCCTCTATTCCTCCTCTCCTCCATTCCTCCTCTCCTCCATTCCTCCTCTCCTCCATTCCTCATCCCCTCCATTCCTCCTCTCCTCCATCCTCCACTCCTTCAGTAAATATTATGAATAGATTGCCCATCTGTTATACAGACTGAAAAGAGAAATACGCAAAATAACAATTTGGATTCTAATGTTGCCAGGCACTCTGGCCACTTTCTCCCTGTCACCAGGATTCTAATGTTGCCAGGCACTCTGGCCACTTTCTCCATGTCACCAGGATTCTGATGGTGCCAGGCACTCTGGCCACTTTCTCCCTGTCACCAGGATTCTAATGGTGCCAGGCACTCTGGCCACTTTCTCCCTGTGACCAGGATTCTAATGTTGCCAGGCACTCTGGCCACTTTCTCCCTGTCACCAGGCTTCTAATGTTGCCAGGCACTCTGGCCACTTTCTCCCTGTCACCAGGATTCTAATGGTGCCAGGCAATCTGGCCACTTTCTCCCTGTAACCAGGATTCTAATGGTGCCAGGCACTCTGGCCACTTTCTCCCTGTCACCAGCATTCTAATGTTGCCAGGCACTCTGGCCACTTTCTCCCTGTCACCTCACCAGCATTCTAATGTTGCCAGGCACTCTGGCCACTTTCTCCCTGTCACCAGCATTCTAATGTTGCCAGGCACTCTGGCCACTTTCTCCCTGTCACCAGCATTCTAATGTTGCCAGGCACTCTTGCCACTTTCTCCCTGTCACCAGCATTCTAATGTTGCCAGGCACTCTGGCCACTTTCTCCCTGTCACCAGTATTCTAATGTTGCCAGGCACTCTGACCACTTTCTCCCTGTCACCAGCATTCTAATGTTGCCAGGCACTCTGGCCACTTTCTCCCTGTCACCAGCATTCTAATGTTGCCAGGCACTCTGGCCACTTTCACCCTGTCACCAGGATTCTAATGTTGCCAGGCACTCTGTCCACTTTCTCCCTGTCACCAGCATTCTAATGTTGCCAGGCACTCTGGCCACTTTCTCCCTGTCACCAGGATTCTAATGTTGCCAGGCACTCTGGCCACTTTCTCCCTGTCACCAGGATTCTAATGGTGCCAGGCACTCTGGCCACTTTCTCCCTGTCACCAGGATTCTAATGGTGCCAGGCACTCTGGTCACTTTCTCCCTGTCACCAGGATTCTAATGGTGCCAGGCACTCTGGCCACTTTCTCCCTGTCACCAGGATTCTAATGGTGCCAGGCACTCTGGCCACTTTCTCCCTGTCACAAGGATTCTAATGGTGCCAGGCAATCTGGCCACTTTCTCCCTGTAACCAGGATTCTAATGGTGCCTGGCACTCTGGCCACTTTCTCCCTGTCACCAGCATTCTAATGTTGCCAGGCACTCTGGCCACTTTCTCCCTGTCACCAGCATTCTAATGTTGCCAGGCACTCTGGCCACTTTCTCCCTGTCACCAGCATTCTAATGTTGCCAGGCACTCTGGCCACTTTCTCCCTGTCACCAGCATTCTAATGTTGCCAGGCACTCTGGCCACTTTCTCCCTGTCACCAGTATTCTAATGTTGCCAGGCACTCTGGCCACTTTCTCCCTGTCACCAGCATTCTAATGTTGCCAGGCACTCTGGCCACTTTCTCCCTGTCAGCAGCATTCTAATGTTGCCAGGCACTCTGGCCACTTTCTCCCTGTCACCAGCATTCTAATGTTGCCAGGCTCTCTAGCCACTTTCTCCCTGTCACCAGGATTCTAATGTTGCCAGGCACTCTGGCCACTTTCTCCCTGCCACCAGGATTCTAATTTCTCCCTGTCACCAGGATTCTAATGTTGCCAGGCACTCTGGCCACTTTCTCCCTGTCACCAGGATTCTAATGTTGCCAGGCACTCTGGCCACTTTCTCCCTGTCACCAGGATTCTAATGTTGCCAGGCACTCTGGCCACTTTCTCCCTGTCACCAGGATTCTAATGTTTCCAGGCACTCTGGCCACTTTCTCCCTGTCACCAGGATTCTAATGGTGCCAGGCACTCTGGCCACTTTCTCCCTGTCACCAGGATTCTAATGTTGCCAGGCACTCTGGCCACTTTCTCCCTGTCACCAGGATTCTAATGGTGCCAGGCACTCTGGCCACTTTCTCCCTGTCACCAGGATTCTAATGGTGCCAGGCACTCTGGCCACTTTCTCCCTGTCACCAGGATTCTAATGTTGCCAGGCACTCTGGCCACTTTCTCCCTGTCACCAGGATTCTAATGGTGCCAGGCACTCTGGCCACTTTCTCCCTGTCAGCAGCATTCTAATGTTGCCAGGCACTCTGGCCACTTTCTCCCTGTCACCAGCATTCTAATGTTGCCAGGCACTCTGGCCACTTTCTCCCTGTCACCAGCATTCTAATGGTGCCAGGCACTCTGGCCACTTTCTCCCTGTCACCAGCATTCTAATGTTGCCAGGCACTCTGGCCACTTTCTCCCTGTCACCAGGATTCTAATGTTGCCAGGCACTCTGGCCACTTTCTCCCTGTCAGCAGCATTCTAATGTTGCCAGGCACTCTGGCCACTTTCTCCCTGTCACCAGCATTCTAATGTTGCCAGGCACTCTGGCCACTTTCTCCCTGTCACCAGCATTCTAATGGTGCCAGGCACTCTGGCCACTTTCTCCCTGTCACCAGCATTCTAATGTTGCCAGGCACTCTGGCCACTTTCTCCCTGTCACCAGCATTCTAATGGTGCCAGGCACTCTGGCCACTTTCTCCCTGTCAGCAAACATGTCAAGTGGGACAGGTCAAAAAAAAAATGTATACCTTTTTTACCTAAACAGTGACAGACAACAGTGTCACTCCCAACAGGACAAAATGGCAGAGCCAGCCTTATCACGTTTGTCGCTTACTTCTTCTAACACAATATGAACAGGCTGGTTTTTTGATTGTTGGTTGGGTGACATGAAACTTCAAATGGTTGAATGTCACCTGTTTTGATATAACGAGACCATGTTGGTTTCAGTTGAGGTGCCAAACATTTAGTATGGTCTCATTGGCTTCTCATCTCATTGACCCAGGGCAATGTGTGAAGTTGGTTACATACGTGTGCTGTAATGGTCGGTAGGCCTATACTATACTATCAATTGGTTACATACGTGTGCTGTAATGGTCTTTAGGCCTATACTATACTATCCATTGGTTACATACGTGTGCTGTAATGGTCGGTAGGCCTATACTGTACTATCCATTGGTTACATACGTGTGCTGTAATGGTCTTTAGGCCTATACTATCCATTGGCTACATACGTGTGCTGTAGTGGTCGGTAGGCCTATACTGTACTATCCATTGGTTACATACGTGTGCTGTAATGGTCTTTAGGCCTATACTATCCATTGGTTACATACGTGTGCTGTAATGGTCTGTAGGCCTATACTGTACTATCCATTGGTTACATACGTGTGCTGTAGTGGTCAGTAGGCCTATACTGTACTATGCATTGGTTACATACGTGTGCTGTAATGGTCGGTAGGCCTATACTATACTATCCATTGGCTACATACGTGTGCTGTAGTGGTCGGTAGGCCTATACTGTACTATCCATTGGCTACATACGTGTGCTGTAATGGTCTGTAGGCCTATACTGTACTATCTATTGGCTACATACGTGTGCTGTAATGGTCTGTAGGCCTATACTATAATATCCATTTGTTACATACGTGTGCTGTAGTCGTCGGTAGGCCTATACTATACTATCCATTGGTTACATACGTGTGCTGTAGTGGTCAGTAGGCCTATACTGTACTATCCATTGGTTACATACGTGTGCTGTAATGGTCGGTAGGCCTATACTATACTATCCATTGGCTACATACGTGTGCTGTAGTGGTTGGTAGGCCTATACTGTACTATCCATTGGCTACATACGTGTGCTGTAATGGTCTGTAGGCCTATACTGTACTATCTATTGGCTACATACGTGTGCTGTAATGGTCTGTAGGCCTATACTATACTATCCATTGGTTACATACGTGTGCTGTAGTCGTCGGTAGGCCTATACTATACTATCCATTGGTTACATACGTGTGCTGTAATGGTCGGTAGGCCTATACTATACTATCCATTGGCTACATACGTGTGCTGTAATGGTCGGTAGGCCTATACTATACTATCCATTGGTTACATACGTGTGCTGTAGTGGTCGGTAGGCCTATACTGTACTATCCATTGGTTACATACGTGTGCTGTAATGGTCGGTAGGCATATACTGTACTATCCATTGGTTACATACGTGTGCTGTAGTCGTCGGTAGGCCTATACTATACTATCCATTGGTTACATACGTGTGCTGTAATGGTCGGTAGGCCTATACTGTACTATCCATTGGTTACATACGTGTGCTGTAATGGTCGGTAGGGCTATACTATACTATCCATTGGCTACATACGTGTGCTGTAATGGTCGGTAGGCCTATACTATACTATCCATTGGCTACATACGTGTGCTGTAATGGTCGGTAAGGCCTATAGTGTACTATCCATTGGTTACATACGTGTGCTGTAATGGTCGGTAGGCCTATACTATACTATCCATTGGTTACATACGTGTGCTGTAATGGTCGGTAGGCCTATACTATACTATCCATTGGTTACATACGTGTGCTGTAATGGTCGGTAGGCCTATACTATACTATCCATTGGCTACATACGTGTGCTGTAATGGTCGGTAAGGCCTATAGTGTACTATCCATTGGTTACATACGTGTGCTGTAATGGTCGGTAGGCCTATACTATACTATCCATTGGTTACATACGTGTGCTGTAATGGTCGGTAGGCCTATACTATACTATCCATTGGCTACATACCTGTGCTGTAATGGTCGGTAGGCCTATACTATACTATCCATTGGCTACATACGTGTGCTGTAATGGTCGGTAGGCCTATACTATACTATCCATTGGCTACATACGTGTGCTGTAATGGTCTGTAGGCCTATACTATACTATCCATTGGTTACATACGTGTGCTGTAATGGTCGGTAGGCCTATACTGTACTATCCATTGGTTACATACGTGTGCTTTAATGGTCGGTAGGCCTATACTATACTATCCATTAGTTACATACGTGTGCTGTAATGGTCTGTAGGCCTATACTGTACTATGCATTGGTTACATACGTGTGCTGTAATGGTCGGTAGGCCTATACTGTACTATCCATTGGTTACATACGTGTGCTTTAATGGTCGGTAGGCCTATACTATACTATCCATTAGTTACATACGTGTGCTGTAATGGTCTGTAGGCCTATACTGTACTATCCATTGGTTACATACGTGTGCTGTAATGGTCTGTAGGCCTATACTATACTATCCATTGGCTACATACGTGTGCTGTAATGGTCAGTAGGCCTATACTATACTATCCATTGCGCGGTCAAAACACAGAGGAATGGCACATTGTTGAAACGAACAGCATACTTCTGTAACCAAAGCAGTCAACTTTACTGGTTGACATTTTAGTCATTTTATTCTGATCCCTAATAGCTGGTACTTTAGCAACATCTACTCTCTCTAGCCTCCACACATTACACATAAAAAGCTATCATTTGGAAGGCATAGAGATTCATTAGCCTAGCACACACAACTGACCCTCATCCAAGGCCCCATGGTATGGAGTAGGAGTGAGAGAGACTGATATTTGGTATTGTATTAGGATCCCCATTAGCTGTTGCAAAAGCAGCAGCTACTCTTCCTGGGGTCCACACAAAATTGTGCTCTTCCAATGGTTGAGTTGGTTGGTGACATCGTACAGTTGTGGGTTTGATTCCACGATAGGCCACACCTACTGAATATGTGTATTTCCTGTTAGTCTCTCTGGATGAATGCCGTCTGCTTAATGTCCATATTATGATGATATTATGTGAAAGTGAATGGGTCACACACTGCAACCACACAGATAAGAACAGAACATCCAGCTCCACCAGCTCCACCATACACTCTGACCACACTGACCACACTCTGACCACCATAAAATCTGACCACACTGACCACACTCTGACCACCATACACTCTGACCACCATACACTCTGACCACACTGACCACACTCTGACCACCATAAACTCTGACCACACTGACCACACTCTGACCACAATACACGCTGACCACCATACACTCTGACCACACTGACCACACTCTGACCACCATACACTCTGACCACACTGACCACACTCTGACCACCATACACTCTGACCACACTGACCACACTCTGACCACCATAAACTCTGACCACACTGACCACACTCTGACCACAATACACGCTGACCACCATACACTCTGACCACACTGACCACACTCTGACCACCATACACTCTGACCACCATACACTCTGACCACACTGACCACACTCTGACCACCATACACTCTGACCACACTGACCACACTCTGACCACCATACACTCTGACCACACTGACCACACTCTGACCACCATACACTCTGACCACACTGACCACACTCCTGACCACCATACACTCTGACCACCATACACTCTGACCACACTGACCACACTCTGACCACCATACACTCTGACCACACTGACCACACTCTGACCACCATACACTCTGACCACACTGACCACACTCTGACCACCATACACTCTGACCACACTGACCACACTCTGACCACCATACACTCTGACCACCATACACTCTGACCACACTGACCACACTCTGACCACCATACACTCTGACCACACTGACCACACTCTGACCACCATACACTCTGACCACACTGAACACACTCTGACCACCATACACTTTGACCACAATACACTCTGACCACACTGACCACACTCTGACCACCATACACTCTGACCACCATACACTCTGACCACACTGACCACACTCTGACAACCATACACTCTGACCACACTCTGACCACACTCTGACCACCATACACTCTGACCACCATACACTCTGACCACACTGACCACACTCTGACCACCATACACTCTGACCACACTGACCACACTGACCACACTGACCACACTGACCACACTCTGACCACCATACACTCTGACCACACTGACCACACTCTGACCACCATACACTCTGACCACACTGACCACACTGACCACACTGACCACACTGACCACACTCTGACCACCATACACTCTGACCACACTGACCACACTCTGACCACCATACACTCTGACCACACTGACCACACTGACCACACTGACCACACTCTGACCACCATACACTCTGACCACACTGACCACACTCTGACCACCATACACTCTGACCACCATACACTCTGACCACCATACACTCTGACCACACTGACCACACTCTGACCACCATACACTCTGACCACACTGACCACACTCTGACCACCATACACTCTGACCACCATACACTCTGACCAACATACACTCTGACCACCATACACTCTGACCACCATACACTCTGACCACACTGACCACACTCTGACCACCATACACTCTGACCACACTGACCACACTCTAACCACCATACACTCTGACCACCATACACTCTGACCACACTGACCACACTCTGACCACCATACACTCTGACCACACTGACCACACTCTGACCACCATACACTCTGACCACACTGACCACACTCTGACCAGCTTTGTTCTAACTTCCCATTTAACCCCGGCAACAACAACAACAAAAAACACAACAACAAATATTGTAGGATTTCTGTGGGCTGGGCGTGAGGTGTGGGCGAAAACTGGGCTGCGTTGAGCACAATGGACGCCGGGACAAAGGAGGCGCGGTGCTTTGTTGGTCCGTTTGATGTGCATTCCTCACTCCATGCCAGGCTTATCTACAGGCCTGCATGATTCCCAGGTGGGACCACACGAGGCTTGGAACCACGTGTTTTATTTTTTAAATGACTGTTCCGTTTTCCTGTGTTCCTTTTAGGGACTTGCGGGTTAGTTGTTTATTTAGCTTACAGGCTTTTTCTATCGTAGTATCTGAGATGTTCCTGTTTGCTCTCTCTTTCCGTTTTCTTTTCACTGATTCCTACTATCTCTCTCTCTCTCTCTCTCTCCCCTCCCTCCCTCCCTCCCTCCCTCCCTCCCTCTCTCCCTCTCCCAAGGCTCACTTTTCTTCATTTTAGCACAGCTTGATTACACAGTTTGATTATGAAAGAATTCTGCAATGTCCTGAACAGTCTCAGCTAGAAGAGTATTGGTTTTAGTCCAGTGACAGATCATATTGACAGGTCATCTGTTCACAGCTGAGTGAGCGGCGGTTTCCGCTGAACTAGAAGCACATTGTTTTGCTGTATTTCCCACATCTCCTATTGAAGTGGCTGAGGTCATGTTATGCTCTCTGATGCAAAGCCATTTCCATGTTGGGGCTTGAGTTTACATCATGTACCATCTCTCCTCTCCTGTCCTCTCTTCTCTCTATCATCTCTCCTGTCCTCTCTTCTCTCTATCATCTCTCCTGTCCTCTCTTCTCTCTATCATCTCTCCTGTCCTCTTGTTCTATCATCTCTCCTGTCCTCTCTTCTCTCTATCATCTCTCCTGTCCTCTTGTTCTTTCATCTCTCCTGTCCTCTCTTCTCTCTATCATCTCTCTCCTGTCCTCTTGTTATATCATCTCTCATGTCCTCTCTTCTCTCTATTATCTCTCTCCTGTCCTCTCTTCTCTCTATCATCTCTCTCCTGTCCTCTCTTCTCTCTATCATCTCTCTCCTGTCCTCTATTCTCTCTATCATCTCTCTCCTGTCCTCTATTCTCTCTATCATCTCTCCTGTCCTCTCTTCTCTCTATTATCTCTCTCCTGTCCTCTCTTCTCTCTATCATCTCTCCTGTCCTCTCTTCTCTCTATCATCTCTCCTGTCCTCTCTTCTCTCTATCATCTCTCCTGTCCTCTCTTCTCTCTATTATCTCTCTCCTGTCCTCTTGTTCTATCATCTCTCCTGTCCTCTTGTTATATCATCTCCCCTGTCCTCTTGTTCTATCATCTCTCATGTCCTCTCTTCTCTCTATTATCTCTCTCCTGTCCTCTCTTCTC
This sequence comes from Oncorhynchus nerka, assembly GCF_034236695.1. NCBI lineage: Eukaryota > Metazoa > Chordata > Actinopteri > Salmoniformes > Salmonidae > Oncorhynchus > Oncorhynchus nerka. Next base: position 82,638,147 of record NC_088407.1, on the reverse strand, counting down.
TCTATCATCTCTCCTGTCCTCTCTTCTCTCTATCATCTCTCCTGTCCTCTCTTCTCTCTATTATCTCTCTCCTGTCCTCTTGTTCTATCATCTCTCCTGTCCTCTTGTTATATCATCTCTCCTGTCCTCTTGTTCTATCATCTCTCATGTCCTCTCTTCTCTCTATCATCTCGCCTGTCCTCTCTTCTCTCTATCATCTCTCCTGTCCTCTCTTCTCTCTATCATCTCTCATGTCCTCTCTTCTCTCTATTATCTCTCTCCTGTCCTCTTGTTCTATCATCTCTCTCCTGTCCTCTTGTTCTATCATCTCTCCTGTCCTCTCTTCTCTCTATCATCTCTCTCCTGTCCTCTCTTCTCTCTATTATCTCTCTCCTGTCCTCTTGTTCTATCATCTCTCCTGTCCTCTTGTTCTATCATCTCTCCTGTCCTCTTGTTCTATCATCTCTCCTGTCCTCTTGTTATTGCATATATCTCCAGTCCTCTCTTCTCTCTATCATCTCTCTCCTGTCCTCTTTTCTCTCTATCCTCTCTCTCCAGTCCTCCCTTCTCTCTATCATCTCTCTCCTGTCCTCTCTTCTCTCTATCATCTCTCTCCTGTCCTCTCTTCTCTCTATCATCTCTCTCCTGTCCTCTTGTTCTATTATCTCTCTCCTGTCCTCTCTTCTCTCTACCATCTCTCTCCTGTCCTCTCTTCTCTCTATCATCTCTCTCCAGTCCTCTTGTTCTATCATCTCTTTCCTGTCCTCTCTTCTCTCTATCATCTCTCTCCTGTCCTCTTGTTCTATCATATATCTCCAGTCCTCTCTTCTCTCTTTCATCTCTCTCCTGTCCTCTCTTCTCTCTTTCATCTCTCTCCTGTCCTCTCTTCTCTCTATCATCTCTCTCCTGTCCTCTCTTCTCTCTATCATCTCTCTCCTGTCCGCTCTTCTCTCTTTCATCTCTCTCCTGTCCTCTCCTCTCTCTATCATCTCTCTCCTGTCCTCTCTTCTCTTTATCATCTCTCTCCTGTCAGCTCTTCTCTCTCCTGTCCTCTCTTCTCTCTATCATCTCTCTCCAGTCCTCTCTTCTCTCTATCATCTCTCTCCTGTCCTCTCTTCTCTCTATCATCTCTCTCCTGTCCTCTCTTCTCTCTATCATCTCTCTCCTGTCCTCTTGTTCTATCATCTCTCTCCTGTCCTCTCCACTATTACACCTGGTCTGTTCCTCTGTTTAGCCATCTTAAGTCTGGTTTACAGTTGATCTATTGACATTTCTGTGGACAGTGGTATGTCTGTTTTCATTGGTGGCAGTGACATGTATGTTTTCATTGGTGGCAGTGACATGTATGTTTTCATTGGTGGCAGTGACATGTCTGTTTTCATTGGTGGCAGTGACCTGTCTGTTTTCATTGGTGGCAGTGACATGTCTGTAGACATTGGTGGCAGTGACATGTCTGTAGACAGTGGTGGCAGTGACATGTCTGTAGACATTGGTGGCAGTGACATGTCTGTTTTCATTGGTGGCAGTGACATGTCTGTAGACATTGGTGGCAGTGACATGTCTGTAGACAGTGGTGGCAGTGACATGTCTGTAGACATTGGTGGCAGTGACATGTCTGTAGACATTGGTGGCAGTGACATGTCTGTAGACATTGGTGGCAGTGACATGTCTGTAGACAGTGGTGGCAGTGACATGTCTGTAGACAGTGGTGGCAGTGACATGTCTGTAGACAGTGGTGGCAGTGACATGTCTGTAGACATTGGTGGCAGTGACATGTCTGTAGACAGTGGTGGCAGTGACATGTCTGTAGACATTGGTGGCAGTGACATGTCTGTAGACAGTGGTGGCAGTGACATGTCTGTTTTCATTGGTGGCAGTGACATGTCTGTTTTCATTGGTGGCAGTGACATGTCTGTAGACATTGGTGGCAGTGACATGTCTGTTTTCATTGGTGGCAGTGACATGTCTGTAGACATTGGTGGCAGTGACATGTCTGTAGACAGTGGTGGCAGTGACATGTCTGTAGACATTGGTGGCAGTGACATGTCTGTAGACATTGGTGGCAGTGACATGTCTGTAGACATTGGTGGCAGTGACATGTCTGTAGACAGTGGTGGCAGTGACATGTCTGTAGACAGTGGTGGCAGTGACATGTCTGTAGACAGTGGTGGCAGTGACATGTCTGTAGACATTGGTGGCAGTGACATGTCTGTAGACAGTGGTGGCAGTGACATGTCTGTAGACATTGGTGGCAGTGACATGTCTGTAGACAGTGGTGGCAGTGACATGTCTGTTTTCATTGGTGGCAGTGACATGTCTGTTTTCATTGGTGGCAGTGACATGTCTGTAGACAGTGGTGGCAGTGACATGTCTGTAGACATTGGTGTCTGTAGACTGACAATAAAGACTATCTCCCTTCCTGCTTCCCTGCTTCCCCCCTGTCCTCCCTCCCCCTCCCCCCTTCCCTCCTTCCCTGCTTCCCCCTTCCCTCCTTCCCTCCCTCCACCCTTCCCTCCTTCCCTCCTTCCCTCCCTCCCCCTTCCCTCCATCCCTCCCCCTTCCCTCCCTCCCCTCCCCCTCCCCTCCCTCCCCACTTCCCTCTTCCCCCCTTCCCTCCCTCCCCCCCTTCCTTCCCTCTCTGTATTTCCATGGAGTGTCACATACTGTGAGAAATTATAGTTTTCGCTGCAATGTGGCACAAAAACAAACACACACACACACACACATCAATGGGAGATGGATGGAGCAGCATAGCCATAACTGACTTATTCAGTTCAGGTAGGCCGTATGACTGATGATGTCATAAATCCAAGTGAATTGAATAAATGTGAGTTTTCACCACGAGTGCACAAGGTGCTGTTGGGAAGAACTTCATTCTGCTATATGTTTTTTCCCCTCTGTCTGCCTCCCTCATTCCCCTTTTCTTTCTTCGTCCAGCTCTGTTTCACATCTCTCTCACTATAAATCACTTTGTTCATCGTGTGTGTGTGTGTGTGTGTGTGTGTGTGTGTGTGTGTGTGTGTGTGTGTGTGTGTGTGTGTGTGTGTGTGGGTGGGTGGGTGTGTGTGTGTGCCCAGTGACACGAGCCAACCAGACGAGCTAAATAACTTCTATGCTCGCTTCCAGGCTGAAGCATGCATGAGAGCATCAGCTGTTCCGGACGACTGTGTGATCACGCTCTCCGTAGCCGACGTGAGACCTTTAAACAGGTCAACATTCAGAAGACCGCAGGGCCAGGCGGATTACCAGGACGTGTATTTTAAACATGCGCTGACCAACTGGCAAGTGTCTTCACTGAAATGTTCAACCTCTCCCTGTCTGAGTCTGTAATACCAACATGTTTCAAGCAGACCACCATAGTCCCTGTTCCCAAGAACACTAAGGTAACCTGCCTAAATGACTACCGCACGGCAAGCGGTACTGGAGCACCAAGTCTAGGTCCAAGAGGCTTCTAAACAACTTTTACCCCCAAGCCATAAGACTCCTGAACAGCCAATCAAATAGCTACGCAGACTATTTGCATTGCCCCCCCCCCCCCACGCTGCTGCTGCTCTCTTCCTACATGTATATAATTACCTCAATTGCCTTGACACCGGTGCCCCCGCACATTGACTCTGTACAGGTACCCCCTGTATATAGCCTCCACATTGACTCTGTACCGGTACCCCCTGTATATATCCTCCACATTGACTCTGTACAGGTACCCCCTGTATATAGCCTCCACATTGACTCTGTACCGGCACCCCCTGTATATATCCTCCACATTGACTCTGTACCGGTACCCCCTGTATATATCCTCCACATTGACTCTGTACCGGTACCCCTGTATATAGCCTCCACATTGACTCTGTACCGGCACCCCCTGTATATAGCCTCCACATTGACTCTGTACCGGTACCCCCTGTATATATCCTCCACATTGACTCTGTACCGGTACCCCCTGTATATAGCCTCCAAATTGACTCTGTACTGGTACCCCCTGTATATAGCCTCCACATTGACTTTGTACCGGTACCCCCTGTTTATAGCCTCCACATTGACTCTGTACCGGTACCCTCTGTAGATAGCCTCCACATTGACTCTGTACCGGTACCCCCTGTATATAGCCTCCACATTGACTCTGTACTGGTACCCTGTATATAGCCTCCACATTGACTCTGTACTGGTACCCTGTATATAGCCTCCACATTGACTCTGTACAGGTACCCCCTGTTTATAGCCTCCACATTGACTCTGTACCGGTACCCCCTGTATATAGCCTCCACATTGACTCTGTACCGGCACCCCCTGTATATAGCCTCCACATTGAGTCTGTACCGGTACCCCCTGTATATATCCTCCACATTGACTCTGTACCGGTACCCCCTGTATATAGCCTCCAAATTGACTCTGTACTGGTACCCCCTGTATATAGCCTCCACATTGACTTTGTACCGGTACCCCCTGTTTATAGCCTCCACATTGACTCTGTACCGGTACCCTCTGTAGATAGCCTCCACATTGACTCTGTACCGGTACCCCCTGTATATAGCCTCCACATTGACTCTGTACTGGTACCCTGTATATAGCCTCCACATTGACTCTGTACTGGTACCCTGTATATAGCCTCCACATTGACTCTGTACAGGTACCCCCTGTTTATAGCCTCCACATTGACTCTGTACTGGTACCCTCTGTATATATCCTCCACATTGACTCTGTACCGGTACCCCCTGTATATAGCCTCCACATTGACTCTGTACTGGTACCCTGTATATAGCCTCCACATTGACTCTGTACAGGTACCCCCTGTATATAGCCTCCACATTGACTCTGTACAGGTACCCCCTGTATATAGCCTCCACATTGACTCTGTACAGGTACCCTGTATATAGCCTCCACATTGACTCTGTACTGGTACCCTGTATATAGCCTCCACATTGACTCTGTACTGGTACCCTGTATATAGCCTCCACATTGACTCTGTACAGGTACCCCCTGTATATAGCCTCCACATAGACTATGTACTGGTACCCCCTGTATATAGCCTCCACATTGACTCTGTACTGTGGTATAGTAAAAGTTAGACTGGTAGACTATACTGACCTGTGGTATAGTAAAAGTTAGACTGGTAGACTGTACTGACCTGTGGTATAGTAAAAGAGACTGGTAGACTATACTGACCTGTGGTATAGTAAAAGTTAGTTAGACTGGTAGACTATACTGACCTGTGGTATAGTAAAAGTTAGACTGGTAGACTATACTGACCTGTGGTATAGAGTTAGACTGGTAGACTATACTGACCTGTGGTATAGTAAAAGTTCGACTGGTAGACTATACTGACCTGTGGTATAGTAAAAGTTAGTTAGACTGGTAGACTATACTGACCTGTGGTATAGTAAAAGTTAGACTGGTAGACTATACTGACCTGTGGTATATTAAAAGTTAGACTGGTAGACTATACTGACCTGTGGTATATTAAAAGTTAGACTGGTAGACTATACTGACCTGTGGTATATTAAAAGTTAGACTGGTAGACTATACTGACCTGTGGTATATTAAAAGTTAGACTGGTAGACTATACTGACCTGTGGTATATTAAAAGTTAGACTGGTAGACTATACTGACCTGTGGTATAGTAAAAGTTAGCACATGGAAAAGCATAGTGCATAAGAGAAAATGAGGCAAAATGCAAAATGTGTAGTTCAACCTGCAAACGGGGGAATGTCAACAAGGAAACATTATTTTCAATAATGGCAGAGGAACAATGGGTTAACTGCCTTGTTCAGAAAGACACATGTTTACCTTGTCAGCTCGGGGATTCAATCTTGCAACCTTTCGGTTACTAGTCCAACGCTCTAACCACCAGGCTACCTACCCTTCCCTCTGCCCAATAAAAACCACACTACCCTTCCCTCTGCCCAATAAAAACCACACTACCCTTCCCTCTGCCCAATAAAAACCACACTACCCTTCCCTCTGCCTAAATAAAAACCACACTACCCTTCCCTCTGCCCAATAAAACCACACTACCCTTCCCTCTGCCTAAATAAAAACCACACTACCCTTCCCTCTGCCCAATAAAAACCACACTTCTCACAAGTCTTACACACACATACACCACCAACCAGCTATGAAATCAACCACGTCTCACAAGTCTTACACACACATACACCACCAACCAGCTATGAAGTCAACCACGTCTCACAAGTCTTACACACACATACACCACCAACCAGCTATGAAGTCAACCACGTCTCACAAGTCTTACACACACATACACCACCAACCAGCTATGAAGTCAACCACGTCTCACAAGTCTTACACACACATACACCACCAACCAGCTATGAAATCAACCCCGTCTCACAAGTCTTACACACACATACACCACCAACCAGCTATGAAGTCAACCACGTCTCACAAGTCTTACACACACATACACCACCAACCAGCTATGAAATCAACCCCGTCTCACAAGTCTTACACACACATACACCACCAACCAGCTATGAAATCAACCCCGTCTCACAAGTCTTACACACATACACCACCAACCAGCTATGAAATCAACCCCGTCTCACAAGTCTTACACACACATACACCACCAACCAGCTATGAAATCAACCCCGTCTCACAAGTCTTACACACACATACACCACCAACCAGCTATGAAATCAACCCCGTCTCACAAGTCTTACACACACATACACCACCAACCAGCTATGAAGTCAACCACGTCTCACAAGTCTTACACACACATACACCACCAACCAGCTATGAAATCAACCCCGTCTCACAAGTCTTACACACACATACACCACCAACCAGCTATGAAATCAACCCCGTCTCACAAGTCTTACACACACATACACCACCAACCAGCTATGAAATCAACCACGTCTCACAAGTCTTACACACACATACACCACCAACCAGCTATGAAATCAACCCCGTCACACAAGTCACACACACATACAGTACACCACCAACCAGGTGTATAATCAGTCCTGGGAAAACCGTGGTGAACACAGACAGCTAGTCATGCCCTGAGGGACACAAATACACACACACGCACGCACGCACACACACACATACACAAACACACACACACAAACACACTACTGTTTACACAACTGGCCTGTTAACCATTTATTTATCTGTCCTTTATTTCAAGAAAATATCATTTTAACTTTGTGTCAAACTGTGTGTCAAATCTAGCAGAACCAATCACAGTGCTCCCCTGGTGTTTGTTTACTGCCTGCAGTCTGCCTCTGTGCCTAGAAGACATGTGTCACGTAGTCAATGTTTTAATCACAGTCCAAAGCACCGCCTGCAGTTTCTCCCAAGGATAAATTGCCAGCGTTTCTTCATCCTTTGAGCTGCATTAACTAAAGGCTTTGCATGAACTGCAGGAGATTCATGAGCTGTGTGAGCTGCATGAGCTGCATGAGCTGCGTGAGCTGCATGAGCTGCATGAGCTGCTTGAGCTGCATGAGCTGTATGAGCTGCGTGAGCTGTATGAGCTGCGTGAGCTGTATGAGCTGCGTGAGCTGTATGAGCTGCGTGAGCTGCGTGAGCTGCGTGAGCTGCATGAGCTGTATGAGCTGTGTGAGCTGCGTGAGCTGTATGAGCTGCATGAGCTGCATAAACTGCAGGAACGTCATGAGCTGCCATCCCTCCTTCCTTTATTTGTCCTTCTCAGCACATCTTCAAAGGGTGTAGGGTTGGGCAGCTTTCACACAAGATACAGAAGAAACAAAAAGGGGCATGTGGATACACACACACGCACACACACACACACACACACACACACACACACACACACACACACACACACACACACACACACACACACACACACACACACACACACACACACACACAGTACTACCACTATCAGGGACTAAGAGTTCTACCTCTATCAGGGACTAATACACAGTACTACCTCTATCAGGGACTAACACACAGTACTACCTCTATCAGGGACTAACACACAGTACTACCTCTATCAGGGACTAACACACAGTACTACCTCTATCAGGGACTAACACACAGTACTACCTCTATCAGGGACTAACACACAATACTACCTCTATCAGGGATGAACAGTTCTACCTCTATCAGGGACTAACACACAGTACTACCTCATCAGGGACTAACACACAATACTACCTCTATCAGGGACTAACAGTTCTACCTCTATCAGGGACTAACACACAGTATTACCTCTATCAGGGACTAACACACAGTACTACCTCTATCAGGGACTAACACACAGTATTACCTCTATCAGGGACTAACACACAGTACTACCTCTATCAGGGACTAACACACAGTACTACCTCTATCAGGGACTAACACACAGTACTACCTCTATCAGGGACTAACACACAGTACTACCTCTATCAGGGACTAACAGTACTACCTCTGGCCTGCCTGCTTTCTCTCTCTCTTTCTTTCTCAATCTTCTCTCCCTCTTTCTCTCTCCCTTACTGCCCTCTCCGTCCTCTTCCTCATCTTGCACGTATGTGTGTGCAGAGAGACACTAGTTATCAGGAGCCATTGGTGAACACCGTTTATCAGTTTCATTCAACATTCCTGACTTGACCAGCACCTGGTCTGTGTTGTATAATATTCAATTTCAGCAAAAGATTGTCTACAGATTCAGAACAGCCATGTCAGTGCGGTGGTATTGGGGTGTTCCCCCATTAAATGCCCCCCCCACACCTTTATTTAACCAAGTAGGCCAGTTGAGAACAGCTTCTCATTTTACAACTGCGACCTGGCCAAGATAAAGCAAAGCAGTGCGACTCAATTAAGGTTCCACCAACCTCCTGTGGTCTGCAGAGGTTTGGACGGTGATGAAAAACAAAGATGAAAAACAGAGTTTTGTACTTCAGGTTCTATCACTTCCTCTCCCTTTGATACTTTAATATCTTCTTCGTAAATCGGATGCTGTCATGACGACGACCAGGAAGGGGGCTGTGAATGTGAGCCAGAGTTTGAGGACCCCAATACAACTTGAAATGCATACTAATGAGGAGTTATGTGACGTTACAGAGCGAGGCCAAGAAGACCAGGAGAACATGACCATTAAAGTCGCACATTATTGATACTCCACATTATAGAAAGGTCAACATCTTAGACACAAACCCCCTCTATGGACCAGGTTATTGCCTGGTCTTGTACGTCCTACTGCATTTTTGTCTCTGAGAAAGTCTCTAGGATGTAGTTAAGAACGACAATACTTTTCGAGGGAGGAATTTCAAACACACATTGTTCTCATTGAAACTAATTGGAAAGCCTTGCTATATAATCACAGTGTGATGTCAGCTATTAAAGCCTTGCTATATAATCACAGTGTGATGTCAGCTATTAAAGCCTTGCTATATAATCACAGTGTGATGTCAGCTATTAAAGCCTTGCTATATAATCACAGTGTGATGTCAGCTATTAAAGCCTTGCTATATAATCACAGTGTGATGTCAGCTATTAAAGCCTTGCTATATAATCACAGTGTGATGTCAGCTATTAAAGCCTTGCTATATAATCACAGTGTGATGTCAGCTATTAAAGCCTTGCTATATAATCACAGTGTGATGTCAGCTATTAAAGCCTTGCTATATAATCACAGTGTGATGTCAGCTATTAAAGCCTTGCTATATAATCACAGTGTGATGTCAGCTATTAAAGCCTTGCTATATAATCACAGTGTGATGTCAGCTATTAAAGCCTTGCTATATAATCACAGTGTGATGTCAGCTATTAAAGCCTTGCTATATAATCACAGTGTGATGTCAGCTATTAAAGCCTTGCTATATAATCACAGTGTGATGTCAGCTATTATTGGTCCCCTCTGATACCAACAGATAAAATTAATCCCATTTCTAAGAGCAGCTGAATGTTAAATCATTTTTTTTTTAAATCTGATTAGAGGAAGCTTATAAATGTACATGAGAGAAAAAACAGTTTAAGAACATTTCTCAACCTTTTTGTGTGAAATGGCTCCCTGTAAATTGTGCTATTTGTCTTGATATAACCTTATCAAATCAACGGTGGGAACACGAACACAAAAGTAGAAGTAATGGCCCGTTACCGAGGGTGAACAATCAGTGTCACACTGCGATATGGTGGCGGGGGCTAGCGGCGCCGCGGTAATGCTAATGACGTAATCCCCCACCAGATGTTCTGAATTCTTTTTCGCAGAGCGAGTAAATGGAGCCCTAAAACTGTAGGTTGGAAGTTGTAAACGATTTGGCTGCTTTTAATCCAAGGGGAAAGGGTTGTATTTGTCCAGCGATGATTGTGGGGATTAGTGTGAGAGTTTACCTGTCACAGAATGACCAGAAACATACTAGATATCGTCAAGCGGGTTTGATTAGCCAACATGTTTAGCCTTTACACGGATGGATTGCTCTTGGACTTTGTTAGATAGTAATACAGTGTTCTGATGATTTAGCTTTATTGGGATTAGCATTTGAAGAAGCAGCAGCTATTCTTCCTGGGGTGCAAACAAAACATGATGAACACATGAAAAAATACAGAACACACATTGGCAGGAACAGCAACAAAACATGATGAACACATGAAAAAATACAGAACACACATTGGCAGGAACAGCAACAAAACATGATGAACACATGAAAAAATACAGAACACTCATTGGCAGGAACAGCAACAAAACATGATGAACACATGACAAAAATACAGAACACTCATTGGCAGGAACAGCAACATAACATGTAACTAATCACTCTACTTAATCAAACCAAATCAAATTGTATTGGTCACATACACATGGTTAGCAGACTTTATTGTGAATGTAGCGAAATGCTTGTGCTTCTAGTTTCGATAGTGCAGCAATATCTAACAAGCAATCTAACAATCCCACAACAAATACCTAATACTCACACATCTAAGTAAAGGGATGGAATAAGAATATATAAATATAAATATATGGATGAGCAATGACAGAGCGACATAGGCAAGATGCAATAGATTGTTTAAAATACAGTGTATACATATGAGATGAGTAATGCAAGATATGTAGACATTATTAAAGTGGCATTATCAAAGTGACTAGTGTTCCATTTATTAAAGTGGCCAAAGATGTCAAGTCTGTGTGTAGGCAGCAGCCTCTCAATGTTAGTGGTGGCTGTTTAACAATTTGATGGCCTTGAGATAGAATCTGTTTTTCAGTCTCTCGGTCCCAGCTTTGATACACCTGTACTGACCTTGCATTCTGGATGGTAGCGGGGTCTGTTTACTTACAGTTTCTGACCAGGGGTCAACTTTACCTGAGCTGTATGACACAGGTCGTTGGTGGCGATATATATGTGGTGGACAGGCTCATATTAATGGCTGGAGTGGAATTAATGGAATGGTATTGACAGATTAAATACATGGTCCACTACACCTCATCTGGCATCTGGCCTTCTTTACAGTAACAGTAGGCTAACATACAATCTTTACAATAACAGTAGGCTAACATACCATCTTTACAGTAACAGTAGGCTAACATACCATCTTTACAGTAACAGTAGGCTAACATACCATCTTTACAGTAACAGTAGGCTACCATACCATCTTTACAGTAACAGTAGGCTACCATACCATCTTTACAGTAACAGTAGGCTAACATACCATCTTTACAGTAACAGTAGGCTAACATACCATCTTTACAGTAACAGTAGGCTAACATACCATCTTTACAGTAACAGTAGGCTAACATACCATCTTTACAGTAACAGTAGGCTAACATACCATCTTTACAGTAACAGTAGGCTAACATACCATCTTTACAGTAACAGTAGGCTAACATACCATCTTTACAGTAACAGTAGGCTAACATACCATCTTTACAGTAACAGTAGGCTAACATACCATCTTTACAGTAACAGTAGGCTAACATACCATCTTTACAGTAACAGTAGGCTACCATACCATCTTTACTGTAACAGTAGGCTAACATACCATCTTTACAGTAACAGTAGGCTAACATACAATCTTTACAATAACAGTAGGCTAACATACCATCTTTACAGTAACAGTAGGCTAACATACCATCTTTACAGTAACAGTAGGCTACCATACCATCTTTACAGTAACAGTAGGCTTCCATACCATCTTTGCAGTAACAGTAGGCTAACATACCATCTTTACAGTAACAGTAGGCTAACATACCATTTTTAGAGTAACAGTAGGCTAACATACCATCTTTACAGTAACAGTAGGCTAACATACCATCTTTACAGTAACAGTAGGCTAACATACCATCTTTACAGTAACAGTAGGCTAACATACCATCTTTACAGTAACAGTAGGCTACCATACCATCTTTACAGTAACAGTAGGCTAACATACCATCTTTACAGTAACAGTAGGCTAACATACCATCTTTACAGTAACAGTAGGCTACCATACCATCTTTACAGTAACAGTAGGCTAACATACCATCTTTACAGTAACAGTAGGCTACCATAAAGTCTTTACAGTAACAGTAGGCTAACATACCATCTTTACAGTAACAGTAGGCTAACATACCATCTTTACAGTAACAGTAGGCTAACATACCATATTTACAGTAACAGTAGGCTACCATACCATCTTTACAGTAACAGTAGGCTACCATACCATCTTTACAGTAACAGTAGGCTACCATACCATCTTTACAGTAACAGTAGGCTACCATACTGTCTTTACAATAACAGTAGTCTACCATACCATCTTTACAGTAACGGTAGGCTAACATACCATCTTTACAGTAACAGTAGGCTAACATACCATTTTTACAGTAACAGTAGGCTCCCATACAATCTTTACAGTAACAGTAGGCTAACATACCACAGTTACAGTAACATTAGGCTACCATACCATCTTTACAGTAACAGTAGGCTACCATACTGTCTTTACAATAACAGTAGTCTACCATACTGTTTTACAGGAACATTAGTCTACCATCTTTACAGTAACAGGAGGCTACCATACCATATTTACAATAACAGTAGGCTAACATACCATCTTTACAGTAACTGTAGTCTACCATACCATCTTTACAGTAACAGTAGGCTACCATACCATCTTTACAGTAACAGTAGGCGAACATACCATCTTTACAGTAACAGTAGGCTACCATACTGTCTTTACAGTAACAGTAGGCTAACATACCATCTTTACAGTAACAGTAGGCTACCATACCATCTTTACAGTAACAGTAGGCTCCCATACCATCTTTACAGTAACAGTAGGCTAACATACCACAGTTACAGTAACAGTAGGCTACCATACCATCTTTACAGTAACAGTAGGCTAACATACCATCTTTACAGTAACAGTAGGCTACCATACCATCTTTACAGTAACAGTAGGCTCCCATACAATCTTTACAGTAACAGTAGGCTAACATACCACAGTTACAGTAACATTAGGCTACCATACCATCTTTACAGTAACAGTAGGCTACCATACTGTCTTTACAATAACAGTAGTCTACCATACTGTCTTTACAGTAACATTAGTCTACCATACCATCTTTACAGTAACAGGAGGCTACCATACCATATTTACAATAACAGTAGGCTAACATACCATCTTTACAGTAACTGTAGTCTACCATACCATCTTTACAGTAACAGTAGGCTACCATACCATCTTTACAGTAACAGTAGGCGAACATACCATCTTTACAGTAACAGTAGGCTACCATACTGTCTTTACAGTAACAGTAGGCTAACATACCATCTTTACAGTAACAGTAGGCTACCATACCATCTTTACAGTAACAGTAGGCTCCCATACCATCTTTACAGTAACAGTAGGCTAACATACCACAGTTACAGTAACAGTAGGCTACCATACCATCTTTACAGTAACAGTAGGCTAACATACCATCTTTACAGTAACAGTAGGCTACCATACCATCTTTACAGTAACAGTAGGCTAACATACCATCTTTACAGTAACAGTAGGCTACCATACCATCTTTACAGTAACAGTAGGCTCCCATACAATCTTTACAGTAACAGTAGGCTAACATACCACAGTTACAGTAACAATAGGCTAACATACCATCTTTACAGTAACAGTAGTCTACCATACCATCTTTACAGTAACAGTAGGCTACCATACCATCTTTACAGTAACAGTAGGCTAACATACCATCGTTACAGTAACAGTAGGCTAACATACCATCGTTACAGTAACAGTAAGCTACCATACCATCTTTACAGTAACAGTAGTCTACCATACTGTCTTTACAATAACAGTAGGCTAACATACCATCTTTACAGTAACAGTAGTCTACCATACCATCTTTACGGTAACAGTAGGCCGCCATACCATCTTTACAGTAACAGTAGACTAACATACCATCTTTACAGTAACAGTAGTCTACCATACCATCTTTACAGTAACAGTAGGCTACCATACCATCGTTACAGTAACAGTAGGCTAACATACCATCTTTACAGTAACAGTAGGCTAACATACCATCTTTACAGTAACAGTAGGCTACCATACCATCTTTACAGTAACAGTAGGCTACCATACCATCTTTACAGTAACAGTAGGCTACCATACTGTCTTTACAATAACAGTAGTCTACCATACTGTTTTACAGGAACATTAGTCTACCATCTTTACAGTAACAGGAGGCTACCATACCATATTTACAATAACAGTAGGCTAACATACCATCTTTACAGTAACTGTAGTCTACCATACCATCTTTACAGTAACAGTAGGCTACCATACCATCTTTACAGTAACAGTAGGCGAACATACCATCTTTACAGTAACAGTAGGCTACCATACTGTCTTTACAGTAACAGTAGGCTAACATACCATCTTTACAGTAACAGTAGGCTACCATACCATCTTTACAGTAACAGTAGGCTCCCATACCATCTTTACAGTAACAGTAGGCTAACATACCACAGTTACAGTAACAGTAGGCTACCATACCATCTTTACAGTAACAGTAGGCTAACATACCATCTTTACAGTAACAGTAGGCTACCATACCATCTTTACAGTAACAGTAGGCTCCCATACAATCTTTACAGTAACAGTAGGCTAACATACCACAGTTACAGTAACATTAGGCTACCATACCATCTTTACAGTAACAGTAGGCTACCATACTGTCTTTACAATAACAGTAGTCTACCATACTGTCTTTACAGTAACATTAGTCTACCATACCATCTTTACAGTAACAGGAGGCTACCATACCATATTTACAATAACAGTAGGCTAACATACCATCTTTACAGTAACTGTAGTCTACCATACCATCTTTACAGTAACAGTAGGCTACCATACCATCTTTACAGTAACAGTAGGCGAACATACCATCTTTACAGTAACAGTAGGCTACCATACTGTCTTTACAGTAACAGTAGGCTAACATACCATCTTTACAGTAACAGTAGGCTACCATACCATCTTTACAGTAACAGTAGGCTCCCATACCATCTTTACAGTAACAGTAGGCTAACATACCACAGTTACAGTAACAGTAGGCTACCATACCATCTTTACAGTAACAGTAGGCTAACATACCATCTTTACAGTAACAGTAGGCTACCATACCATCTTTACAGTAACAGTAGGCTAACATACCATCTTTACAGTAACAGTAGGCTACCATACCATCTTTACAGTAACAGTAGGCTCCCATACAATCTTTACAGTAACAGTAGGCTAACATACCACAGTTACAGTAACAATAGGCTAACATACCATCTTTACAGTAACAGTAGTCTACCATACCATCTTTACAGTAACAGTAGGCTACCATACCATCTTTACAGTAACAGTAGGCTAACATACCATCGTTACAGTAACAGTAGGCTAACATACCATCGTTACAGTAACAGTAAGCTACCATACCATCTTTACAGTAACAGTAGTCTACCATACTGTCTTTACAATAACAGTAGGCTAACATACCATCTTTACAGTAACAGTAGTCTACCATACCATCTTTACGGTAACAGTAGGCCGCCATACCATCTTTACAGTAACAGTAGACTAACATACCATCTTTACAGTAACAGTAGTCTACCATACCATCTTTACAGTAACAGTAGGCTACCATACCATCTTTGGTAACATCAGTAACAGTTTACAGTAACAGTAGGCTACATACCATCTTTACAGTAACAGTAGGCTACCATACCATCTTTACAATAACCTATACCATCTTTACAGTAACAGTAGTCTACCATACCATCTTTACAGTAACAGTAGGCTAACATACCATCTTTACAGTAACAGTAGACTAACATACCATCTTTTACAGTAACAGTAGTCTACCATACCATCTTTACAGTAACAGTAGGTAACAGTCTACCATACCATCTTTACAGTAACAGTAGGCTACCATTTTACAGTAACAGTCTTTACCAATAACAGTATCTTTACAGTAACTAACATACCATCTTTACAGTAACAGTAGGCTAACATACCATCTTTACAGTAACAGTAGGCTACCATACCATCTTTACAGTAACAGTAGGCTACCATACCATCTTTACAGTAACAGTAGGCTACCATACTGTCTTTACAATAACAGTAGTCTACCATACTGTCTTTACAGTAACAGTACTCTACCATACCATCTTTACAGTACCAGTAGGCTACCATACCATATTTACAATAACAGTAGGCTAACATACCATCTTTACAGTAACAGTAGGCTAACATACCATCTTTACAGTAACAGTAGACTACCATACCATCTTTACAGTAACAGTAGGCTAACATACCATCTTTACAGTAACATTAGGCTACCATACCATCTTTACAGTAACAGTAGGCCACCATACCATCTTTACAGTAACAGTAGGCTAACATACTATCTTTACAGTAACAGTAGGCTACCATACCATCTTTACAGTAACAGTAGGCCACCATACCATCTTTACAGTAACAGTAGGCTACCATACCATCTTTACAGTAACAGTAGGCTAACATACCATCTTTACAGTAACAGTAGGCTACCATACCATCTTTACAGTAACAGTAGGCTCCCATACAATCTTTACAGTAACAGTAGGCTAACATACCACAGTTACAGTAACATTAGGCTACCATACCATCTTTACAGTAACAGTAGGCTACCATACTGTCTTTACAATAACAGTAGTCTACCATACTGTCTTTACAGTAACATTAGTCTACCATACCATCTTTACAGTAACAGGAGACTACCATACCATATTTACAATAACAGTAGGCTAACATACCATCTTTACAGTAACTGTAGTCTACCATACCATCTTTACAGTAACAGTAGGCTACCATACCATCTTTACAGTAACAGTAGGCGAACATACCATCTTTACAGTAACAGTAGGCTACCATACTGTCTTTACAGTAACAGTAGGCTAACATACCATCTTTACAGTAACAGTAGGCTACCATACCATCTTTACAGTAACAGTAGGCTCCCATACCATCTTTACAGTAACAGTAGGCTAACATACCACAGTCACAGTAACAGTAGGCTACCATACCATCTTTACAGTAACAGTAGGCTACCATACCATATTTACAATAACAGTAGGCTAACATACCATCTTTACAGTAACAGTAGACTACCATACCATCTTTACAGTAACAGTAGGTTACCATACTGTCTTTACAGTAACATTAGTCTACCATACCATCTTTACAGTAACAGGAGGCTACCATACCATATTTACAATAACAATAGGCTAACATACCATCTTTACAGTAACAGTAGTCTACCATACCATCTTTACAGTAACAGTAGGCTAACATACCATCGTTACAGTAACAGTAGGCTAACATACCATCGTTACAGTAACAGTAAGCTACCATACCATCTTTACAGTAACTGTAGGCTACCATAACATCTTTATAGTAACAGTAGTCTACCATACTGTCTTTACAATAACTGTAGGCTACCATAACATCTTTATAGTAACAGTAGTCTACCATACTGTCTTTACAATAACAGTAGGCTAACATACCATCTTTACAGTAACAGTAGTCTACCATACCATCTTTACGGTAACAGTAGGCCGCCATACCATCTTTACAGTAACAGTAGGCTAACATACCATCTTTACAGTAACAGTAGTCTACCATACCATCTTTACAATAACAGTAGGCTACCATACCATTGTTACAGTAACAGTAGGCTAACATACCATCTTTACAGTAACAGTAGGCTAACATACCATCTTTACAGTAACAGTAGGCCACCATACCATCTTTACAGTAACAGTAGGCTACCATACCATCTTTACAGTAACAGTAGGCTAACATACCATCTTTACAGTAACAGTAGGCTACCATACCATCTTTACAGTAACAGTAGGCTCCCATACAATCTTTACAGTAACAGTAGGCTAACATACCACAGTTACAGTAACATTAGGCTATCATACCATCTTTACAGTAACAGTAGGCTACCATACTGTCTTTACAATAACAGTAGTCTACCATACTGTCTTTACAGTAACATTAGTCTACCATACCATCTTTACAGTAACAGTAGGCTACCATACCATCTTTACAGTAACAGTAGGCGAACATACCATCTTTACAGTAACAGTAGGCTACCATACTGTCTTTACAGTAACAGTAGGCTAACATACCATCTTTACAGTAACAGTAGGCTACCATACCATCTTTACAGTAACAGTAGGCTCCCATACCATCTTTACAGTAACAGTAGGCTAACATACCACAGTTACAGTAACAGTAGGCTACCATACCATCTTTACAGTAACAGTAGGCTAACATACCATCTTTACAGTAACAGTAGGTTACCATACTGTCTTTACAGTAACATTAGTCTACCATACCATCTTTACAGTAACAGGAGGCTACCATACCATATTTACAATAACAATAGGCTAACATACCATCTTTACATTAACAGTAGTCTACCATACCATCTTTACAGTAACAGTAGTCTACCATACCATCTTTACAGTAACAGTAGGCTACCATACCATCGTTACAGTAACAGTAGGCTAACATACCATCTTTACAGTAACAGTAGGCTAACATACCATCTTTACAGTAACAGTAGGCTACCATACCATCTTTACAGTAACAGTAGGCTACCATACCATCTTTACAGTAACAGTAGGCTACCATACTGTCTTTACAATAACAGTAGTCTACCATACTGTCTTTACAGTAACAGTACTCTACCATACCATCTTTACAGTACCAGTAGGCTACCATACCATATTTACAATAACAGTAGGCTAACATACCATCTTTACAGTAACAGTAGGCTAACATACCATCTTTACAGTAACAGTAGACTACCATACCATCTTTACAGTAACAGTAGGCTAACATACCATCTTTACAGTAACATTAGGCTACCATACCATCTTTACAGTAACAGTAGGCCACCATACCATCTTTACAGTAACAGTAGGCTACCATACCATCTTTACAGTAACAGTAGGCTAACATACCATCTTTACAGTAACAGTAGGCTACCATACCATCTTTACAGTAACAGTAGGCTCCCATACAATCTTTACAGTAACAGTAGGCTAACATACCACAGTTACAGTAACATTAGGCTACCATACCATCTTTACAGTAACAGTAGGCTACCATACTGTCTTTACAATAACAGTAGTCTACCATACTGTCTTTACAGTAACATTAGTCTACCATACCATCTTTACAGTAACAGGAGACTACCATACCATATTTACAATAACAGTAGGCTAACATACCATCTTTACAGTAACTGTAGTCTACCATACCATCTTTACAGTAACAGTAGGCTACCATACCATCTTTACAGTAACAGTAGGCGAACATACCATCTTTACAGTAACAGTAGGCTACCATACTGTCTTTACAGTAACAGTAGGCTAACATACCATATTTACAGTAACAGTAGGCTACCATACCATCTTTACAGTAACAGGCGGCTCCCATACCATCTTTACAGTAACAGTAGGCTAACATACCACAGTCACAGTAACAGTAGGCTACCATACCATCTTTACAGTAACAGTAGGCTAACATACCATCTTTACAGTAACAGTAGGTTACCATACTGTCTTTACAGTAACATTAGTCTACCATACCATCTTTACAGTAACAGGAGGCTACCATACCATATTTACAATAACAATAGGCTAACATACCATCTTTACAGTAACAGTAGTCTACCATACCATCTTTACAGTAACAGTAGGCTACCATACCATCTTTACAGTAACAGTAGGCTAACATACCATCGTTACAGTAACAGTAGGCTAACATACCATCGTTACAGTAACAGTAAGCTACCATACCATCTTTACAGTAACTGTAGGCTACCATAACATCTTTATAGTAACAGTAGTCTACCATACTGTCTTTACAATAACTGTAGGCTACCATAACATCTTTATAGTAACAGTAGTCTACCATACTGTCTTTACAATAACAGTAGGCTAACATACCATCTTTACAGTAACAGTAGTCTACCATACCATCTTTACGGTAACAGTAGGCCGCCATACCATCTTTACAGTAACAGTAGGCGAACATACCATCTTTACAGTAACAGTAGGCTACCATACTGTCTTTACAGTAACAGTAGGCTAACATACCATCTTTACAGTAACAGTAGGCTACCATACCATCTTTACAGTAACAGTAGGCTCCCATACCATCTTTACAGTAACAGTAGGCTAACATACCACAGTCACAGTAACAGTAGGCTACCATACCATCTTTACAGTAACAGTAGGCTAACATACCATCTTTACAGTAACAGTAGGTTACCATACTGTCTTTACAGTAACATTAGTCTACCATACCATCTTTACAGTAACAGGAGGCTACCATACCATATTTACAATAACAATAGGCTAACATACCATCTTTACAGTAACAGTAGTCTACCATACCATCTTTACAGTAACAGTAGGCTACCATACCATCTTTACAGTAACAGTAGGCTAACATACCATCGTTACAGTAACAGTAGGCTAACATACCATCGTTACAGTAACAGTAAGCTACCATACCATCTTTACAGTAACTGTAGGCTACCATAACATCTTTATAGTAACAGTAGTCTACCATACTGTCTTTACAATAACTGTAGGCTACCATAACATCTTTATAGTAACAGTAGTCTACCATACTGTCTTTACAATAACAGTAGGCTAACATACCATCTTTACAGTAAAAGTAGTCTACCATACCATCTTTACGGTAACAGTAGGCCGCCATACCATCTTTACAGTAACAGTAGGCTAACATACCATCTTTACAGTAACAGTAGTCTACCATACCATCTTTACAATAACAGTAGGCTACCATACCATTGTTACAGTAACAGTAGGCTAACATACCATCTTTACAGTAACAGTAGGCTAACATACCATCTTTACAGTAACAGTAGGCCACCATACCATCTTTACAGTAACAGTAGGCTACCATACCATCTTTACAGTAACAGTAGGCTAACATACCATCTTTACAGTAACAGTAGGCTACCATACCATCTTTACAGTAACAGTAGGCTCCCATACAATCTTTACAGTAACAGTAGGCTAACATACCACAGTTACAGTAACATTAGGCTACCATACCATCTTTACAGTAACAGTAGGCTACCATACTGTCTTTACAATAACAGTAGTCTACCATACTGTCTTTACAGTAACATTAGTCTACCATACCATCTTTACAGTAACAGGAGACTACCATACCATATTTACAATAACAGTAGGCTAACATACCATCTTTACAGTAACTGTAGTCTACCATACCATCTTTACAGTAACAGTAGGCTACCATACCATCTTTACAGTAACAGTAGGCGAACATACCATCTTTACAGTAACAGTAGGCTACCATACTGTCTTTACAGTAACAGTAGGCTAACATACCATCTTTACAGTAACAGTAGGCTACCATACCATCTTTACAGTAACAGTAGGCTCCCATACCATCTTTACAGTAACAGTAGGCTAACATACCACAGTTACAGTAACAGTAGGCTACCATACCATCTTTACAGTAACAGTAGGCTAACATACCATCTTTACAGTAACAGTAGGTTACCATACTGTCTTTACAGTAACATTAGTCTACCATACCATCTTTACAGTAACAGGAGGCTACCATACCATATTTACAATAACAATAGGCTAACATACCATCTTTACATTAACAGTAGTCTACCATACCATCTTTACAGTAACAGTAGTCTACCATACCATCTTTACAGTAACAGTAGGCTACCATACCATCGTTACAGTAACAGTAGGCTAACATACCATCTTTACAGTAACAGTAGGCTAACATACCATCTTTACAGTAACAGTAGGCTACCATACCATCTTTACAGTAACAGTAGGCTACCATACCATCTTTACAGTAACAGTAGGCTACCATACTGTCTTTACAATAACAGTAGTCTACCATACTGTCTTTACAGTAACAGTACTCTACCATACCATCTTTACAGTACCAGTAGGCTACCATACCATATTTACAATAACAGTAGGCTAACATACCATCTTTACAGTAACAGTAGGCTAACATACCATCTTTACAGTAACAGTAGACTACCATACCATCTTTACAGTAACAGTAGGCTAACATACCATCTTTACAGTAACATTAGGCTACCATAACATCTTTACAGTAACAGTAGGCTACCATACCATCTTTACAGTAACAGTAGGCTACCATACCATCTTTACAGTAACAGTAGGCGAACATACCATCTTTACAGTAACAGTAGGCTACCATACCGTCTTTACAGTAACAGTAGGCTACCATATCATCTTTACAGTAACAGTAGGCTACCATACCATCTTTACAGTAACAGTAGGCTACCATACCATCTTTACAGTAACAGTAGGCTACCATATCATCTTTACAGTAACAGTAGTCTGCCATACTGTCTTTACAGTAACAGTAGTCTACCATACTGTCTTTACAGTAACAGTAGTCTGCCATATAGTCTTTACAGTAATAGTAGTCTGCCATATCGTCTTTACAGTAACAGTAGTATACCATACTGTCTTTACAGTAACAGTACTCTACCATACTGTCTTTACAGTAACAGTAGGCTACCGAAGCTATCAGAGCATCAACGTCTGCTTTCCTTGGAGTGGAATTGCTGACACAGTGGCTCACACACTGAGCAAACCATTTCCAGCTGCCTCTGAGCAGATGGCTAGGCAGGCCACGGTCCATTTCAAACCACCTATTGTTGATTACCCACGGTCCATTTCATACCACCTATTGTTGATTAGCCACTCAGACTTAGGGAACCCATGACAGCAGCAGTTCTGTTGTCCCAGGGTAGCCTTGCTGCCTGCCTGCAGAGTCAGAATCCACTGAGTTGGCACATTGTGCTCTGACTGTGGCCCACCTATCACGCCAGTCTCCCCCAGCTCCCAGACTCTTCGGTCACAGAAGCTACAGTGGCTTGTGAAAGTATTCACCCCCCTTGGCATTTTTCATATTTTGTTGCTTTACAACCTGGAATTAAAATATATATATATTTTTTTTTGGGGGGGGGGGGTTGTATCATTTGATTTGCACAACATGCCTACTATTTTGAAGATGCAAAATATTTTTTATTGTGAAACAAACAAGAGCTAAGACAAAAAAACTGAAAACTTGAACGTGCATAACTTTTCACTCCCCCAAAATCAATACTTTGTAGTGCCACCTTTTGCAGCAATTACAGCTGCAAGTCTCTTGGTGTATGTCTCTATAAACTTGGCACATCTAGTTACTGGGATTTTTGTCCATTCCTCAAGGAAAAACTGCTCCAGCTCCTTCAAGTTGGATGGGTTCCACTGCTGTACAGCAATTTTAAGTCATACCACAGATTCTCAATTGGATTGAGGTCTGGGCTTTGACTTGGCCACTCCAAGACAATTAAATGTTTCCCCTTAAACCACTCGAGGGTTGCTTTAGCAGTATGATTAGGGTCATTGTTCTCCTGGAAGATGAACCTCCGTCCCAGTCTCAAATTTCTGGAAGACTGAAACAGGTTTCCCTCAAGAATTTCCCTGTATTTAGCGCCATCCATCTTTCCTTCAATTCTGACCAGTTTCCCAATCCCTGCCGATGAAAAACATCCCCACAATGTGATGCTGCCACCATGATGCTGCCATCAGGGTGATGAGAGATGGCTTGGCGCCAGACATAGCATTTCCCTTGATGGCCAAAAAGCTAAATTTTAGTCTCATCTGGCCAGAGTACCTTCTTCCACATGTTTGGGGAGTCTCCCACATGCCTTTTGGCGAATACCAAATGTATTTGCTTATTTTCTTCTTTAAGCTTTAAGCAATGGCTTTTTTCTGGCCACTCTTCCGTAAAGCCCAGCTCTGTGGAGGGTATGGCTTAAAGTGATTCTATGAACAGATACTCCAATCTCTGCTGTGGAGCTGCAAAGCTCCTTCAGGGTTATCTTTGGTCTCTTTGTTGCTCTCTCTGATTAATGCCCTCCTTCCTGGTCCATAAGTTTTGGTGGGCGGCACGCTCTTGGTAGGTTTGCTGTTCTTTCCATAATTTTTGGGGGGTGTGAATTTTACCCCTTTTTCTCCCCAATTTCGTGGTATCCAATTGTTAATTAGCTACTGTCTTGTCTCATCCCTACAACTCCCGTACGGGCTCGGGAGAGACGAAGGTTGAAAGTTATGCGTCCTCCGATACACAACCCAACCAAGCTGCACTGCTTCTTAACACAGCGCCCATCCAACCCGGAAGCCAGCCGCACCAATGTGTCGGAAGAAACACTGTGCCCCTGGCAACCTTGGTGTTCACTGCGCCTGGCCCGCCACAGGAGTCGCTGGTGTGCGATGAGAAAAGGATATCCCTACTGGCCAATCCCTCCCTATCCTGGACGACGCTATGCCAATTGTGCGTCGCCCCACGGAACTCCCGGTCACAGCTGGTTACGACAGAGCCTGAACCCAGAGTCTCTGGTGGCACAGCTGGCGCTGCAGTACAGCGCCCTTAACCACTGCGCCACCTGAGAGGCCCTTGTCTTTCCATTTTTAAATAATGGATTTAATAGTGCTCCGTGTGTTGTTCAAAGTTTCTGATATTTTTTATAACCCAACCCCGAACGGTACTTCTCCACAAATTTGTCCCTGACTTATTTGGGGAGCTCCTTGGTCTTCATAGTTCCACTTGCTTGGTGGTGCCCCTTCCTTAGTGGTGTTGTAGACTCTGGGGCCTTTCAGAACAGGTGTATATATAGAGATCATGTGACACCAATATTGCACACAGGTGGACTAGTGGTTAGAGCGTTGGACTAGTAACCGAAAGGTTGCAAGTTTGAATCCCCGAGCTGACAAGGTACAAATCTGTCGCTCTGCCCCTGAACAGGCAGTTAACCCACTGTCCCTAGGCTGTCATTGAACATTTGAAATTGTTCGTAACTGACTTGCCTAGTTAAATAAATACAAGAAATATAGTTTTTTAAATAAATTATATAAATTTAAAAATTATATATTTAAAAAAAGGTAAATATATACTGTATATATATTTTTTTTTTAATAAAAAAATTATGAAGGTAATTGGTTGCTCCATATCGTATTTAGGGGCTTTGTAGCAATGGGGTGAATACATATGCACGCAACAATTTTCCAATTAAAAATAAATAAATACATTTTGAAGCAAGTAATTTTTTAAATTTCACTTCACCAATTTAGACTATATTGTGTATGTCCATTACATGACATCCAAATAAAAATCCATTTAAATTACAAGTTGTAATGCAACAAAATAGGAAAACTGAAGGGGATGAATAGTTTTGCAAGGCACTGTATCTATCAGTAATTCATTTGGCCCCTGATGGCGTCCTACCCTCTTGGACTGTTAGATCCCATTACCTGTAGTCTGAAGGTGAATCCTGTTAGGTCTCATTACCTGTAGTCTGAAGGTGAATCCTGTTCGATCCCATTACCTGTAGTCTGAAGGTGAATCCTGTTAGGTCTCATTACCTGTAGTCTGAAGGTGAATCCTGTTAGGTCTCATTACCTGTAGTCTGAAGGTGAATCCTGTTAGGTCTCATTACCTGTAGTCTGAAGGTGAATCCTGTTAGATCCCATTACCTGTAGTCTGAAGGTGAATCCTGTTAGGTCTCATTACCTGTAGTCTGAAGGTGAATCCTGTTAGGTCTCATTACCTGTAGTCTGAAGGTGAATCCTGTTAGGTCTCATTACCTGTAGTCTGAAGGTGAATCCTGTTAGATCTCATTACCTGTAGTCTGAAGGTGAATCCTGTTAGGTCTCATTACCTGTAGTCTGAAGGTGAATCCTGTTAGATCTCATTACCTGTAGTCTGAAGGTGAATCCTGTTAGATCTCATTACCTGTAGTCTGAAGGTGAATCCTGTTAGGTCTCATTACCTGTAGTCTGAAGGTGAATCCTGTTAGATCCCATTACCTGTAGTCTGAAGGTGAATCTTGTTAGATCTCATTACCTGTAGTCTGAAGGTGTAATATACATTTTGTGGGATTACTGATGCACAATACACTTGGTGAATGTAATTTTTGTGCAGACATATCATTTAGTGGGTTTTAGAAATAGGACAGCCTCCCTCATGTGAAACAGTCCCCAGCTGACTACGTTAGGTGAAACAGTCCCCAGCTGACTACGTTAGGTGAAACAGTCCCCAGCTGACTACGTTAGGTGAAACAGTCCCCAGCTGACTACGTTAGGTGAAACCGTCCCCAGCTGACTACGTTAGGTGAAACTGTCCCCAGCTGACTACGTTAGGTGAAACCGTCCCCAGCTGACTATGTCTTGTGAAACCGTCCCCAGCTGACTATGTCATGTGAAACAGTCCCCAGCTGACTACGCCATGTGAACCAGTCCCCAGCTGACTACGTCAGGTGAAACAGTCCCCAGCTGACCTCTACCATGTGAAACAGTGATACGTTAACCACAGCTAGGGGTTGTGCATCGATGACTCCTTTTGGCTCATACGTTACTTGGTCTGGCTCTGGTTGGTTGTTTAGACATTTTCCTCCACTGATTTCTGTTGTCTCAGAATAACAACGCTTATCGGGTATTTTGTGGCTCAGCACCACAGCACGCACACACTCAATTTACATAAAATAATCCAACTATAGAGTTCTATTTGATTTATGTGATTGATTAAAAAAATTACAATCTTTGTACATGTATGAATCATCAAATCAGTGAAATGTTTTAACATGAAAGTCGTGTCTCTTGGAAAGTTCTGGTATACACTAGGTGAGTGTGCCCCCGCCCCACTGTACAATTCTCTCCACCGACCTCATTTTTGGGTGACTCATTTCTTCCCTCCATTCTATGGATGAGTTTTTCTTCACCGTATTTTCTCTCTGTACTTTAGTCGCTGTGGGGAAGCACACCTCGGGAGAACTGTGGTCACAGTTTCTTTGAAAATGATGTTCTTTGGAGGTCTAGAGGTGGAGTCTGCAAAGCAGGCTCTATCAAAACCCATCTCTCCTCCCTACCTCCCCAGTTTATCCCATTTTCACCGGCTCTGATGCCTCACCACACAGTGACACTTTTGATATTGCTCGGCTGTACCGTCCCCTCCAATGTGCCTCCCTCATCCCTCCTCCTCTTCCCTCCCCTTTCGCTCGCAGAGTGGTATCAGAGTGGTATCAGAGTGGTATCTTCATTCCCCATCACTCTGAGCCTTGCTCCCTCTGTTGTCACATAATGACAACAGGAAAAGGAGGGAAGAATGAGGAGAATAATAACTCCAGGGAAGAGACATGGCTGTACACAACAAGCAGTATATAACTGTGATATGTAAACATCAGGGCCTGAATAACAGTTCCTCTGCTGTTTATTCATAGTGGTATCAACCCACCTATTGGACTGGAAGGTTCCTCTGCTGTTTAGTCATAGTGGTATCAGCCCACCTATTGGACTGGAAGGTTCCTCTGCTGTTTAGTCATAGTGGTATCAACCCACCTATTGGACTGGAAGGTTCCTCTGCTGTTTAGTCATAGTGGTATCAGCCCACCTATTGGACTGGAAGGTTCCTCTGCTGTTTAGTCATAGTGGTATCAGCCCACCTATTGGACTGGAAGGTCCCTCTGCTGTTTAGTCATAGTGGTATCAGCCCACCTATTGGACTGGAAGGTTCCTCTGCTGTTTATTCATAGTGGTATCAACCCACCTATTGGACTGGAAGGTCCCTCTGCTGTTTAGTCATAGTGGTATCAACCCACCTATTGGACTGGAAGGTCCCTCAGCTGTTTAGTCATAGTGGTATCAACCCACCTATTGGACTGGAAGGTCCCTCAGCTGTTTAGTCATAGTGGTATCAACCCACCTATTGGACTGGAAGGTCCCTCAGCTGTTTAGTCATAGTGGTATCAACCCACCTATTGGACTGGAAGGTTCCTCTGCTGTTTAGTCATAGTGGTATCAGCCCACCTATTGGACTGGAAGGTCCCTCTGCTGTTTAGTCATAGTGGTATCAGCCCACCTATTGGACTGGAAGGTTCCTCTGCTGTTTAGTCATAGTGGTATCAGCCCACCTATTGGACTGGAAGGTTCCTCTGCTGTTTAGTCATAGTGGTATCAGCCTAACTATTGGACTGGAAGGTTCCTCTGCTGTTTAGTCACAGTGGTATCAGCCTAACTATTGGACTGGAAGGTTCCTCAGCTGTTTAGTCATAGTGGTATCAGCCTAACTATTGGACTGGAAGGTTCCTCAGCTGTTTAGTCATAGTGGTATCAGCCTAACTATTGGACTGGAAGGTTCCTCTGCTGTTTAGTCATAGTGGTATCAACCCACCTATTGGACTGGAAGGTTCCTCAGCTGTTTAGTCATAGTGGTATCAACCCACCCAGAGTAACCTAACTTCAACTCCAGAATCACATGTAGTCCAAGAGATAACTCCATGTTCAATTCCACTGATGGAAAATGAAATGGAATTGACCACAACTCTGCTATGGAGACATTCCCAAGCTGAGTTCCAAGGAATTGGAATAGAATTGACCTCAGCGCTGGCCCACATAACCTTGATTAACCGTACTGGGATAAACAGACGGTAACATTATCGTACTGCGGGAGACGGAGTTAAGGTTCTGGGAGAAACAGACGGTAACATTACCGTACTGCGGGAGACAGGGAGCTAATGTTCTGGGAGAAACAGACGGTAACATTTCCGTACTGCGGGAGACGGAGCTAAGGTTCTGGGAGAAACAGACGGTAACATTATCGTACTGTGGGGGACATGGAGTTAACGCTCTCGGAGAAACAGACGGTAACATTACCGTACTGTGGGGGACATGGTTGCTAACGCTCTGGGAGAAACAGACGGTAACATTACCGTACTGTGGGGGACATGGTTGCTAACGTTCTGGGAGAAACAGACGGTAAAATTCACGTACTGTGGGGAAAATGGAGTTAACGCTCTCGGAGAAACAGGCGGTAACATTACCGTACTGTGGGGGACATGGTTGCTAACGCTCTGGGAGAAACAGACGGTAACATTACCGTCCTGTAGGGGACATGGTTGCTAACGCTCTCGGAGAAACAGACGGTAACATTCCGTACTGTGGGGTACATGGTTGCTAACGCTCTCGGAGAAACAGATGGTAACATTACCGTACTGTGGGGGACATGGTTGCTAACGCTCTGGGAGAAACAGACGGTAACATTACCGTACTGTGGGGGACATGGAGTTAACGCTCTGGGAGAAACAGAAGGTACCATTACCGTACTGTGGGGGACATGGAGTTAACGCTCTCGGAGAAACAGACGGTAACATTACCGTACTGTGGGGGACATGGAGTTAACGCTCTCGGAGAAACAGACGGTAACATTATCGTACTGTGGGGGACATGGAGTTAACGCTCTGGGAGAAACAGAAGGTACCATTACCGTACTGTGGGGGACATGGTTGCTAACGCTCTGGGAGAAACAGACGGTAACATTACCGTACTGTGGGGGACATGGAGTTAACGCTCTCGGAGAAACAGACGGTAACATTACCGTACTGTGGGGGACATGGTTGCTAAGGTCGTACTGCGGGGGTCATGGTTGCTAACGTTCTGATTTGGCATCCCGCTCAGTTTCCCTGTTATTTTTGCTGGGTTTATATCTAAGTGGCCTAATTTCCATGCATCAGTCTTATTAATGTAATCGTGTTAACCGCTGGTAAATTCAAAATGGCTGGCTTTGTGGAGGTTAGGGGAAGATGGAGGCTTGTTGCTCCATCGTCAGGCACTCTCCCTTTCTGTCTTCACTTTAAACTCCCACTCCAATCTGTCTCTTATCTAAGGAGAAGTGGAATCCAATTGCTCAGCTGATAGATGTCAAAACCCTCAACTCTCAGAATACCTTTGCTCCTCTCTCAAGATCATCCCACTGGGGGGCTTGATCTACTTAAAGCTTTCCATTTCAGAGACTGTATGAGATCAGATTGTTATGTCTTGGAAGGTCTGTATTTTCGGTGTGTGTGTGTGTATGTGCCCTAGCACGCATTGATTTGATTTGATTTGATTTGCATGTGTGTGTCCATGCAGGGAAGTGAACATTTACATGATGTGTGTATACATATGATGGCAGTGTGTATGTGTGTTCTGTTGTCATGTAGTATATGACGTGAGTAGTATTTAGCATAGATCAAAGAAAACCAGCACAGACGTGCTACCCCTCGCAAGCGTGTGTGTGTGTGTGTGTGTGTGCGTGTGTGTGTGTGTACAGTATATGTGTTTTTGCTTGAGCTATTATGGACACCTTACTTCTGAGAAATAGGGAATATGATTCCAACCAGTATGAGGAGGGTCGATCCACCACACTTCGTATTGTGGTGTTTGAGTTCCAGGAAAGGAGAAAGTTTCTTAGGAGGTTCTGAGGAAATGGGAGGAGTCTGGGATACGTCATAACTCCCCCAGACATACATCCCCTTGCCTGTGCCCTTCCCTGCTGAGTGGTTTGATCTCACTCCCTGTAGCCTGAAGGTATTTCCTAGACCTTCATATAGACACGGTTCTGACTACTGATATTTTTATGACCAAATTTTTACCGTTTCTGATTTCTGAGTTCTGATTTTCTTTGTCATTTTTGTTTTGTTTTCCGTAATTACCGTAGGTAGTCAACAATCCAACTTTCTAGTTGCATGATAGTATATTTTGAATGACCTTTTCATGGATACACTCTTAAGCAGAACAACGTCGATCATTCTCTTCAACGGTCCCTATTTCCCAAGGACATGTTGTTAGATCCAGACACACTATTTACCTTTGGATGAAGGTGATGTTGAGACGGAGAAGCAAACTATGGTGGTTTTATTGGAATCGAATGCCAGATGTTTTATCATCAGATGTTGTATTGGGCCATGATGGGTGCTGCTATCAGCTCTCACAATCTCATGTCGGAAATAGATGTTCATCCAGGTTTATCAAAAATCTAATTTTGAAGTTGTTCCAAACGTCAAATTCCGAAGTGTTTAAGGCTAAGTTCAGGCATTAACTCTGAAAAGTAAGGATTAAGGTTTGGGATAGGTTTAATAAAACTGCAATTTCAAAAAACAACTTTCTATCGCTGGATTCAAACGTCCAACCTTTGGAAACAGAGGTAGATGCTTACGCCCATCCACCATCCCCTTCCACGACACCCGAGCAAAACTGAAGCCTACTTGAATGTAACCGTTAGTGTGACTGGTACCCGTAGAGGTCGCTTTCTACTTCTTCTCCCAACGTCCTCAGGCATGGATGGACGTCGATTACTGACCTGGCTGGCGTAGTCAGCTTGCCAATTGCCCTTTCAAAAAGAAGCAAAACAAGTCTTAGAATGCCATTAACCAGTCTGTCTATGCATCAGTTTATGGAAATTCTAATTCACATTTCAGAGAGCTGTCTCCCATCTGAATGCCTGTCAGGTTTCTATGATAATCTCTATTAGTAGACTTAAAGCCACATTACTTAATTACAGGTGCACGCGTCTTTCCTCTGAAAAGAAAATGTATTTTATGAAGCTGTTAGTGTTTCAGGCCATCTTCTCCTTCTTGAAACTTTCCGCCACATTATTCATTTATGCATGTACCTGAAACGCATTATGGAGAAATACCTCTGGCTCATCAGTATACACAAAGGAAGGCACTTTTCTGCTTTTTAATTGTCTTAAAAGCTTCAGTATCGTGTCTAGGTCAGTGATTAAATGCTAAATCAACTTGCTGTCATTCAGAAAGTGTGTTTACACTAATTGGAAAAAAAGTTAATAAATCTATTAACTCATGCTGACGTAGTCTCATTTGTTTTCTCTTTTAACTTAAAGTGGATCTTCAAAATATTTCCTTCCGTCCTATGAGACTTCTTCTAATTTTTCGGTAATCTCCCTCTGTGATTCTGATGTCCGGAGTCACACAGTCACTCTATTCTTAATTATTGATAATGCGCTTTATCCCCGTCTGCACAACTCAGACTGGAGTTATCTAGCTAACTCTCTTATCTTAGCATGATGAAGGTTATTACGAACATTACTCACTCAGTCAGTGAACTGTATCATATCATTCCAATAGAAGGCAGTTTAGACAGTTTATTGGAGTACAGTCACGCATTCAGATGATTCAGCTTACTGTCTGTCTGACATCAGTTGTTTTTCAGAAATCTGTCATGGACAATATTCTCCTAAAAACAGACTTCCTCCTAACAAGCCTATTAGATGAGAGAAGATTGGGTATAGCGTGTCACTCCAGTTATTACACACACACACACACACACACACACACACACACACCAGTGCTGGCAAAACCATCACCGTCAGGGCCTGGGCTCAGGCCAATCCCATCATGCACTTCTGCAGGCTAGCAGGATGTGAAATGGCCTTCCTCTGTTGTCTTAGGCCCTATTCACACAGGACTACTGTTACTATAGAACGTCAGTTATGTAATTCTTACCCCAGCATGTCCGTTTTTCCAGTGGATGATTCGGACGGGATTAGTTTTACCAAACTGCCTCAGTAATAACTGTTTTCCTTATTCACAATTGACCGTTATGACGGAAGCCTTGAGGCTCTTCTAGGTCATGAAGATATTTCAAACGTCTAGAGATTGTCTAATATTGGGCTAATGGCCTTCAGTTCAGAGAAAGACTAAATAATAATAATAATAATAATGCATTTCAATAAGAAGAATGAACTTTAACCTGCAGACATTTAATTACCAGACGGATTTGGCAATGAATCAATTCATTGGCTCAAAATCGTCCACTTCATCTTTTAAAAGAGAAGTAATGGCACTCGGATATTTGACAAAACAAATCCTTAATCTGAAGGGTACCACTTTGTTTTAAGCATCAATTTGTTCCAATGTTCTTAACCAGTCTGGCTGCAGAACAGTTCAACTCTGTAATGTCCCTCAAAACACAGGGATGACGATTCTCACGGGATACTTATTATCAGAGGACCTTGGAGTTTGCGGGAAAAACAGTAGGTTTCTAGGGCTGGGATAATAACCTTGCTAGTAAAAATGACTGACATGGCAGATTCAGACGGGACTAAAGTTATGGATGTGGTGATTTGTGCTCATGCACATAATTACATTACCTGAGCTGCCCCAGTAAAACTTATCCCGTCTGAATAGGGCTTTAAGTGTTGTCTTAGGGCCGTGCTGTTTTGTCTTAAGGCCGTGTTGTGTTGTCTTAGGGCCGTGCTGTTTTGTCTTAAGGCCGTGTTGTGTTGTCTTAGGGCTGTGCTGTGTTGTCTTAAGGCCATGCTGTGTTGTCTTAGGGCTGTGCTGTGTTGTCTTAAGGCCATGCTGTGTTGTCTTAGGGCCGTGCTGTGTTGTCTTAAGGCTGTGCTGTGTTGTCTTAAGGCCGTGTTGTGTTGTCTTAGGGCTGTGCTGTGTTGTCTTAAGGCCATGCTGTGTTGTCTTAGGGCTGTGCTGTGTTGTCTTAAGGCTGTGCTGTGTTGTCTTAAGGCTGTGCTGTGTTGTCTTAGGGCAGTGCCGTTGTTGTCTTAGAGCAGTGCCGTTGTTGTCTTAGGGCAGTGCTGTTTTGTCTTAGGGCCGTGCTGCGTTGTCTTAGGCCGGTGCTGTTTTGTCTTAGGGCCGTGCTGTGTTGTCTTAGGGCGGTGTTGTTGTGTCTTAGGGTGGTGTTGTGTTGTCTTAGGGCAGTGTTGTTTTGTCTTAGGGCCGTGTTGTGTTGTCTTAGGGCAACGTTTTGTCTTAGGGCTGTGTTGTTTTGTCTTAGGGCAGTGTTGTTTTGTCTTAGGGCAGTGTTGTGTTGTCTTAGGGCTGTGTTGTGTTGTCTTAGGGCTGTGTTGTGTTGTCTTAGGGCTGTGTTGTGTTGTCTTAGGGCTGTGTTGTGTTGTCTTAGGACAGTGTTGTTTTGGGATAGAGTCTGTCTGTCTGCCTGCCTGCCTGCCTGCCTGCCTGCCTGCCTGCCTGCCTGCCTGCCTGCCTGCCTGTCTGTCTGTCTGTCTGTCTGTCTGTCTGTCTGTCTGTCTGTCTGTCTGTCTGTCTGTCTGTCTGTCTGTCTGTGTTCTATTTAAACTGTACACATGCTGATCTTGATCTGAAATGAAGCAGTCACCTTGTTGTGCTTGAGAGAAGAATATTCCGCCACATTGTTTTATCAAACTACTGATGAAATCAAATACGGAGGATATGTGGTTATGATATGTGATATGTGATATGTGGTTATGATATGTGGTTATGATATGTGATATGTGATATGAGATATGTGGTATGTGATATGTGATATGAGATATGTGATATGTGATATGTGATATGAGATATGTGATATGTGGTATGTGATATGAGATATGTGGTATGTGATATGTGATATGAGATATGTGGTATGTGATATGTGGTTATGATATGTGGTTATGATATGTGGTATGTGATATGAGATATGTGGTTATCTCCATGTCTCAAAGTTTAACATCTCGTTTCCATCAAACGGTTTCTCTTTCTTCTTTTGCACCCGGAAATGTCAATTGTTTTCTGTTATCCCTCTGAAGTGCCTCTGAACAAGGCTGCAAGGGCACTCCCCAAGCCAAAAGGATCTTCATTCATTAACTCACTGAGTAATGACCGCATACATTATTTAGTATCACAGGGCAACCAAATTTCCCAAATGGGAAGAGAAGAACTGAGGTACGCCTGATGTTGCTTCTTTAGCCATCAGAAATATAATAAAGACCATCGACAGTGTATTTGTAGAAGCATTTGGACTGTGAGAAGTTATCAGTGATCTATTTGAAACTCCAATCCAGGGTTATGCATTACATACAGTATATGTGCCCTGCATAGTTTAAACCCTGCAGTCCTATATGTACCCTGCATAGTTTAAACCCTGCAGTCCTACAGTATCTGTACCCTGCATAGTTTAAACCCTGCAGTCCTACAGTATCTGTACCCTGCATAGTTTAAACCCTGCAGTCCTACAGTATCTGTACCCTGCATAGTTTAAACCCTGCAGTCCTACAGTATCTGTACCCTGCATAGTGTATACCCTGCAGTCCTACAGTATCTGTACCCTGCATAGTGTATACCCTGCAGTCCTACAGTATCTGTACCCTGCATAGTTTAAACCCTGCAGTCCTACAGTATATGTACCCTTTTTTTTTTTTTTTCACCTTTATTTAACCAGGTAAGCAAGTTGAGAACAAGTTCTCATTTACAATTGCGACCTGGCCAAGATAAAGCAAAGCAGTTCGACACATACAACGACACAGAGTTACACATGGAGTAAAACAAACATACAGTCAATAATACAGTAAAAAAAAACAAGTCTATATACAATGTGAGCAAATTAGGTGAGAAGGGAGGTAAAGGCAAAAAAGGCCATGGTGGCAAAGTAAATACAATATAGCAAGTAAAACACTGGAATGGTAGTTTTGCAATGGAAGAATGTGCAAAGTAGAAATAAAAATAATGGGGTGCAAAGGAGCAAAATAAATAAATAAATTAAATACAGTTGGGAAAGAGGTAGTTGTTTGGGCTAAATTATAGGTGGGCTATGTACAGGTGCAGTAATCTGTAAGATGCTCTGACAGTTGGTGCTTAAAGCTAGTGAGGAGATAAGTGTTTCCAATTTAAGAGATTTTTGTAGTTCGTTCCAGTCATTGGCAGCAGAGAACTGGAAGGAGAGGCGGCCAAAGAAAGAATTGGTTTTGGGGGTGACTAGAGATATACCTGCTGGAGCGTGTGCTACAGGTGGGAGATGCTATGGTGACCAGCGAGCTGAGATAAGGGGGACTTTACCTAGCAGGGTCTTGTAGATGACATGGAGCCAGTGGGTTTGGCGACGAGTATGAAGCGAGGCCAGCCAACGAGAGCGTACAGGTCGCAATGGTGGGTAGTATATGGGGCTTTGGTGACAAAACGGATTGCACTGTGATAGACTGCATCCAAATTGTTGAGTAGGGTATTGGAGGCTATTTTGTAAATGACATCGCCAAAGTCGAGGATTGGTAGGATGGTCAATTTTACAAGGGTATGTTTGGCAGCATGAGTGAAGGATGCTTTGTTGCGAAATAGGAAGCCAATTCTAGATTTAACTTTGGATTGGAGATGTTTGATATGGGTCTGGAAGGAGAGTTTACAGTCTAACCAGACACCTAAGTATTTGTAGTTGTCCACGTATTCTAAGTCAGAGCCGTCCAGAGTAGTGATGTTGGACAGGCGGGTAGGTGCAGGTAGCGATCGGTTGAAGAGCATGCATTTAGTTTTACTTGTATTTAAGAGCAATTGGAGGCCACGGAAGGAGAGTTGTATGGCATTGAAGCTTGCCTGGAGGGTTGTTAACACAGTGTCCAAAGAAGGGCCGGAAGTATACAGAATGGTGTCGTCTGCGTAGAGGTGGATCAGAGACTCACCAGCAGCAAGAGCGACCTCATTGATGTATACAGAGAAGAGAGTCGGACCAAGAATTGAACCCTGTGGCACCCCCATAGAGACTGCCAGAGGTCCGGACAGCAGACCCTCCGATTTGACACACTGAACTCACCCTGCATAGTGTATACCCTGCAGTCCTACAGTATCTGTACCCTGCATAGTGTATACCCTGCAGTCCTACAGTATCTGTACCCTGCATATTTTAAACCCTGCAGTCCTACAGTATCTGTACCCTGCATAGTGTATACCCTGCAGTCCTACAGTATCTGTACCCTACATTGTGTATACCCTGCAGTCCTACAGTATCTGTACCCTGCATAGTGTATACCCTGCAGTCCTACAGTATCTGTACCCTACATAGTGTATACCCTGCAGTCCTACATTATCTGTACCCTGCATAGTTTAAACCCTGCAGTCCTACAGTATCTGTACCCTGCATAGTGTATACCCTGCAGTCCTACAGTATCTGTACCCTGCATAGTTTAAACCCTGCAGTCCTACAGTATCTGTGCCCTGCATAGTTTAAACCCTGCAGTCCTACAGTATCTGTACCCTGCATAGTTTAAACCCTGCAGTCCTACAGTATATGTACCCTACATAGTTTAAACCTTGCAGTCCTACAGTATCTGTACCCTACATAGTTTAAACCCTGCAGTCCTACAGTATCTGTACCCTACATACTTTTTACCCTGCAGTCCTACAGTATCTGTACCCTGCAGTCCTACAGTATCTGTACCCTACATAGTTTAAACCCTGCAGTCCTACAGTATCTGTACCCTACATAGTTTAAACCATACAGTCCTACAGTATCTGTACCCTACATAGTTTTTACCCTGCAGTCCTACAGTATCTGTATGCTGCAGTCCTACAGTATCTGTACCCTACATAGTTTATACCCTGCAGTCCTACAGTATCTGTACCCTGCAGTCCTACAGTATCTGTACCCTGCAGTCCTACAGTATCTGTACCCTACATAGTTTAAACCCTGCAGTCCTACAGTATCTATACCCTGCATATGTTTTACCCTGCAGTCCTACAGTATCTGTACCCTGCATATTTTTTACCCTGCAGTCCTACAGAATCTGTACCCTACATAGTTTAAATCCTGCAGTCCTACAGTATCTGTACCCTACATAGTTTAAACCCTGCAGTCCTACAGTATCTGTACCCTACATAGTTTAAACCCTGCAGTCCTACAGTATCTGTACCCTGCAGTCCTACAGTATCTGTACCCTGCAGTCCTACAGTATCTATACCCTGCATATGTTTTACCCTGCAGTCCTACAGTATCTGTACCCTGCATATTTTTTACCCTGCAGTCCTACAGTATCTGTACCCTACATAGTTTAAATCCTGCAGTCCTACAGTATCTGTACCCTACATAGTTTAAACCCTGCAGTCCTACAGTATCTGTACCCTACATAGTTTAAACCCTGCAGTCCTACAGTATCTGTACCCTGCAGTCCTACAGTATCTCTACCCTGCAGTCCTACAGTATCTGTACCCTACGTAGTTTAAACCCTGCAGTCCTACAGTATCTATACCCTGCATATGTTTTACCCTGCAGTCCTACAGAATCTGTACCCTGCATATTTTTTACCCTGCAGTCCTACAGTATCTGTACCCTACATAGTTTAAACCCTGCAGTCCTACAGTATCTGTACCCTGCATAGTGTATACCCTGCAGTCCTACAGTATCTGTACCCTGCATAGTTTAAACCCTGCAGTCCTACAGTATCTGTACCCTGCATAGTTTAAACCCTGCAGTCCTACAGTATCTGTACCCTGCATAGTGTATACCCTGCAGTGCTACAGTATCTGTACCCTACATAGTGTATACCCTGCAGTCCTACAGTATCTGTACCCTGCATAGTGTATACCCTGCAGTCCTACAGTATCTGTACCCTACATTGTGTATACCCTGCAGTCCTACAGTATCTGTACCCTGCATAGTGTATACCCTGCAGTCCTACAGTATCTGTACCCTGCATAGTTTAAACTCTGCAGTCCTACAGTATCTGTACCCTGCATAGTGTATACCCTGCAGTCCTACAGTAGATGTACCCTGCATAGTTTAAACCCTGCAGTCCTACAATATCTGTACCCTGCAGTCCTACAGTATCTGTGCCCTGCATAGTTTAAACCCTGCAGTCCTACAGTATCTGTACCCTGCATAGTTTAAACCCTGCAGTCCTACAGTATCTGTACCCTGCATAGTTTAAACCCTGCAGTCCTACAGTATATGTACCCTACATAGTTTAAACCTCGCAGTCCTACAGTATCTGTACCCTACATAGTTTAAACCCTGCAGTCCTACAGTATCTGTACCCTACATAGTTTTTACCCTGCAGTCCTACAATATCTGTACCCTGCAGTCCTACAGTATCTGTACCCTACATAGTTTAAACCCTGCAGTCCTACAGTATCTGTACCCTACATAGTTTAAACCCTGCAGTCCTACAGTATCTGTCCTTACATAGTTTTTACCCTGCAGTCCTACAGTATCTGTACCCTGCAGTCCTACAGTATCTGTACCATACATAGTTTATACCCTGCAGTCCTACAGTATCTGTACCCTACATAGATTAAACCCTGCAGTCCTACAGTATCTGTACCCTGCAGTCCTACAGTATCTGTACCCTGCAGTCCTACAGTATCTGTACCCTGCATAGTTTTTACCCTGCAGTCCTACAGTATCTGTACCATACATAGTTTATACCCTGCAGTCCTACAGTATCTGTACCCTACATAGATTAAACCCTGCAGTCCTACAGTATCTGTACCCTGCAGTCCTACAGTATCTGTACCCTGCAGTCCTACAGTATCTGTACCCTGCATAGTTTTTACCCTGCAGTCCTACAGTATCTGTACCCTACATAGTTTAAACCCTGCAGTCCTACAGTATCTGTACCCTGCAGTCCTACAGTATCTGTACCCTGCATAGTGTATACCCTGCAGTCCTACAGTATCTGTACCCTACATTGTGTATACCCTGCAGTCCTACAGTATCTGTACCCTGCATAGTGTATACCCTGCAGTCCTACAGTATCTGTACCCTGCATAGTTTAAACTCTGCAGTCCTACAGTATCTGTACCCTGCATAGTGTATACCCTGCAGTCCTACAGTAGATGTACCCTGCATAGTTTAAACCCTGCAGTCCTACAGTATCTGTGCCCTGCATAGTTTAAACCCTGCAGTCCTACAGTATCTGTACCCTGCATAGTTTAAACCCTGCCCTACATAGTTTAAAACCCTGCAGTCCTACAGTATATGTACTAGTTTAAACCTCGCAGTCCTACCTGTACCTACATAGTTTAAACCCTGCAGTCCTACAGTATCTGTACCCTACATAGTTTTTACCCTGCAGTCCTACAATATCTGTACCCTGCAGTCCTACAGTATCTGTACCCTACATAGTTTAAACCCTGCAGTCCTACAGTATCTGTACCCTACATAGTTTAAACCCTGCAGTCCTACAGTATCTGTCCTTACATAGTTTTTACCCTGCAGTCCTACAGTATCTGTACCCTGCAGTCCTACAGTATCTGTACCATACATAGTTTATACCCTGCAGTCCTACAGTATCTGTACCCTACATAGATTAAACCCTGCAGTCCTACAGTATCTGTACCCTGCAGTCCTACAGTATCTGTACCCTGCAGTCCTACAGTATCTGTACCCTGCATAGTTTTTACCCTGCAGTCCTACAGTATCTGTACCCTACATAGTTTAAACCCTGCAGTCCTACAGTATCTGTACCCTGCAGTCCTACAGTATCTGTACCCTACATAGTTTAAACCCCGCAGTCCTACAGTATCTATACCCTGCATATGTTTTACCCTGCAGTCCTACAGAATCTGTACCCTGCATATTTTTTACCCTGCAGTCCTACAGTATCTGTACCCTACATAGTTTAAACCCTGCAGTCCTACAGTATCTGTACCCTGCATAGTGTATACCCTGCAGTCCTACAGTATCTGTACCCTGCATAGTTTAAACCCTGCAGTCCTACAGTATCTGTACCCTGCATAGTTTAAACCCTGCAGTCCTACAGTATCTGTACCCTGCATAGTGTATACCCTGCAGTCCTACAGTATCTGTACCCTACATAGTGTATACCCTGCAGTCCTACAGTATCTGTACCCTGCATAGTGTATACCCTGCAGTCCTACAGTATCTGTACCCTGCATAGTGTATACCCTGCAGTCCTACAGTATCTGTACCCTACATAGTGTATACCCTGCAGTCCTACAGTATCTGTACCCTGCATAGTTTAAACCCTGCAGTCCTACAGTATCTGTACCCTGCATAGTGTATACCCTGCAGTCCTACAGTATATGTACCCTGCATAGTTTAAACCCTGCAGTCCTACAGTATCTGTGCCCTGCATAGTTTAAACCCTGCAGTCCTACAGTATCTGTACCCTGCATAGTTTAAACCCTGCAGTCCTACAGTATCTGTACCCTGCATAGTTTAAACCCTGCAGTCCTACAGTATATGTACCCTACATAGTTTAAACCTTGCAGTCCTACAGTATCTGTACCCTACATAGTTTAAACCCTGCAGTCCTACAGTATCTGTACCCTACATAGTTTTTACCCTGCAGTCCTACAGTATCTGTACCCTGCAGTCCTACAGTATCTGTACCCTACATAGTTTAAACCCTGCAGTCCTACAGTATCTGTACCCTACATAGTTTAAACCCTGCAGTCCTACAGTATCTGTACCCTGCAGTCCTACAGTATCTGTACCCTGCAGTCCTACAGTATCTATACCCTGCATATGTTTTACCCTGCAGTCCTACAGTATCTGTACCCTGCATATTTTTTACCCTGCAGTCCTACAGTATCTGTACCCTACATAGTTTAAATCCTGCAGTCCTACAGTATCTGTACCCTACATAGTTTAAACCCTGCAGTCCTACAGTATCTGTACCCTACATAGTTTAAACCCTGCAGTCCTACAGTATCTGTACCCTGCAGTCCTACAGTATCTGTACCCTGCAGTCCTACAGTATCTGTACCCTACGTAGTTTAAACCCTGCAGTCCTACAGTATCTATACCCTGCATATGTTTTACCCTGCAGTCCTACAGAATCTGTACCCTGCATATTTTTACCCTGCAGTCCTACAGTATCTGTACCCTACATAGTTTAAACCCTGCAGTCCTACAGTATCTGTACCCTGCATAGTGTATACCCTGCAGTCCTACAGTATCTGTACCCTGCATAGTTTAAACCCTGCAGTCCTACAGTATCTGTACCCTGCATAGTTTAAACCCTGCAGTCCTACAGTATCTGTACCCTGCATAGTGTATACCCTGCAGTGCTACAGTATCTGTACCCTACATAGTGTATACCCTGCAGTCCTACAGTATCTGTACCCTGCATAGTGTATACCCTGCAGTCCTACAGTATCTGTACCCTACATTGTGTATACCCTGCAGTCCTACAGTATCTGTACCCTGCATAGTGTATACCCTGCAGTCCTACAGTATCTGTACCCTGCATAGTTTAAACTCTGCAGTCCTACAGTATCTGTACCCTGCATAGTGTATACCCTGCAGTCCTACAGTATCTGTGCCCTGCATAGTTTAAACCCTGCAGTCCTACAGTATCTGTACCCTGCATAGTTTAAACCCTGCAGTCCTACAGTATCTGTACCCTGCATAGTTTAAACCCTGCAGTCCTACAGTATATGTACCCTACATAGTTTAAACCTCGCAGTCCTACAGTATCTGTACCCTACATAGTTTAAACCCTGCAGTCCTACAGTATCTGTACCCTACATAGTTTTTACCCTGCAGTCCTACAATATCTGTACCCTGCAGTCCTACAGTATCTGTACCCTACATAGTTTAAACCCTGCAGTCCTACAGTATCTGTACCCTACATAGTTTAAACCCTGCAGTCCTACAGTATCTGTCCTTACATAGTTTTTACCCTGCAGTCCTACAGTATCTGTACCCTGCAGTCCTACAGTATCTGTACCATACATAGTTTATACCCTGCAGTCCTACAGTATCTGTACCCTACATAGTTTAAACCCTGCAGTCCTACAGTATCTGTACCCTGCAGTCCTACAGTATCTGTACCCTGCAGTCCTACAGTATCTGTACCCTGCATAGTTTTTACCCTGCAGTCCTACAGTATCTGTACCCTACATAGTTTAAACCCTGCAGTCCTACAGTATCTGTACCCTGCAGTCCTACAGTATCTGTACCCTACATAGTTTAAACCCCGCAGTCCTACAGTATCTATACCCTGCATATGTTTTACCCTGCAGTCCTACAGAATCTGTACCCTGCATATTTTTACCCTGCAGTCCTACAGTATCTGTACCCTACATAGTTTAAACCCTGCAGTCCTACAGTATCTGTACCCTGCATAGTGTATACCCTGCAGTCCTACAGTATCTGTACCCTGCATAGTTTAAACCCTGCAGTCCTACAGTATCTGTACCCTGCATAGTTTAAACCCTGCAGTCCTACAGTATCTGTACCCTGCATAGTGTATACCCTGCAGTCCTACAGTATCTGTACCCTACATAGTGTATACCCTGCAGTCCTACAGTATCTGTACCCTGCATAGTGTATACCCTGCAGTCCTACAGTATCTGTACCCTGCATAGTGTATACCCTGCAGTCCTACAGTATCTGTACCCTACATAGTGTATACCCTGCAGTCCTACAGTATCTGTACCCTGCATAGTTTAAACCCTGCAGTCCTACAGTATCTGTACCCTGCATAGTGTATACCCTGCAGTCCTACAGTATATGTACCCTGCATAGTTTAAACCCTGCAGTCCTACAGTATCTGTGCCCTGCATAGTTTAAACCCTGCAGTCCTACAGTATCTGTACCCTGCATAGTTTAAACCCTGCAGTCCTACAGTATCTGTACCCTGCATAGTTTAAACCCTGCAGTCCTACAGTATATGTACCCTACATAGTTTAAACCTTGCAGTCCTACAGTATCTGTACCCTACATAGTTTAAACCCTGCAGTCCTACAGTATCTGTACCCTACATAGTTTTTACCCTGCAGTCCTACAGTATCTGTACCCTGCAGTCCTACAGTATCTGTACCCTACATAGTTTAAACCCTGCAGTCCTACAGTATCTGTACCCTACATAGTTTAAACCCTGCAGTCCTACAGTATCTGTACCCTGCAGTCCTACAGTATCTGTACCCTACATAGTTTAAACCCTGCAGTCCTACAGTATCTATACCCTGCATATGTTTTACCCTGCAGTCCTACAGAATCTGTACCCTGCATATTTTTTACCCTGCAGTCCTACAGTATCTGTACCCTGCATAGTGTATACCCTACAGTCCTACAGTATATGTACCGTGCATAGTTTAAACCCTGCAGTCCTACAGTATCTGTGCCCTGCATAGTTTAAACCCTGCAGTCCTACACTATTTGTACCCTGCATAGTTTAAACCCTGCAGTCCTACAGTATCTGTACCCTGCATAGTTTAAACCCTGCAGTCCTACAGTATATGTACCCTACATAGTTTAAACCTTGCAGTCCTACAGTATCTGTACCCTACATAGTTTAAACCCTGCAGTCCTACAGTATCTGTACCCTACATAGTTTTTACCCTGCAGTCCTACAGTATCTGTACCCTGCAGTCC
Organism: Oncorhynchus nerka; assembly: GCF_034236695.1. Lineage (NCBI taxonomy): Eukaryota > Metazoa > Chordata > Actinopteri > Salmoniformes > Salmonidae > Oncorhynchus > Oncorhynchus nerka. The sequence continues at coordinate 82,593,706 of NC_088407.1, read as the reverse complement.
TACAGTATCTGTACCCTACATAGTTTAAACCCTGCAGTCCTACAGTATCTGTACCCTGCATAGTGTATACCCTGCAGTCCTACAGTATCTGTACCCTACATAGTTTTTACCCTGCAGTCCTACAGTATCTGTACCCTGCAGTCCTACAGTATCTGTACCCTACATAGTTTATACCCTGCAGTCCTACAGTATCTGTACCCTGCAGTCCTACAGTATCTGTACCCTGCAGTCCTACAGTATCTGTACCCTACATAGTTTAAACCCTGCAGTCCTACAGTATCTATACCGTGCATATGTTTTACCCTGCAGTCCTACAGTATCTGTACCCTGCATATTTTTTACCCTGCAGTCCTAGAGTATCTGTACCCTGCATAGTTTTTACCCTGCAGTCCTACAGTATCTGTACCCTACATAGTTTAAATCCTGCAGTCCTACAGTATCTGTACCCTACATAGTTTAAACCCTGCAGTCCTACAGTATCTGTACCCTGCAGTCCTACAGTATCTGTACCCTGCATAGTTTTTACCCTGCAGTCCTACAGTATCTGTACCCTACATAGTTTAAACCCTGCAGTCCTACAGTATCTGTACCCTGCAGTCCTACAGTATCTGTACCCTACATAGTTTAAACCCTGCAGTCCTACAGTATCTATACCCTGCATATGTTTTACCCTGCAGTCCTACAGTTTCTGTACCCTGCATATTTTTTACCCTGCAGTCCTAGAGTATCTGTACCCTGCATAGTTTTTACCCTGCAGTCCTACAGTATCTGTACCCTACATAGTTTAAATCCTGCAGTCCTACAGTATCTGTACCCTACATAGTTTAAACCCTGCAGTCCTACAGTATCTGTACCCTGCAGTCCTACAGTATCTGTACCCTGCATAGTTTTTACCCTGCAGTCCTACAGTATCTGTACCCTACATAGTTTAAACCCTGCAGTCCTACAGTATCTGTACCCTGCAGTCCTACAGTATCTGTACCCTACATAGTTTAAACCCTGCAGTCCTACAGTATCTATACCCTGCATATGTTTTACCCTGCAGTCCTACAGAATCTGTACCCTGCATATTTTTTACCCTGCAGTCCTACAGTATCTGTACCCTGCATAGTGTATACCCTGCAGTCCTACAGTATATGTACCCTGCATAGTTTAAACCCTGCAGTCCTACAGTATCTGTGCCCTGCATAGTTTAAACCCTGCAGTCCTACACTATTTGTACCCTGCATAGTTTAAACCCTGCAGTCCTACAGTATCTGTACCCTGCATAGTTTAAACCCTGCAGTCCTACAGTATATGTACCCTACATAGTTTAAACCTTGCAGTCCTACAGTATCTGTACCCTACATAGTTTAAACCCTGCAGTCCTACAGTATCTGTACCCTACATAGTTTTTACCCTGCAGTCCTACAGTATCTGTACCCTGCAGTCCTACAGTATCTGTACCCTACATAGTTTAAACCCTGCAGTCCTACAGTATCTGTACCCTACATAGTTTAAGCCCTGCAGTCCTACAGTATCTGTACCCTACATAGTTTTTACCCTGCAGTCCTACAGTATCTGTACCCTGCAGTCCTACAGTATCTGTACCCTGCAGTCCTACAGTATCTGTACCCTACATAGTTTATACCCTGCAGTCCTACAGTATCTGTACCCTGCAGTCCTACAGTATCTGTACCCTGCAGTCCTACAGTATCTGTACCCTACATAGTTTAAACCCTGCAGTCCTACAGTATCTATACCCTGCATATGTTTTACCCTGCAGTCCTACAGTATCTGTACCCTGCATATTTTTTACCCTGCAGTCCTAGCGTATCTGTACCCTGCATAGTTTTTACCCTGCAGTCCTACAGTATCTGTACCCTACATAGTTTAAATCCTGCAGTCCTACAGTATCTGTACCCTACATAGTTTAAACCCTGCAGTCCTACAGTATATGTACCCTACATAGTTTAAACCCTGCAGTCCTACAGTATCTGTACCCTGCAGTCCTACAGTATCTGTACCCTGCAGTCCTACAGTATCTGTACCCTGCGTAGTTTTTACCCTGCAGTCCTACAGTATCTGTACCCTACATAGTTTAAACCCTGCAGTCCTACAGTATCTGTACCCTGCAGTCCTACAGTATCTGTACCCTACATAGTTTAAACCCTGCAGTCCTACAGTATCTATACCCTGCATATGTTTTACCCTGCAGTCCTACAGAATCTGTACCCGGCATATTTTTTACCCTGCAGTCCTACAGTATCTGTACCCTACATAGTTTAAACCCTGCAGTCCTACAGTATCTGTACCCTACATAGTTTAAACCCTGCAGTCCTACAGTATCTGTACCCTACATAGTTTAAACCCTGCAGTCCTACAGTATCTGTACCCTACATAGTTTAAACCCTGCAGTCCTACAGTATCTATACCCTGCATAGTGTATACCCTGCAGTCCTACAGTATCTGTACCCTGCAGTCCTACAGTATCTGTACCCTGCAGTCCTACAGTATCTGTACCCTGCATATGTTTTACCCTGCAGTCCTACATAATCTGTACCCTGCATATGTTTTACCCTGCAGTCCTACAGTATCTGTACCCTGCATATTTTTTTACCCTGCAGTCCTAGAGTATCTGTACCCTGCATAGTTTTTACCCTGCAGTCCTACAGTATCTATACCCTACATAGTTTAAATCCTGCAGTCCTACAGTATCTGTACCCTACATAGTTTAAACCCTGCAGTCCTACAGTATCTGTACCCTGCAGTCCTACAGTATCTGTACCCTGCAGTCCTACAGTATCTGTACCCTGCAATCCTACAGTATCTGTACCCTGCAGTCCTACAGTATCTGTACCCTGCATAGTTTTTACCCTGCAGTCCTACAGTATCTGTACCCTACATAGTTTAAACCCTGCAGTCCTACAGTATCTATACCCTGCATATGTTTTACCCTGCAGTCCTACAGAATCTGTACCCTGCATATTTTTTACCCTGCAGTCCTACAGTATCTGTACCCTGCATAGTGTATACCCTGCAGTCCTACAGTATCTGTACCCTGCATAGTGTATACCCTGCAGTCCTACAGTATCTGTACCCTGCATAGTGTATACCCTGCAGTCCTACAGTATCTGTACCCTGCATAGTGTATACCCTGCAGTCCTACAGTATCTGTACCCTGCATAGTGTATACCCTGCAGTCCTACAGTATCTGTACCCTGCATAGTGTATACCCTGCAGTCCTACAGTATCTGTACCCTGCATTGTGTATACCCTGCAGTCCTACAGTATCTGTACCCTGCATAGTGTATACCCTGCAGTCCTACAGTATCTATACCCTGCATATGTTTTACCCTGCAGTCCTACAGAATCTGTACCCTGCATATTTTTTACCCTGCAGTCCTACAGTATCTGTACCCTGCATAGTGTATACCCTGCAGTCCTACAGTATCTGTACCCTGCATAGTGTATACCCTGCAGTCCTACAGTATCTGTACCCTGCATAGTGTATACCCTGCAGTCCTACAGTATCTGTACCCTGCATAGTGTATACCCTGCAGTCCTACAGTATCTGTACCCTGCATAGTGTATACCCTGCAGTCCTACAGTATCTGTACCCTGCATAGTGTATACCCTGCAGTCCTACAGTATCTGTACCCTGCATTGTGTATACCCTGCAGTCCTACAGTATCTGTACCCTGCATATTTTTTACCCTGCAGTCCTACAGTATCTGTACCCTGCATAGTGTATACCCTGCAGTCCTTTCTAAAGTGCAAATGCTGGGTCATGAATGTACATGTGATATAAATGTTTACCTGATTGTGAGTGGAGAGAGAGAGACAGGTTGTCCGGGTTTTGGTCCCAATGAGGGTCACGAGTTCCCCCAAACACACATCTAAAGAGGAAGAGTAGAGGTATAGCCATCTGAGTTATAGCCTCACACCACACTGGAACAGAACTAGAGAGGTAGAGGTAGAAACACCTGAGTTATAGCCTCACACCACACAGTAACGCAACTAGACAGGTAGAGGTAGAGCCATCTGAGTTATAGCCTCACACCACACAGTAACGCAACTAGACAGGTAGAGGTAGAGCCATCTGGGTTATAGCCTCACCTCACACAGTAACACAACTAGAGAGGTAGAGGTAGAGCCATCTGGGTTATAGCCTCACACCACACAGTAACACAACTAGAGAGGTAGAGGTAGAGCCACCTGGGTTATAGCCTCACACCACACAGTAACACAACTAGAGAGGTAGAGGTAGAGCCATCTGAGTTATAGCCTCACACCACACAGTAACACAACTAGAGAGGTAGAGGTAGAGCCATCTGAGTTATAGCCTCACACCACACAGTAACACAACTAGAGAGGTAGAGGTAGAGCCATCTGAGTTATAGCCTCACACCACACAGTAACACAACTAGAGAGGTAGAGGTAGAGCCACCTGGGTTATAGCCTCACACCACACAGTAACACAACTAGAGAGGTAGAGGTAGAGCCATCTGAGTTATAGCCTCACACCACACAGTAACACAACTAGAGAGGTAGAGGTAGAGCCATCTGAGTTATAGCCTCACACCACACAGTAACACAACTAGAGAGGTAGAGGTAGAGCCATCTGAGTTATAGCCTCACACCACACAGTAACACAACTAGAGAGGTAGAGGTAGAGCCACCTGGGTTATAGCCTCACACCACACAGTAACACAACTAGAGAGGTAGAGGTAGAGCCATCTGAGTTATAGCCTCACACCACACAGTAACACAACTAGAGAGGTAGAGGTAGAGCCATCTGAGTTATAGCCTCACACCACACAGTAACACAACTAGAGAGGTAGAGGTAGAGCCATCTGAGTTATAGCCTCACACCACACAGTAACACAACTAGAGAGGTAGAGGTAGAGCCACCTGGGTTAACCACACACACATGCCTGTATGCAGAGATTGGTAGTATATCTGTTACATGTATTTGCAATATTTGTACTTAAATACTACGACGTATTTAGTCATGTGTGTTACTTTGGAAAGTACAGTATTTTGTAACAAATACTTTAATTCTAAAGTACTTCCCAGAGTGACTTACCGTTAGTGCATTCAACTAAGCTTCCACAGAAAGTAGACCCTCTCTGTAACCGCTACTGAGAATGTTGTTGCTGCTGCTTTGCAAATGCATTTCTGTTATTTAAAATACATTATACATGTATTTCTAATTAAATACATTTCAAAATATAAGTATTTACAAGGTTGTGTTTTATAAATTGATCTTTTTTTTCTTTTTTTTTTCTAATTGCATTTTGTCATTTTTGCGCCCATCCCTGCACACACACACACACACACACGCACGCACGCACGCACGCACGCGCACACACACACACGCACGCACGCACGCACGCACGCACGCACGCACACACGCACGCACGCACGCACGCACGCACGCACGCACACACACACACACACACACACACGCACATATGCACACACACACACACACACACACACGCGCACACACACACACACACACACGCACATATGCACACACACACACGCACATACGCACACACACACACACACATGCACATACGCACACACACACGCACACACACACACACACGCACACACGCACACACATACGCACACAGACACACACACAAAGTGCATATTTCAACATGAGCAAGCTATACTGCACATATGTTCACACAAACACAAGTCATGCCAATAAGATGTCTCTCTCAAAATGACTATTTAACTTCTCCAAAACGACAGTAATGGAGTCTGTCTGTGTGTTTTTCAGAGGAGTACGTCCTGCTGCAATCTTCTCAGCTATAATACATGTGAACTGGAGAATTCATTTGTCAAAATGTGTAATCCTTTATGGAGGGAGTTATATATAGGTCACAGTTTTCCCCATGGAGGCTGGGATAAAGCCAATCAGATGCTGAATTACGACTTTTCTGACCCAGGTGAAAACAGCAGTTGTTCAAAAACCTCTTGTGAAACTTGGGACAGGTGAGGCTTCTCTAGACGACTTACTGGAGAAAATTTAAAACAGATTTGTTTTCAAAGTCTACGGCCTACTCGGCCCCCGAAACCTGAGGAGGACATTTGAAGGCAGTGCTAGTGTTTACAGTGTTTTACTGTATCTCGAGGAGGACATTTGAAGGCAGTGCTAGTGTTTACAGTGTTTTACTGTATCTCGAGGAGGACATTTGAAGGCAGTGCTAGTGTTTACAGTGTTTTACTGTATCTCGAGGAGGACATTTGAAGGCAGTGCTAGTGTTTACAGTGTTTTACTGTATCTCGAGGAGGACATTTGAAGGCAGTGCTAGTGTTTAGAGTGTTTTACTGTATCTCGAGGAGGACATTTGAAGGCAGTGCTAGTGTGTGTGTGCTTGTGTGTTGTAACAAATAATATCTCTTGAACAAACATTGTGGTAATCGTAATTTTGGTTTCTTTACACAAACACAGAACAACACAGACAAGGCAAACACACAGAATAGCAACAGAACAACAATAGAACAAAACACCAATAATCAACACAATATTCCAATTAAATAGTTTGGTGGGCTGCTTAACATTCTCCTTCTTTTACTTTGCTTGGAATCATACCCATCTGGTGTAAGTCTTTCAGCTCATCTTCTCTCTCTCTCTGCCTCTCTATCCTATTTCTCCTCAGCTGGGACCACCTATATCTTTGGGAAAGGAGGAGGCCTCATCACGTTCAAATGGCCAGCCAACGAGAGGCCCAGCACGCGTACAGACAGGCTGACCGTGGGGTTCAGTACCTCCCTAAAGGACGGCATCCTGGTCCGGATAGACAGCGCTCCAGGTCTGGGAGACTATCTCATGCTCCACATCGTAAGTTACACTATTCTCTTCTTTATATATGTCCCTTTCTTTATCTGTTGTTCTGGATCTCTTTTTTATCTCTCTTATTCTGTCCTCTCTGTCCTCCTTTCTCTCTGTCCTCCTCTCTCTCTGTCCTCTCTCTGTGTCCTCCTTTCTCTCTGTCATCCTCTCTCTCTGTCATCCTCTCTCTCTGTTCTCTTTCTCTGCCCTCCTCTTTCTCTGTCCTCCTCTCTCTCGGTCCTCTCTCTCTGTCCTCCTTTCTCTCTGTCCTCATTTCTCTCTGTCCTCTTTCTCTGTCCTCCTCTTTCTCTGTCCTCCTCTCTCTCTGTCCTCCTCTCTCTCTGTCCTCATCTCTCTCTGTCCTCCTCTCTCTCTGTCCTCTCTCTGTGTCCTCCTTTCTCTCTGTCATCCTCTCTCTCTGTAATCCTCTCTCTCTGTTCTCTTTCTCTGCCCTCCTCTTTCTCTGTCCTTCTCTCTCTCTGTCCTCTCTCTGTCCTCCTCTCTCTCTGTCCTCCTTTCTCTCTGTCATCCTCTCTCTCTGTCCTCCTTTCTCTCTGTCCTCATTTCTCTCTGTCCTCTTTCTCTGTCCTCCTCTTTCTCTGTTCTTCTCTCTCTCTGTCCTTCTCTTTCTCTGTCCTCATCTTTCTCTGTCCTCCTCTCTCTGTTCTTCTCTCTCTCTGTTCTCCTCTCTCTCTGTCCTCTCTCTCTGTCCTCCTTTCTCTCTGTCCTCATTTCTCTCTGTCCTCTTTCTCTGTCCTCCTCTTTCTCTGTCCTCCTCTCTCTCTGTCCTCCTCTCTCTCTGTCCTCCTCTCTCTCTATCCTCCTCTCTCTCTGTCCTCTCTCTGTGTCCTCCTTTCTCTCTGTCATCCTCTCTCTCTGTAATCCTCTCTCTCTGTTCTCTTTCTCTGCCCTCCTCTTTCTCTGTCCTCCTCTCTCTCTGTCCTCTCTCTCTGTCCTCCTCTCTCTCTGTCCTCCTTTCTCTCTGTCATCCTCTCTCTCTGTCCTCCTTTCTCTCTGTCCTCATTTCTCTCTGTCCTCTTTCTCTGTCCTCCTCTTTCTCTGTTCTTCTCTCTCTCTGTCCTTCTCTTTCTCTGTCCTCATCTTTCTCTGTCCTCCTCTCTCTCTGTTCTTCTCTCTCTCTGCCCTCCTTTCTCTCTGTCCTCATTTCTCTCTGTCCTCATTTCTCTGTCCTCCTCTTTCTCTGTCCTCCTCTCTCTATGTCCTCATTTCTCTCTGTCTTCCTTTCTCTCTGTCCTCATTTCTATCTGTCCTTCTATTTCTCTGTCCTTCTCTCTCTCTGTCCTCCTCTCTCTCTGTCCTCCTTTCTCTCTGTCCTCCTCTCTCTCTTTGCTCCTCTCTCTCTGTTCTCCTCTCTCTCTGTCCTCCTCTCTCTGTCCTCCTCTCTCTCTCTCTGTCCTCCTCTTTCTCTGTCCTCCTCTTTCTCTGTCCTCCTCTTTCTCTGTCCTCCTCTCTCTGTTTTCCTCTCTCTCTGTCCTCCTTTCTCTCTGTCCTCATTTCTCTCTGTCCTCTCTTTCTGTCCTCCTCTCTCTCTGTTCTCCTCTCTCTCTGTCCTCCTCTCTCTCTCTGTCCACCTCTCTCTCTCTGTCCTCCTCTCTGTCTCTGTCCTCCTCTCTCTCTCTGTCCTCCTCTCTCTCTCTGTCCTCCTCTCTCTCTCTGTCCTCCTCTCTCTATCTGTCCTCCTCTCTCTCTCTGTCCTCCTCTCTCTCTCTGTCCTCCTTTTTTTTTCTCCCCAATTTCATGGTATCCAATTGTTAGTAGTTACTATCTTTTCTCATCGCTACAACTCCCGTACGGGCTCGGGAGAGACGAAGGTCGAGAGCCATGCGTCTCTCTCTGTCCTCCTCTCTCTCTCTGCCCTCCTCTCTCTCTCTCTGCCCTCCTCTCTCAAGGGGCCTGAATACTTTCAGAATACTCTGTATATGTATGTGCACCATAGCAAATGTTAATGTGTGTGTTTGAAGTCATTGCCAAGACATAAAGATTCTTGCGGGAGAATGAGGCAGATCTAGCATGATGAGATGGGATCAGCGTTAACAGGAGTGCTACCACACACACACACACACACACACACACACACACACACACACACACACACACACACACACACACACACACACACACACACACACACACACACACACACACACACAATACAGTAATGCATTTTTTAAAATGTATTTAACCTTTATTTAACTAGGCAAGTCAGTTTTAAGAACAAATTCTTATGTACAATGACGTCCTACCCCGGGCCAAACCCGGACAATTCTAAGCCAATTGTGTGCCGCCCTATGGTACTCCCAATCACAGCCAGATGTGATACAGCCTGCATTCGAACCAAGGACTGTAGTGACACCTCTTGCACTGAGATGCAGTGCCTTAGACCACTGCGCTACTCGGGAGCCACATTTTGTGTATTGTTCTCCTTGTTTAATTGATTCCGATCCAAAATCCAATTTTCCATAACCCATAACCCTACATCTAACCTTAACCCTTAACTTAACCACAACCCCTAACCCTACATCTAACCTTAACCCTTAACTTAACCACAAACCCTAACCCTACATCTAACCTTAAACCTTAACTTAACCACAACCCCTAACCCTACATCTAACCTTAACCCTTAACTTAACCACAAACCCTAACCCTACATCTAACCTTAACCCTTAACTTAACCACAACCCCTAACCCTACATCTAACCTTAACCCTTAACTTAACCACAACCCCTAACCCTACATCTAACCTTAACCCTTAACTTAACCACAACCCCTAAGCCTACATCTAACCTTAACCTTTAACTTAACCACAACCCCTAAGCCTACATCTAACCTTAACCCTTAACCCTTAACTTAACCATAACCCATAACCCTACATCTAACCTTAACCCTTAACTTAACCAGAACCCAAAAACTCATAACACTAAAACTATACCTATCCCTAACTCTCAACCCTAAATGTAAGCCCTAACCCTAACCTTTATTCTAACCCTAACCTTTATTCTAACCCTAACCCTAACCTTTATTCTAACCCTAACCCTAACCTTTATTCTAACCCTAACCCTAACCTTTATTCTAACCCTAACCCTAACCCTTATTCTAACCCTAACCTTTATTCTAACCCTAACCTTTATTCTAACCCTAATCTTTATTCTAACCTCAACCCTAACCTTTATTCTAACCCTAACCTTTATTCTAACCCTAAACTTTATTCTAACCCTAACCTTTATTCTAACCCTAACCTTTATTCTAACCCTAACCCTAACCCTAACCCTAATATTTATTCTAACCCTAACCCTAACCTTTATTCTAACCCGAACCCTAATCTTTATTCTAACCCTAACCCTAACCTTTATTCTAACCCTAACCTTTATTCTACCCCTAACCTTTATTCTAACCCTAACCTTTATTCTATCCCTAACCTTTATTCTAACTCTAACCTTTATTCTAACCCTAACCTTTATTCTATCCCTAACCTTTATTCTAACCCTAACCTTTATTCTAACCCTAACCTTTATTCTAACCCTAACCTTTCTTCTAACCCTAACCTTTATTCTAACCCTAACCTTTATTCTAACCCTAACCTTTATTCTAACTCTAACCTTTATTCTAACCCTAACCTTTATTCTAACCCTAACCTTAATTCTAACCTTAACCCTAACCTTTATTCTAACCCTAACCTTTATTCTAACCCTAACCTTTATTCTAACCCTAACCTTTATTCTAACCCTAACCCTAACCTTTATTCTAACCCTAACCCTAACCTTTATTCTAACCCTAACCTTTATTCTTAACCCTAACCTTTATTCTAACCCTAACCCTAACCTTTATTCTAACCCTAACCTTTATTCTAACCCTAACCCTAACCTTTATTCTAACCCTAACCCAAACCTTTATTCTAACCCTAACCTTTATTCTAACCCTAACCCTAACCTTTATTCTAACCCTAAAACAGCATTTTACCTACTGGGCAAAATGTCCCCACTGGCCATAGTTTTCCTTGTTTTACTGTCCTTGTGAGAACTTTTGGCACCCACAAGGAGAGTTAAACAAAAACACGCACACACAGACACACTCACACATTACACACACACACACACACATGGATGCCTAGTTACAAATCTACACACACACGCACGCAGGCTCACACATACTCACACATTCTCTCTGTTTTATCTCGCCCTATGAATAATGAAGCTGTGAATTTCCATACTGTCGTCAGTAGAATCCCTGAGAGATGGTATTGTTTTATTCTTTGTAGCTTTTGGCCCTCAGATATGCTCATCAACTGTCAGAATCCATAGTGCTGCCTTTCTGTCTTCCTGCCGTTCCGTCTTCCTGCCTTTCTGTCTTCCTGCCGTTCCGTCTTCCTGCCGTTCCGTCTTCCTGCCTTTCTGTCTTCCTGCCGTTCCGTCTTCCTGCCGTTCCGTCTTCCTGCCGTTCCGTCTTCCTGCCGTTCCGTCTTCCTGCCTTTCTGTCTTCCTGCCGTTCCGTCTTCCTGCCTTCCTGCCGTTCCGTCTTCCTGACATTCTGTCTTCCTGCCTTTCTGTCTTCCTGCCATTCTGTCTTCCTGACTTTCTGTCTTCCTGCCGTTCTACCATTCTGCCGTTCCGTCTTCCTGCCATTCTGTCTTCCTGCCTTTCTGTCTTCCTGCCTTTCCGTCTTCCTGCCGTTCTGTCTTCCTGCCTTTCTGTCTTCCTGCCGTTCCGTCTTCCTGCCTTTCCGTCTTCCTGCCTTTCCGTCTTCCTGCCGTTCTGTCTTTCTGCCTTTATGTCTTCCTGCCGTTCTGTCTTCCTGCCGTTCCGTCTTCCTGCCTTTCCCTCTTCCTGCCTTTCCATCTTCCTGCCGTTCCGTCTTCCTGCCGTTCCGTCTTCCTGCCGTTCCGTCTTCCTGCCGTTCTGTCTTCATGCCGTTCTGTCTTCCTCCCTTTCTGTCTTCCTGCCTTTCTACCATTCTGCCTTTCTACCGTTGTCTTTCTACCGTTCTGCCTTCATGTGGAGTACTAGTATGTGCTGTATAGTTGGGTTGTCTGTTAGAGAGCTTCCCTAAGGGTATTTAAATCTCTCTCTCTCTCTACCATGTATAGATATGTTCAATTTCAAGTCAAGGGCTTTATTGGCATGGGAAATATGCCAGAGCAAGTGATACTAAACAAAAGTGAAATAAACAACTAAAAAATTAACAGTAAACATTCCAAAGGAATAATGACATTTCCAACATCATATTATGTGCAAATAGTTAAGGACAACAAGGAAAATAAATACTGTTAAATAAAGGTTGTATTTACTATGGTGTTGGTGCTCCACTGGTTTCCCTTTTCTTGTGGCAACAGGTCACACATCTTGCTGCTCATTTTGTGGGCAGTGTGCACATAGCCCGTCTTCTCTTGAGAGCCAGGTCTGCCTACGGCGGCTTTTCTCAATAGTTAGGATATGCTCACTGAGTCTGTACATAGTCAAAGCTTTCCTTCATTTTGGGTCAGTCACAGTGGTCAGGTACTCTGCCAGAGAGATGAACCTGAGGCACAATTTAGGGCCAAATAGCATTCCAGTTTGCTCTGTTCTTTTGTCAATTCTTTCTGATATGTCAAGTAATTATCTTTTTGTTTTCTCATGATTTGGATGGGTTTAATCTTGTTGCTGTCCTGGGGTTATGTGGGGTCTGTTTGTGTTTGTGAACAGAGCCCCAGGTCCAGCTTGCTTAGGGGACTCTTCTCCAGGTTAATCTCTCTGTAGGTGATGGCTTTGTATTGGAAGGACTGTGAATCACTTCCTTTTAGGAGGTTGTAGAATTTATAGGCAAAAATACCAAAAATACCTTCTGGACATCAGAACTGTGATTACTCACCTCAGGTTGGATGAGGAGTTCTTCTTCAATGAGTCCGACATGAGGGATATATTACGGACACCCGACCAGGCCCAGATCCCCTTGATTGGCTGGAAAAGGACACGTAGGTTTCAGGATAGAGATCAGGATTCCTTATGAGGATCAGGTGACAAGTGGCTAATCTGCCCTTGCCTTCTGTTCTGCTAGCTAACATTCAATCCCTGGAAAATAAATAGTATGAAATCAAATCAAATGTATTTATATAGCCCTTCTTACATAAGCTGATATATTGAAGTGCTGTAAAGAAACCCAGCAGGTGTAGAAGCACGGTGGCTAGGAAAACCTAGAGAGGTTTCCCCATTTTATTTTTTTACTAGTCAAGTCAGTTAAGAACAAATTCTTATTTTCAATGATGGCCTAGGAACAGTGGGTTAACTGCCTGTTCAGGGGAAGAACGACATATTTTGTAACTTGTCAGCTCGGCGATTTGAACTTGCAACCTTTCGGTTACTAGTCCAATGCTCTAACCACTAGGCTACCCTGCCACCCCATCTGAAAAGAAAGTACAGGGCCTTGCAAAGTATTCATCCCCAGTGGTGTTTTTCCTATTTTGATGTATTACAACCTGTCATTTAAATGTATTTTTATTTGGATTTCATGTAATGGACATACACAAAATAGTCCAAATTGGTGAAGAAATAGATATTTTCTTTTAGAAATGTAAAAAAAAAAGAAGTTATTAAAACATTTTTTTTTATATACATAAAAGTGGTGCATGCATTTGTTTTCACCCCCTTTGCTATGAAGCCCGTAAGTAAGATTTGGTGCAACCAATTACCTTCAGAAGTCAAACAATTAGTTAAATAAAGTCCACCTGTGTGCAATCTAAGTGTCACATGATCTGTCACATGATCTCAGTATATATACAGATCTCAGTATATATACAGAGTCTACAACACCACGAAGCAAGCGACACCACCAAGCAAGCGACACCACCAAGCAAGCGACACCACCAAGCAAGCGACACCATGAAGACCACGGAGCTCTCCAAACAGGTCAGGGACAAAGTTGTGGAGAAGTACCGATCAGGGTTGGGTTATAAAAAATATTCAAAACTTTGAACATTCCACGGAGCACCATTACATCCATTAGTAAAAAAATGTATACAATATGGCACCACAACAAACCTGCCAAGAGAGGGCCGCCCACCAAAACTCACGGACCAGGCAAGGAGGGCATTAATCAGAGAGGCAACAAAGAGACCAAAGCTCCACAGTGGTGATTGGAGGAGCTGTCCATAGGACCACTTTAAGCTCTACACTCCACAGAGCTGAGCTCTATGGAAGAGTGGCCAGATTTAAAAAACAAACACATTTTGGTGTTAACCAAAAGGCTTGTGGGAGACTCCCCAAACATATGGAAGAAGGTACTCTTTTCAGATGAGGCTAAAATAGAGCTTTATGTCCATCAAGGAAAATGCTGTCTGTCGCAAACCCAACACCTCGAGAACACAGTGAAGCATGGTGGTGGCAGCATCATGCTGTATGGGATGTTTTTCATTGGCAGGGACTGGGAAACTGGTCAGAATTGAAGGAATGATGGATGGTGCTAAATACAAGAAAATTCTTGAGGGAAACCTGTTTCAGTCTTTCTGAGATTTGAGACTGGGATGGAGGTTCACTTTCCAGCAAGAGAATGACCCGAAGTATACTACTAAAGCAACACTCGAGTAGTTGAACCTCACCAGGATGTCCCACCTGGCCAACATCCAGTGAAATTGTGTTCTGTATATTTGATCATTTAATTTAGGATACTATCAACACCACAGGCCTTTTTTGGGTTGGAGGATTTGTATTTTGTTCTGTAGTTCATTCAATGTAATTGGAGAATCCAGTAGGTTCTCGTAGTCTTTAGTAGTTGATTCTAAGATTTGTATTCGATCATGTACAGTACCAGTAAAACGTTTGTACACACGTACTCATTCAAGGGTGTTTCTTTATTTTCACAATGAACAAAAAATTGGAAAAAAAACTTTTCTACATTGTAGAATAATAGTGAAGACGTCAAAACTATGAAATAACACATATGGAATTATGTAGTAAGCAAAAAAGTGTTCAACAAATCAAAATATAGCCTGCATTACCTTGATACCAGCTTCACCTGGAATGCTTTTCCAGCAGTCTTGAAGGAGTTCCCACATATGCTGAGCACTTGTTGGATGCTTTTCCTTCGCTCTGCGGTCCAACTCATCCCAAACCATCTCAATTGGGTTGAGGTCAGGTGATTGTGGAGGCCAGGTCAACTGATGCAGCACCCCATCACTCTCCTTCTTGGTCAAATAGCCCTTAAACAGCCTGGAGATGTGTTGGGTCATTATCTTGTTGAAAAAATAATTATAGTCCCACTAAATGCAAACCAGGTGGGATGGCGTATCACTGCAGAATGATGTGGTAGCCATGCTGGTTACGTGTGCCTTGAATTCTAAATAAATCGCAGACAGTGTCACCAAAAGACAGATTTACACCGGTCTAATTTCCATTGCTCGTGTTTCTTGGCCGAAGCAAGTGTCTTCTTATTATTGTTGTCCTTTAATAGTGTTTTCTTTGAAGCAATTTGACCATGAAGGCTTGATTCATGCAGTCTCCTCTGAACAGTTGATGTTAGATGTGTGTATTACTTGAACTCTGTGAGTCTTTCTTTGGGCTAGATTTTCTGAGGCTGGTAACAATGAACTTATCCTCTGCAGCAGAGGTAACTCTGTGTCTTCCTTTCCTGTGGGGGTCCTCATGAGAGACAGTTTCATCATAGCTTTTGATTGTTATTATGACTGCACTTGAAGAAACTTTCAAAGTTCTTGAAATTTTCCAGATTGACTGACCTTCATTTCTTAAAGTAATGATGGACTGTCATTGCTCTTTGCTTATTTGAGCTGTTCTTGCCATAATATGACCTTGGTCTTTTTCCAAATAGGGCTATCTTCTGTATACCACCCCTACCTTGTCCCTCTCTCCATCTCTCTCTCTCTCTCTCTCTCTCTCTCTCTCTCTCTGTCTCTCTCTCTGTCTCTCTCTTTCTCTTTCTAAATAAAATATGACATCATAGCCAGTAACACTACTAATATGTGTTCTATTTATTTCTTAATTATAAACAATTAATGAATGCATTAATATATTTACTCCTAAATGTGTAAAGAATTGCACTGATTGATTTGAATAGATATATAGCTGTGTTTTATAAAGTGTTTCTCTAACTAATTGGTCATTTCCTTTAGAAAAGCAGTTAAATTGGTCTAATGCATTTTCAATTTTTCCTTCTCTGTTCAAAGTGCTTTTATCAATGATGGTGAAGTAATATGTTCCAACTAATTGGATTTATTCATAAATTAGTGACCTTGTCCTGTATGGCTGGCTGCCTCCATGCCTCCACTCACAGTAAGGGGATGGATGGAACAGATTAGTCCTCTATCGTTTGTCTCTCTCTCTCTCTCTCTCTCGCTTTCTCTCTCTCTCTCAATTCAATTCAAAGGAATGTATTGGCACGGGAAACATATGTTTACATTGCAAAAGCAAGTGAAATAGAAAGTGAAATTAACTTAAAAAATGAACAGTAAACATTACATTCACAGAAGTTCCAAAATACAAAGGACACTTCAAATGTCATATTATGTCAATATAGAGTGTTGTAATGATATGTAAATAGTTACAGTAGAAAAGGGAAAATAAATAAACATAAATATAGGTTGTATTTACAATGGTGTTTGTTCTTCACTGGTTGCCCTTTTCTTGTGGCAACTGGTCACACATCTTGCTGCTGTGATGCACACTGTGGAATTTCACCCAGTAGATATGAGAGTTTATCAAAATTGGATTTGTTCTCGAATTCGTTGTGGATCTGTGTAATCTGAGGGAAATGTGTGTCTCTAATATGGTCATACATTGGGCCAGAGGTTAGGAAGTGCAGCTCAGTTTCCACCAATTTTTTTGGGGCAGTGTGCACATAGCCTGTCTTCTCTTGAGAGCCATGTCTGCCTATGGCGGCCTTTCTCAATAGCAAGGCTATGCTCACTGAGTCTGTACATAGTCAAAGCTTTCCTTAAGCTTTCCTTAATTTTGGGTCAGTCATAGTGGTCAGGTATTCTGCCGCTGTGTACTCTCTGTGTAGGGCCAAATAGCATTCTAGTTTGCTCTGTTTTTTTGTTAATTCTTTCCAATCTGTCAAGTAATTATCTTTTTGTTTTCTCATGATTTGGTTGGGTCTAATTGTGCTGCTGTCTTGGGGCTCTGTGGGATGTATTTGTGTTTGTGTTTGTGAACAGAGCCCAAGGACCAGCTTGCTTAGGGGACTCTTTTCCAGGTTCATCTCTCTGTAGGTGATGGCTTTGTTATGGAAGGTTTGGGAATCACTTCCTTTTAGGTGGTTGTAGAATTTAACGGCTCTTTTCTGGATTTTGATAATTAGTGGGTATCGATCTAATTCTGCTCTGCATGCATTATTTGGTATTCTACGTTGTACATGGAGGATATTTTTGCAGAATTCTGCATGCAGTCTCAATTTGGTGTTTGTCCCATTTTGTGAAGTCTTGGTTGGTGAGCGGACCCCAGACATCGCAACCATAAAGGGCAATGGGCTCTATGACTGATTCAAATATTTTTAGCCAGATCCTAATTGGTATGTTGAAATTTATGTTTCTTTTAATGGCATAGAATGCCCTTCTTGCCTTGTCTCTCAGATCTTTCACAGCTTTGTGGAAGTTACCTGTGGCAAAGGCCAAGGTATGTATAGTTTTTTGTCTGCTTGCTCTTTCTTTCTTTCTTTCTTTCTTTCTTTCTTTCTTTCTTTCTTTCTTTCTTTCCTGTCCAACTATCCACTGGTTTTATTGTGGCTATTTAGTCTGGTCCTCAGGGCCTAACGAGCGGTCAAAGCAATGGCACCACCCCTGACCATACATACCCTCCCTCTTCACTCCACCGCACCCTAAATTGGAACCTCTTTCCTGGGGAAGGGCGGATGAACCATGCCCCTGCTAATTCAGCTACAATATGGAGCACAAAACTGCAGTTAGGGGAATTAAGACACTAGTGTATCATTATAGGGGTTAATTCAAACTTGGCTTTGTTTTATATGGGGGAAGCTACATTGAACAAAAGTATATTAGCTTATGAGCAACATATTGTTGAAGTAACAAAGACATACACTCTTAGAAAAAAGGGTTCTACAATGGTTCTTTGGCTGTCCCCATAGGAGAACCATTTTAGGTTACATGTAGAAGCCTCTGTAGAAATGGTTCTACCTGGAACCAAAAGGGTTCTACCTGCAAACAAACAGAGTTATTCAAAGCGTTCTCCTATGGGGAACCGAAGAAACATTTAAAGTTCTAGAAAGCACATTTTTGTGTAACAGTGTATAAAACAGGTTGTATAAAACAGGTTGTATAAAACAGGTTGATCGGACAATTATAGTTTTTTTCAGTTGCTAAGACACTGTTAATGAAACTGGGGTCCACTTGATCTCCATCATAACCTAATGAGCACGACAGTATTTTAATTGTTTTTGCAAAACTGTAAGTAATTTCTCATTGCTTTCGCACACAATGCAAATGCTACGTACATTTCCGCACAAGTCTCTAACAAAAGACGCAAAACTCAGTTGTGTAAATCGTGACCAATAAAATGAAAACATTAGGTCACAGCTGATACAAATTACCACCATGAATGTGGTCTTCTTCTGCACGTGTGCAAAACTTATTTACACAATTGTTCAATCAGCAATCAGTTCAATTCATGCATAAAAGAGATCTCCTCTGAGTTGCTGTTTGCAAGAATAGACCAAGTAAGAGGCCGAGGGCAAGAACAAAGGAGAGGTAGAGGGGCCCACAGAGGAAGATCGTTCAGCTCTCACTATAAATGGAAGAAGGTGAAATAAACATTTTGCTTCTGGATATTCATGATCTTGAGTGACATTCTTTCTTCATTGGTCATCTTTGGTAAAAAGTAAATTAAAGAAAAAAAATAATTCAACCCATGCTTTGATAATATGTTTACTTGCCTTTTATTTTACCTTTACTTAACTCTGCAAGTCAGTTAATTAAGAACAAATTCTTATTTTCAATGACGGCCTAGGAACAGTGGGTTAACTGCCTTG
>NC_088407.1:82489892-82569892 GCF_034236695.1 Oncorhynchus nerka | reverse complement strand
CAGCTGGGAGCATAAGTACACTTCGCCAGTTGATTTTCAATCAGGAGAAACCTCCTCTGCAGACACATCAATATGCCACGGACCCCCACCACTCTCCCACTGCTTTTGGCTGGCAGTAGCATTTGAGGAGAGAGGTAGCAAAATAACCTGTGCTTGTCTTGTTTCACGGCTGTTTCATCTCAGGGCCAGAGCTGCCATTATAAGTACAGCTTTTCTTACTCCTCCATGTTGGGATTGTGAAAGCTAGACGGTAGACACTCCAAAGAAAACATCTGACTTCATTATGAAACCACCTAGCTGATGTTGACTGTTGTTTTCATCCATCTGCTGGTGCTTTGGAAAATACAAGGTTTTAAACAGATTAGCTACAAGTAAGAGACTTGCCAAACTGTCTAAAACAGCTCACTCCTTAGGTAGTGGAGGTTCAAAGGCAACAATGACTGAGCTAGAACTTTGCCTTGGTTGGTATTTATGGACAGAAAGTAAGAAAAGTTTTAATGAGTTGTGTTATTATGGTTGAGCTTATTCATTGTGGTAGTAATTAAAGGTATATCTGCATGAACAACAACAAGGCAGCACATTGTCTTTCATTTGACTGAATAAAGCAGATGGATTTAAGATGTACTCTGTGCTGTAAAAATACATTAAAGAACTACTTCAGTAGTTTTTGGGGGTATTTTTACTTTACTTTTTACTTTTTATAATTTTGACAAGTTTTACTTTTACTTCACTACATTCCTTAAGAAAACCTGTTTGGGATAGGGGGCAGTATTTTCATGTCCGGATGAAAAACGTGCCCAAAGTAAATTGCCTGCTACTCAGGCCCAGAAGCTAGGATATGCATATAATTGGTAGATTTGGATAGAGAACACTCTAAAGTTTCTAAAACTGTTAAAATAATGTATGTGAGTATAACAAAACGTATTTGGCAGGCAAAACTCAGAGGACAAACCATCCAGGATATTTTTTGTTGTTGAGTTCACTGGGTTTTTCTATGGGAAACTATATTTATGAGGCATCTGGTTGCAGTTCCGATGGCTTCCACTAGATGTCAACAGTCTTTAGAAATGGGCTGACGTTTTTCCTTTGAGAAATTAAGAAGTAGGGCTGTTCAGACTGAGTGGACTCTTTTGTTTGGTGCGTGCAACCTGGACCTCGCTCCACTTTGATTTTATTGAACAAAGTATATTCCGTCTTAAATTGTATCGATTATTTACGTTTTAGGATGACTTGGATTAGGGAAGTTGTTTGAAATGTTTGGACCAAGTTTACAGGTAACTTATTAGATAATTTGTATTCATGTTGGGAGAGTTGGAACCGGTGTATTTCTGAATCAAACACGCCAAATAAATGGACATTCTGGGGATATAACGAAGGAATTTATCGAACAAAAGGAGCATTTGTGATGTTTATGGGGACATTTTGGAGTGCCAACAGAAGAAGATCTTCAAAGGTAAGGCATTAACTTCTTCGAGATAGGGGGCGCTCTTTTAATTTTTTTTAAAACGTTCCCGTTTTAAACAAGATATTTTGTCACGAAAAGATGCTCGACTATGCATGTAATTGACAGCTTTGGAAAGAAAAAACTCTGACGTTTCCAAAACTGCAAAGATATTATCTGTGAGTGCCCCAGAACTAATGCTACAGGCGAAACCAAGAGGAAGTTTCATACAGGAAATGCCCCAGATTCTGAAGGCGCTGTGTTCCAATGTCTCCTTAAATGGCTGTGAATGCACCAGGAATGTGCCTGCCCTTTGTGTCGTTTCTCCAAGGTGTCTGCAGCATTGTGACGTATTTGTAGGCATATCATTGGAAGATTGACCATAAGAGACTACATTTACCAGGGTTCCGCCCGGTGTCCTGTGTCGAAATTCTTGCGTAATCTTTAGGTCCATGCGCCGTTCCATTTCGTCAGAAGAGAAGGTCAACTGCCACGATGGATTTATCGTCGATAGATATGTGAAAAACACCTTGAGGATTGATTCTAAACATTGGTTTGCCATGTTTCTGTCAATATTATGGAGTAAATTTGGAAAAAAGTTTGCGTTTTAATGACTTAATTTTCATTTTTTCTCTTACCCAAACGTGATGGAGAAAACGCAGCGATTTGTCAACACAAATCATCTTTTTGTAAAAACTGAACATTTGCTATCTAACTGAGAGTCTCCTCATTGAAAACATCTGAAGTTCTTCAAAGGTAAATGATTTTATTTGAATGTTTTTCTGGTTTTTGTGAAAATGTTGCTTGCTGAATGTCAGGCATAATCCTATGCTAGGCTATCAATACTGTTACACAAATGCTTTGTTTTGCTATGGTTGAGAAGCATATTTTTGAAAATCTGAGATGACAGTGTTGTTAACAAAAGGCTAAGCTTGAGAGCAAATCGATTTATTTAATTTCATTTGCGATTTTCATGAATAGTTGACGTTGCGTTATTCTAATGAGCTTGCGGATAGATTTACACAATCCTGGATACAGGTTTTTTTTCGTAGCTAAACGTGACGCAGAAAACGGAGCGATTTGTCCTAAACAAATAATATTTTTGTAAAAACTGAACATTTGCTATCTAACTGAGAGTCTCCTCATTGAAAACATCTGAAGTTCTTCAAAGGTAAATTATTTTATTTGAATGTTTTTCTGGTTTATGTGAAAATGCTGAATGCTAACGCTAAATGCTACGCTAAATGCTACGCTAGCTATCAATACTGTTACACAAATGCTTGTTTTGCTATGGTTGAGAAGCATATTTTGAAAATCTGAGAGGACAGTGTTGTTAACCTGTTGCTTCTACCCGGGACGCTTGCGTCCCAACTAGAGCTCTGGAAATGCAAATGCGCTACGCTAAATGCTAATAGTATTAGTTAAAACTCAAAAGTTCATTAAAATACACATGCAGGGTATCGAATTAAAGCTACACTCGTTGTGAATCCAGGCAACAAGTCAGATTTTTAAAATGCTTTTCGGCGAAAGCATGAGAAGCTATTATCTGATAGCATGCAACACCCCAAAAGACCCACAGGGGACGTAAACAAAATAATTAGCAATTCGGCGTTACACAAACCGCACAATAAAATAGAAAACATTCATTACCTTTCACCATCTTCTTTGTTGGCACTCCTAGATGTCCCATAAACACTATTTGGGTCTTTATTTCGATTAAATCGGTCCATATAAAGCCTAGATATCGTTATATGTAGACTGTGTGATAAACGAAAAAAACATTGTTTCAAAACGTAACGTCATTTTTTAAAATTCAAAAAGTCGACGATAAACTTTCACAAAACACTTCGAAATACGTTTGTAATGCAACTTTAGGTATTAGTAAACGTCAATAAGCGATAAAATTCATCAGGAGGCGATGTAAAGATCATTAGCTGTCCGTCTGGAAAAATGTCCGGCTAGAAACTCAACGAAAATATCCGGTCCTAGACCGGATTAGATACGGTGTCCTGTATGTGTTTGACCAAGAAAAAACTCGAAGGGAAATGACAAGACTCTAGACACCCTGTGGAAGCTGTAGGTACTGCAACCTCAGTCAATTAATTGTGGTTCACGTTTATCAATGGGTTCAAGTAGCGCATGGATATATTTTCCCCATTTTCAGTGATCAGTTTTTCCTGTGCTTTTCGATGTAAATGCCGTTCTGGTAAAGCCACAGCAGTGATTTAACCAGTTTTTTAAACGTCTGAGTGTTTTCTATCCACACAGACTAAGCAAATGCATATACTATATTCCTGGCATGAGTAGCAGGGCGCTGAAATGTTGCGCGATTTTTAACAGAATGTTCAAAAAAGTAGAGGGTCGACTGAAGAGGTTAAGAAAAATCTAAGCTTGAGAGCTAGCATATTGATTTCATTTCATTTGAGATTTTCATGAATAGTTAACGTTGCGTTATGGTAATGAGCTGAGGCTGTATTCACGATCCCGGATCCGGGATGGCTCGTAGCAACAGGTTAATTATATCGTTATTTCTTACTTTTGTGTCACACCTCCCTGGTTGAAAATGATTTGTTATGCATTTGTATGATGAGGTGCTGTCCTCAGATAATCCCATGGTTTGTTTCGCCGTAAATCCTTTTTGAAATCGGAGACGGCAGCTGGATTAACAAGAAGTTAAGCTTTATTTTGACACTTGTGATTTTATGAAAGTTAAATATTTCTAATCATTTAATTTGAATTCCGTGCTCTGCAATTTCGCCGGATGTTGTCGTCTAGCCGTAACAGGTTTAACTTCTTGCGTCGAGCCATCCCGGATCCGGGATCGTGAATACAGCCTCAAGCTCATTACCATAACGCAACGTTAACTATTCATGAAAATCGCAATCGGATGTTTTCAATGAGGAGACTCTCAGATAGCAAATGTTCAGTTTTTCCTGAAAGATTATTTGTTTAGGACAAATCGCTCTGTTTTCTGCGTCACGTTTAGCTACGGAAAAAAACCTGTATCCAGGATTGTGTAAATCTATCCGCAAGCTCATTAGCATAACACAACGTTAACTATTCATGAAAATGCCAAATTAAATGAAATTAATCTATTTGCTCTCAAGCTTAGCCTTTTGTTAACAACACTGTCATCTCAGATTTTCAAAATATGCTTTTGAACCATAGCTAAACAAGCATTTGTGTAACAGTATTGATAGCCTAGCATAGTATTATGCCTCTCTTTCACCATGCAACATTTTCCACAAAAAACAGAAAAGAATTCAAACAAAATAATTTACCTTTGAAGAACTTCAGATGTTTTCAATGAGGAGACTCTCAGTTAGATAGCTAATGTTCCGTTTTTACAAAAATATTATTTGTGTCGACTAATCGCTCCGTTTTGTTCATCACGTTTGGGTAAGGAAAAAAATATATATATATTATGTCATTAAAACGCAATTTTTTTTCCAAATTAACTCCATAATATCGACAGAAACATGGCAAACCGATGTTTAGAATCAATCCTCAAGGTGTTTTTCACATATCTATCGACGATAAAATCCATCGTGGCAGTTTACTTTCTCTTCTGAAGAAATGGAACGCGCATGGACCTACAGATTACGCACACAGGACACCGGGCGGGACACCAGGTAAATGTAGTCTCTTATGGTCAATCTTCCAATGATATGCCTACAAACACGTCACAATGCTGCAGACACCTCGGGGAATAGACAGAAAGTGCAGGCTCATTCCTGGCGCATTTACAGCCATATAAGGAGACATTGGAACACAGCACCTTCAGAATGTGGGGCATTTCCTGTATGAAACTTCATCTTAGTTTCACCTGTAGCTTTAGTTCTGGGGCACTCACAGATAATATCTTTGCAGTTTTGGAGACGTCAGAGTTTTGTCTTTCCAAGGCTGTCAATTCCATGCATAGTCGAGCATCTTTTCGTGACAAATTATTGCGCTTAAAACGGGCACGTCTTTTTATCCAATAATTACATAGCGCCTCCATAGGTTGAAGAGGTTAAGAAAATGACTTTTTCCTCCATACATTTTCCTGTCACCCAAAAGTAAATGTTACATGCAGAAAATGATCCAATTTGCACACTTATCATCAACATTCCTGGTCATCCCTACTGCTTCTGATCTGGAGGACTAACTATATGAACATGCTTTGTTTATGTGTTTGAATGTCACCCTGGCTATCTGTAAATAAATAAATAAAAATAGAAAATTGTGTCATCTGGTTTGCTTAATTTAAGGAATTTTCAATTATTTGTACTTTTACAGTGCATTGCAAAAGTTTTCATCCCCGTTGGCGTTATTCCTATTTTATTGAATTACAACCTGTAATTTAAATACATTTTTATTTGGACTTCATATGATAGACATACACAAAACAGTCCACATTGGTGAAGTGAAATTAAAAAAATAACCAATTGTCACATACTTAATTAAATAAAGTTCACCTGTGTGCAATTGAAGTGTCACATGATCTGTCACATGATCGCAGTATATATACACTTGTTCTGAAAGGCACCAGAGTCTGCAACACCCCCAAGCAAGGGGTACCACCAAGCAAGTGGCACCATGAAGACCAGGGAGCTCTCTGAACAAGTCAGGGACAATGTTGTGGAGAAGTACAGATATCCGAAATGTTGAATATCCCACCGAGCACCATTAAATCCATAATTAAAAAATTGAAAGAATATGGCACCACAACAAACCTGCCAAGAGATGGCCGCCCACCAAAACTCATAGACCAGGCAAGGAGGGAATTAATCAGAGGGGCAACAAAGAGACCAAAGATAACTCTGAAGGAGCTGCAAAGCTCCACAGGGGAGATTTGAGTATCTGTCAATAGGACCACTTTAAGCCGTACACTCCACAGAACCAAAAGGCTTGTGGGAGACTCCCCAAACATATGGAAGAAGGTACTTCAATCAGATGAGACAAGAATGTAGCTTTTTGGCCATCAAGGAAAACGGTATGTCTGGCACAAGCCCAACACCTCTCATCACCCCGAGAACATCATCCCCACAGTGAAGCATGGTGGTGGCAGCATCCAGAGAGGAAGGAAGAGGGGAGAGAGGACATCCCTGTCTTGTTCTTATTTTTTTATATATCATCTTGGCAAAAGTTATGTTTGTCTGACACGCAGGCATTTCATATTTCAAATTTGTAAAGACAGAAGTCAGTGCAGTTATTGCCACCAAGCCCATCATGGTTTTATAGAGGGCATGGCAAGGCACCCTGGGATACCTAATTAGACTGACTGAGCGTATAAGACAGTCGGAGACTTGTCACATAGCAGCAGGTTAAATGCTCTTGAAGTCTGTGAGGATCAGGGCAAAGGCTTTTTGAGGGTTTTCCTTTCATATGTCCCTCCCTCCTCAGAAAGACCTGACTTTAATCTCTATTAGCCTGGCTTTATGAATCGATGCTTCAAGGTTTAATATTACCGGCTAATGCTGTGTGGAAATCAAATTCACCCTGGCCCTGTCTCCTCACACACACACACACACCGACCCGACCGACAGGCGCACACACATACACACACACACACACACACACACACACACACACACACACACACACACACACACACACACACACACACACACACACACACACACACACAGTAACACAGTCGCACACACCATCTCACACACACTCTCACTCACACACACAAATCTCTCTCAGCCACACTCTGATGCTGTCCCTTGCCTCCTCTGTGTTCCCAGAGTCTAGAGGGGTTGAATGGGTGTAATGTATCCCCTCCCAGACCACCCTGTCCCCTCCCCTCTTCTCAGCATGATTCATGGAATCAGTTTAGGATGGAAGTCATAATTCCATGTTCCCTCTTTGGAGAAAGGCAGTTAGCTATATCTCCTCCAGGCTCCTGTTTGTCTCACAGCGAGCAGACTTCGCTATATCTCCTCGAGGCTCCTGTTTGTCTCACAGCGAGCAGACTTCGCTATATCTCCTCGAGGCTCCTGTCTGTCTCACAGCGAGCAGACTTCGCTATATCTCCTCCAGGCTCCTATTTGTCTCACAGCGAGCAGACTTCGCTATATCTCCTCGAGGCTCCTGTCTGTCTCACAGCGAGCAGACTTAGCTATATCTCCTCCAGGCTCCTATTTGTCTCACAGCGAGCAGACTTAGCTATATCTCCTCCAGGCTCTTGTCTGTCTCACAGCGAGCAGACTTAGCTATATCTCCTCCAGGCTACTGTCTGTCTCACAGCGAGCAGACTTAGCTATATCTCCTCCAGGCTACTGTCTGTCTCACAGCGAGCAGGCGACAGTTGTAATGTGATCCCCCTAAGGTAGATTTCTGATCTGGAAGTTGCATTAAATTGACTAGCTGGCGGTTTCGAAAGCAGATGAATTTGAGCTGTTTGTTCGTCAGAAGTGGCCAAACCCGAGCTGAGATAGAAAGGGGATATGGAAGAAACACACTTGGCCACAAAGGTCAGGTCCCGCGCTGCACATCGATCCGCCGAGTCGGTTTTGGGAAAAAACTCAGAAAACCTTGATGGAAAATTGTCACTCTGTTTTGTCTCGTTCTACTGTGGTCAGAGGTGTAGGGTGGTAACAGGCAGTGTTTGCCAACACTTGCAAAGTGCTGAGACTGATTTGAGGAGGCATACAGTAACTTCAGGGATAATCACAGTAAACCTAAGAAAGAGTGGACCTGGTTCTCACATTTGATTGGTTGTCACAGTGCTCACACCTAAATATCTGCGGGGTGCTGCGATTTGAGCTGGCTATAGAAGAAGATACCTAAATCGACATGAGATCTTTTTATTTTCGTTAATGTGCAAAAGAAGGAGACAGACTGTAATATCTAGGTAGAGTGTGAGAAGCAGCCCCTCCGTTATGTTTTATCTCTGGTGATAAAGGTTAAATAAAATTTTAAAAATAAAGAAAATAATTGTTACAGCCCCTGTCTACGTTACGTTTTATCTCTGGTGATAATAATAGCAGGCCCTGTCTACGTTACGATTTATCTCTGGTGATAATAAT
Organism: Oncorhynchus nerka; assembly: GCF_034236695.1. NCBI lineage: Eukaryota > Metazoa > Chordata > Actinopteri > Salmoniformes > Salmonidae > Oncorhynchus > Oncorhynchus nerka. The sequence continues at coordinate 82,561,435 of NC_088407.1, read as the reverse complement.
AACAGGCCCTGTCTACGTTACGATTTATCTCTGGTGATAATAATAACAGGCCCTGTCTATGTTACGATTTATCTCTGGTGATAATAATAACAGGCCCTGTCTATGTTATGTTTTATCTCTGGTGATAATAATAGCAGGCCCTGTCTACGTTATGTTTTATCTCTGGTGATAATAGCAGGCCCTGTCTACGTTACAATTTATCTCTGGTGATAATAATAGCAGGCTCTGTCTATGTTACGATTTATCTCTGGTAGTAATAGCCGTCCCTCTCTACGTTACGATTTATCTCTGGTGATAATAGCCGTCCCTCTCTACGTTACGTTTTTATCTCTGGTGATTATAATAACAGGCCCACATCTGAAGCTCTAGTGATGTCATCAACTCTTGAGAGGAGCGTTTGAACAACTCATCATTTTTTTTATACATGGTCGCTAGCTTCTGAGAGGAGATTTGTATAAGCAGCTGTCACTGTGATGATGGCTGAGATGTCAGCGGCTGTAGGCGTATCCCAGAAGACACTGCTTCAAGAGTGCATGGAGGGATAAACTTGTGTCCTCTGACTTTCAATGGATCACTTTTATTCTCCCTCTTTCTCTCTCCCCCTTTCATCTCCTCCAACCTGTCCATCACCATCAAACTTTCCCAACATCGAAAGAAAGAAAACATGCCATTTTCTCAAGCCCAAAGAGGTTCTTTTTGGCACATAGGCAGGGGGCAAAATGTATTCATCCCAAAGTGGCGCAGAATATGTTTTAGTCCAAATTGCTGTCTGTCTGTCTGTCTGACTCCCCTTCACCTTTCCAATTGGCTAACAGCAGGGGGTCGGGGGGGTGGAGGGAAGGTGACAGGGTTTTCCTCAGAAATTATTTGTTTGATGTGTTTATTCACAGTGACCCCTGACATGACGGCACCTTCAGATGGTGTTGGAGTGTGTCTGCCGAGCTAGAGATGACACCCAGGCAGTAAAAATCACAGTCAGACTGGATAATGTGCACTACAGGACAATACGTTGAACAGGCATGTGGCTCAGATATGTGGCTCAGAACTAGCCTTATATAAGGACAGATGTATATATTAAATATTCATTGGATTAGTATGGCCACGCTCAACAGTGACAAAGTCTGCCAAATGTAAGACTTCAGAACAGGTAGACTTGATACTAATGACTTGATATTTAATAATACATCTTGTCCAAGGTAAAGTTTCAAAGCAGAGCAAATCACCCACCTGATATATTGTGCTATTATTAGAGTCTATGATATGCCAAGCGTCAATAAAAACATCTGTCCATCCCTAAGCACGACTCAGATCAATTATCTCTTCCACAGAAATTGATATTTAGGTGAATATGTATTTCCACTTCCAAAATACAGAGAGGAGCTTTTAGCCCATCTAGATATAGCGACGGTCCAGAAAGGGCAGCATTTCCGTTTCAGTTTTGACTTTGTGACTTGTCTAAAGAGAGCGTTATGAAACCGAGAATACTGTTCGGTTGAAGTTTTAATAGTAATCCGATTCGTATATAGGAATGTGAATGTATTCATTATATCCCAAGAGTAGGGTAGACAGCAAGCTTGGTTCAACTGTGTAAAAGGCTTATTGAGTCTACAATAATAGTCTTGGATTTCGAAGCAGTGCAATGAGATGTCAACAGTACGGGGTAATTGTTAGAAAAACAACACAGTTTGACCGTGCTTATTATAAAGGCAAACTCTGTTCATCTGAGCCTTTACATGGTTCTAGCCCCCTAACTGGACCAGAGAGCAACTTGAATGAATGGGGGGAGTATCGTTTTTTCTCATTTAACATTATGTAATTTATGCTATATCATGAAATAATCAGACATGAAATTGAGTGTGTGTGTGTGTGTGTGTGTGTGTGTGTCTGTGTTAATGGAATCCAGACATGGTCAGGGTGAAGGGAGAGGCGTAAGTGCAGGTCTGTGTGTGTTCTGCCCTACTCATGTTTATATAACGAAGCCCCAGTCGCTGGCGAAAGCTTGTTACCTTCTTGCTGTTGCCACGGTAATGTGTGTTATTTACCGCCCCGAAATGTCGCCTGTTTATTTCAGTTGATTTAAGTCCAGGTATATGTGGCAGGGGGAGATTGTGGGGGTTTTGAGTTGTTCACAGGTACTCTAAACTTTTCAAAGTAAATTTAGAGCGGCAAGCAGTACGTCTAAGTCTGTAAATCTAACTCTGTAAGTCTAACTCTGTAAATCTAACTCTGTAAATCTAACTCTGTAAATCTAACTCTCTAAGTCTAACTCTGAAAGTCTAACTCTGAAAGTCTAACTCTGTAAGTCTAACTCTGTAAATCTAACTCTGTAAATCTAACTCTCTAAGTCTAACTCTGAAAGTCTTACTCTGAAAGTCTTACTCTGAAAGTCTAACTCTGTAAGTCTAACTCTGTAAATCTAACTCTGTAAATCTAAATCTCTAAGTCTAACTCTGAAAGTCTTACTCTGAAAGTCTAACTCTGAAAGTCTTACTCTGAAAGTCTAACTCTGAAAGTCTTACTCTGTAAATCTAACTCTGTAAATCTAACTCTCTAAGTCTAACTCTGAAAGTCTTACTCTGAAAGTCTAACTCTGAAAGTCTTACTCTGTAAATCTAACTCTGTAAATCTAACTCTCTAAGTCTAACTCTGAAAGTCTTACTCTGAAAGTCTTACTCTGAAAGTCTTACTCTGAAAGTCTTACTCTGTAAATCTAACTCTGTAAATCTAACTCTGTAAATCTAACTCTCTAAGTCTAACTCTGTAAATCTAACTCTGAGAGTTTATCTCTGTGAGTCTATCTCTGTGAGTCTATCTCTGTGAGTCTATCTCTGTGAGTCTATCTCTGTGAGTCTATCTCTGTGAGTCTATCTCTGTGAGTCTATCTCTGTGAGTCTATCTCTGTGAGTTTATCTCTGTCAGTCTATCTCTGTGAGTCTATCTCTGTGAGTCTATGTCTGTGAGTCTATCTCTGTGAGTCTATCTCTGTGAGTCTATCTCTGTGAGTCTATCTCTGTGAGTCTATCTCTGTGAGTCTATCTCTGTGAGTCTAACTCTGTAAGTCTAACTCTGTGAGTCTAACTCTGTAAGTCTACGTATGTAAGTCTAACTCTTCTCTGTAGCAAAGGGTTGGCAGCAGGGATGTGTACCTCCACCTTTTTTCTTTTAGTAAAATGCTGATCCTCTCTCACTGACTTCCTATGGCAGACAGACCATCAGGTAATTAGACGTCCGAAGTATTCCCAGTAATGTCCAGGCAGTCATAGAGGCGAGGAGGACACCATGACGTTTGAATCTTCAGGTCACCGCAACCACACCAACAATAATGAACTGGCAAGGCCATCTGCAGAGCTAGCAACGTAAACATATGCTTCCCATGCCAATAAAGCCCTTTGAATTGAACTGGGAGGGATGGAGGAGAGGGAGATACTGAATATTTGTTGTTCTCTACAGCTTTTATGACTGCACTGTGTGTGTGTGTGTGTGTGTGTGTGTGTGTGTGTGTGTGTGTGTGTGTGTGTGTGTGTGTGTGTGTGTGTGTGTGTGTGTGTTTACCTCTCACCATTATATACAGTAAATCACTCATTATCTTATTTTCCATAGCAATAAAACAAGACACAACTGGATACAGCTTCAGGCAAAGATAAGACAAGAAAAGATAAGATCAACATTGAAATCCCTGGTCATCGATTGGTTGATTTCAACAACACCTGTAACAGTGTTTTCATCATACTCAGAATTGTCCTCGTCTGTACGATTTACAGGTAAAGTTAACAGGGATAATATACAGGCACCTTTTCTAACTGACAGCCTTATTGTGTCAACAAAAGTAAAAATATGAAAAGATGGCCTTCAAATAATTATAAACTACATCAGCTCCTTTAGGCCACGCCCCTGTCCTTCTCAGCTCTGATTGTCCTCTTCACCTTTCATTCCCCTGGTCTTGATGGACAGATCCCAGAGAGCCTGACAGGAATCAAGGCAGGTAAATATAAGCAGATGAAGGAGAGGGTCTGAAAGACAAACAGTTTATACCATCAGGGGGACCAACCGGCTTCCATATAGCTTTCTTTTTGGAGAAATGTCCTCTGGTCTGATGAAACAAAAATAACTGTTTGGCCATAATGACCATTGTTATGTTATTAAGAGGAAAAAGGGGGAGGCTTGCAAGCCGAAGAACACCATCCCAACCGTGAAGCACGGGGGTGGCAGCATCATGTTAAGGGGGTGCTTTGCTGCAGGGACTGGTGCACATCACAAAATAGATGGCATCATGAGGGAGGAAAATGATGTGGTTATATTGAAGGAACATCTCAAGACATCAGTCAGGAAGTTAAAGCTTGGTCGCAAAGCCAGCAGCATACCACCCTGCATACTACTGCTGGCTTGCTTCTGAAGCTAACCAGGGTTGGTCCTGGTGGGCCAGTAGGAGGCACTCTTTCCTCTGGTCTAAAAAAATGTCCCAATACCCCAGGGCAGTGAGTCGGGACACTGCCGGGTGTAGGGTGCCGTCTTTCGGATGGGACGTTAAACGGGTGTCCTGACTCTCTGAGGTCATTAAAGAGCCCATGGCACTTATAGTAAGAGTAGGGTGTTAACCCCCGTGTCCAGGCTAAATTCCCAATCTGGCCCTCAAACCATCACAGTCACCTAATAATCCCCAGTTTACAATTGGCTCATTCATCCCCCTCCTCTCATTTACACCTGTAACTATTCCCCAGATCGTTGCTGTAAATGAGAACGTGTTCTCAGTCTACTTACCTGGTCAAATAAAGGATAAATAACATGTTTTTTTGGTTAAAAATGGGTTTTCCAAATGGACAATGACCCCAAGCATACTTCCAAAGTTGTGGCAAAATGGCTTAAGGACAACAAAGTCAAGGTATTGGAGTGGCCATCGCAAAGCCCTGACCTCAAACCTATAGAATATTTGTTTGCAGCACTGAATAAGCATGTGCGAGAAAGGATGCCTACAATCCTGACTCAGTTACACCAGCTCTGTCAGGAGGAATGGGCCAAAATTCACCCAACTTATTGTGGGAAGCTTGTGGAAGGCTACCCAATATGTTTGACCCAATTTAAAGGCAATGCTACCAAATACCATTTGAATGTATGTAAACTCCTGACCCATTGGGAATGTGATGAAAGTAATAAATAAATAATTATCTCTACTATTATTCTGACATGTCACATTCTTAAAATAAAGCGGTGATCCTAACTGACCTAAAATACCTAAGGTATTACAGTTTTCCATTTTTATCCATTTGTTAAAATTTCAGAAAAAATATTTTTGCTTTGTGATTATGGGGTGTTATATGTGTAGATTGCTGAGGATTTGGATGTTCAAATAGTCAAGGGGTTTGAATACTTTCTAAAGGCACTATAGACACACTATATACTCACTCACTCACTCACTCACTCACACAAACTACACTGAGACTCTCACACAAAACTCACACACATCACCATTCACCACAAGCATAACGACACACACACACACATACACACACTTTCACACTTGCTGTTACTCTATATTTTTTTTGTCTTATTATTATCATTCCTGATTCCCAGTGACTTTACCCCGCATTTATCTTCCTCAGGTACCTTGATCTGGTTCTGGTACTCCTAGCATTTATCTTCCTCAAGTACCTTGATCTGGTTCTGGTACTCTTTGCATTTATCTTCCTCAGGTACCTTGATCTGGTTCTGGTACTCCTAGCATTTATCTTCCTCAGGTACCTTGATCTGGTTCTGGTACTCCTAGCATTTATCTTCCTCAGGTACCTTGATCTGGTTCTGGTACTCCTAGCATTTATCTTCCTCAGGTACCTTGATCTGGTTCTGGTACTCCTAGCATTTATCTTCCTCAGGTACCTTGATCTGGTTCTGGTACTCCTAGCATTTATCTTCCTCAGGTACCTTGATCTGGTTCTGGTACTCTTTGCATTTATCTTCCTCAGATACCTTGATCTGGTTCTGGTACTCCTAGCATGTATCTTCCTCAGGTACCTTGATCTGGTTCTGGTACTCCTAGCATTTATCTTCCTCAGGTACCTTGATCTGGTTCTGGTACTCCTAGCATTTATCTTCCTCAGGTACCTTGATCTGGTTCTGGTACTCCTAGCATTTATCTTCCTCAGGTACCTTGATCTGGTTCTGGTACTCTTTGCATTTATCTTCCTCAGGTACCTTGATCTGGTTCTGGTACTCTTTGCATTTATCTTCCTCAGGTACCTTGATCTGGTTCTGGTACTCCTAGCATTTATCTTCCTCAGGTACCTTGATCTGGTTCTGGTACTCTTTGCATTTATCTTCCTCAGATACCTTGATCTGGTTCTGGTACTCTTTGCATTTATCTTCCTCAGATACATTGATCTGGTTCTGGTACTCTTTGTATTTATCTTCCTCAGATACCTTGATCTGGTTCTGGTACTCTTTGCATTTATCTTCCTCAGATACCTTGATCTGGTTCTGGTACTCCTAGCATGTATCTTCCTCAGGTACCTTGATCTGGTTCTGGTACTCCTAGCATTTATCTTCCTCAGGTACCTTGATCTGGTTCTGGTACTCTTTGCATTTATCTTCCTCAGATACCTTGATCTGGTTCTGGTACTCCTAGCATTTATCTTCCTCAGATACCTTGATCTGGTTCTGGTACTCCTAGCATTTATCTTCCTCAGGTACCTTGATCTGGTTCTGGTACTCCTAGCATTTATCTTCCTCAGGTACCTTGATCTGGTTCTGGTACTCTTTGCATTTATCTTCCTCAGGTACCTTGATCTGGTTCTGGTACTCTTTGCATTTATCTTCCTCAGGTACCTTGATCTGGTTCTGGTACTCTTTGCATTTATCTTCCTCAGGTACCTTGATCTGGTTCTGGTACTCTTTGCATTTATCTTCCTCAGGTACCTTGATCTGGTTCTGGTACTCCTAGCATTTATCTTCCTCAGGTACCTTGATCTGGTTCTGGTACTCTTTGCATTTATCTTCCTCAGATACCTTGATCTGGTTCTGGTACTCTTTGCATTTATCTTCCTCAGATACATTGATCTGGTTCTGGTACTCTTTGTATTTATCTTCCTCAGATACCTTGATCTGGTTCTGGTACTCTTTGCATTTATCTTCCTCAGATACCTTGATCTGGTTCTGGTACTCCTAGCATGTATCTTCCTCAGGTACCTTGATCTGGTTCTGGTACTCCTAGCATTTATCTTCCTCAGGTACCTTGATCTGGTTCTGGTACTCTTTGCATTTATCTTCCTCAGATACCTTGATCTGGTTCTGGTACTCCTAGCATTTATCTTCCTCAGGTACCTTGATCTGGTTCTGGTACTCCTAGCTTTTATCTTCCTCAGGTACCTTGATCTGGTTCTGGTACTCATTGCATTTATCTTCCTCAGGTACCTTGATCTGGTTCTGGTACTCTTTGCATTTATCTTCCTCAGGTACCTTGATCTGGTTCTGGTACTCCTAGCATGTATCTTCCTCAGGTACCTTGATCTGGTTCTGGTACTCCTAGCATTTATCTTCCTCAGGTACCTTGATCTGGTTCTGGTACTCTTTGCATTTATCTTCCTCAGATACCTTGATCTGGTTCTGGTACTCCTAGCATTTATCTTCCTCAGGTACCTTGATCTGGTTCTGGTACTCCTAGCATTTATCTTCCTCAGGTACCTTGATCTGGTTCTGGTACTCTTTGCATTTATCTTCCTCAGGTACCTTGATCTGGTTCTGGTACTCTTTGCATTTATCTTCCTCAGGTACCTTGATCTGGTTCTGGTACTCTTTGCATTTATCTTCCTCAGGTACCTTGATCTGGTTCTGGTACTCTTTGCATTTATCTTCCTCAGGTACCTTGATCTGGTTCTGGTACTCCTAGCATTTATCTTCCTCAGGTACCTTGATCTGGTTCTGGTACTCTTTGCATTTATCTTCCTCAGATACCTTGATCTGGTTCTGGTACTCTTTGCATTTATCTTCCTCAGATACATTAATCTGGTTCTGGTACTCTTTGTATTTATCTTCCTCAGATACCTTGATCTGGTTCTGGTACTCTTTGCATTTATCTTCCTCAGATACCTTGATCTGGTTCTGGTACTCCTAGCATGTATCTTCCTCAGGTACCTTGATCTGGTTCTGGTACTCCTAGCATTTATCTTCCTCAGGTACCTTGATCTGGTTCTGGTACTCTTTGCATTTATCTTCCTCAGATACCTTGATCTGGTTCTGGTACTCCTAGCATTTATCTGCCTCAGGTACCTTGATCTGGTTCTGGTACTCCTAGCTTTTATCTTCCTCAGGTACCTTGATCTGGTTCTGGTACTCTTTGCATTTATCTTCCTCAGGTACCTTGATCTGGTTCTGGTACTCTTTGCATTTATCTTCCTCAGGTACCTTGATCTGGTTCTGGTACTCTTTGCATTTATCTTCCTCAGGTACCTTGATCTGGTTCTGGTACTCTTTGCATTTATCTTCCTCAGGTACCTTGATCTGGTTCTGGTACTCCTAGCATTTATCTTCCTCAGGTACCTTGATCTGGTTCTGGTACTCTTTGCATTTATCTTCCTCAGATACCTTGATCTGGTTCTGGTACTCTTTGCATTTATCTTCCTCAGATACATTGATCTGGTTCTGGTACTCTTTGTATTTATCTTCCTCAGATACCTTGATCTGGTTCTGGTACTCCTAGCATTTATCTTCCTCAGGTACCTTGATCTGGTTCTGGTACTCTTTGCATTTATCTTCCTCAGATACCTTGATCTGGTTCTGGTACTCCTAGCATTTATCTTCCTCAGGTACCTTGATCTGGTTCTGGTACTCCTAGCATTTATCTTCCTCAGGTACCTTGATATGGTTCTGGTACTCTTTGCATTTATCTTCCTCAGATACCTTGATCTGGTTCTGGTACTCCTAGCATTTATCTTCCTCAGATACCTTGATCTGGTTCTGGTACTCTTAGCATTTATCTTCCTCAGGTACCTTGATCTGGTTCTGGTACTCCTAGCATTTATCTTCCTCAGATACCTTGATCTGGTTCTGGTACTCTTTGCATTTATCTTCCTCAGATACATTAATCTGGTTCTGGTACTCTTTGTATTTATCTTCCTCAGATACCTTGATCTGGTTCTGGTACTCTTTGCATTTATCTTCCTCAGATACCTTGATCTGGTTCTGGTACTCCTAGCATGTATCTTCCTCAGGTACCTTGATCTGGTTCTGGTACTCCTAGCATTTATCTTCCTCAGGTACCTTGATCTGGTTCTGGTACTCTTTGCATTTATCTTCCTCAGATACCTTGATCTGGTTCTGGTACTCCTAGCATTTATCTGCCTCAGGTACCTTGATCTGGTTCTGGTACTCTAGCTTTATCTTCCTCAGGTACCTTGATCTGGTTCTGGTACTCTTTGCATTTATCTTCCTCAGGTACCTTGATCTGGTTCTGGTACTCTTTGCATTTATCTTCCTCAGGTACCTTGATCTGGTTCTGGTACTCTTTGCATTTATCTTCCTCAGGTACCTTGATCTGGTTCTGGTACTCTTTGCATTTATCTTCCTCAGGTACCTTGATCTGGTTCTGGTACTCTAGCATTTATCTTCCTCAGGTACCTTGATCTGGTTCTGGTACTCTTTGCATTTATCTTCCTCAGATACCTTGATCTGGTTCTGGTACTCTTTGCATTTATCTTCCTCAGATACATTGATCTGGTTCTGGTACTCTTTGTATTTATCTTCCTCAGATACCTTGATCTGGTTCTGGTACTCTAGCATTTATCTTCCTCAGGTACCTTGATCTGGTTCTGGTACTCTTTGCATTTATCTTCCTCAGATACCTTGATCTGGTTCTGGTACTCCTAGCATTTATCTTCCTCAGGTACCTTGAACTGGTTCTGGTACTCCTAGCATTTATCTTCCTCAGGTACCTTGATATGGTTCTGGTACTCTTTGCATTTATCTTCCTCAGATACCTTGATCTGGTTCTGGTACTCCTAGCATTTATCTTCCTCAGATACCTTGATCTGGTTCTGGTACTCTTAGCATTTATCTTCCTCAGGTACCTTGATCTGGTTCTGGTACTCCTAGCATTTATCTTCCTCAGATACCTTGATCTGGTTCTGGTACTCTTTGCATTTATCTTCCTCAGGTACCTTGATCTGGTTCTGGTACTCCTAGCATTTACCTTCCTCAGGTACCTTGATCTGGTTCTGGTACTCTTTGCATTTATCTTCCTCAGATACCTTGATCTGGTTCTGGTACTCCTAGCATTTATCTTCCTCAGATACCTTGATCTGGTTCTGGTACTCTTTGCATTTATCTTCCTCAGATACCTTGATCTGGTTCTGGTACTCCTAGCATTTATCTTCCTCAGATACCTTGATCTGGTTCTGGTACTCTTAGCATTTATCTTCCTCAGATACCTTGATCTGGTTCTTGTACTCTTTGCATTTATCTTCCTCAGGTACCTTGATCTGGTTCTGGTACTCCTAGAATTTATCTTCCTCAGATACCTTGATCTGGTTCTGGTACTCCTTGCATTTATCTTCCTCAGGTACCTTGATCTGGTGCTGGTACTCTTTGCATTTATCTTCCTCAGGTACCTTGATCTGGTTCTGGTACTCTTTGCATTTATCTTCCTCAGGTACCTTGATCTGGTTCTGGTACTCTTTGCATTTATCTTCCTCAGGTACCTTGATCTGGTTCTGGTACTCTTTGCATTTATCTTCCTCAGGTACCTTGATCTGGTTCTGGTACTCTTTGCATTTATCTTCCTCAGATACCTTGATCTGGTTCTGGTACTCCTAGCATTTATCTTCCTCAGGTACCTTGATCTGGTTCTGGTACTCTTTGCATTTATCTTCCTCAGATACATTGATCTGGTTCTGGTACTCTTTGTATTTATCTTCCTCAGATACCTTGATCTGGTTCTGGTACTCTTTGCATTTATCTTCCTCAGATACCTTGATCTGGTTCTGGTACTCTTTGTATTTATCTTCCTCAGATACCTTGATCTGGTTCTGGTACTCCTAGCATTTATCTTCCTCAGGTACCTTGATCTGGTTCTGGTACTCTTTGCATTTATCTTCCTCAGGTACCTTGATCTGGTTCTGGTACTCCTAGCATTTATCTGCCTCAGGTACCTTGATCTGGTTCTGGTACTCCTAGCTTTTATCTTCCTCAGGTACCTTGATCTGGTTCTGGTACTCTTTGCATTTATCTTCCTCAGGTTTGATCTGGTCTGGTACTCTTTGCATTTATCTTCCTCAGGTACCTTGATCTGGTTCTGGTACTCTTTGCATTTATCTTCCTCAGGTACCTTGATCTGGTTCTGGTACTCTTTGCATTTATCTTCCTCAGGTACCTTGATCTGGTTCTGGTACTCTAGCATTTATCTTCCTCAGGTACCTTGATCTGGTTCTGGTACTCTTTGCATTTATCTTCCTCAGATACCTTGATCTGGTTCTGGTACTCTTTGCATTTATCTTCCTCAGATACATTGATCTGGTTCTGGTACTCTTTGTATTTATCTTCCTCAGATACCTTGATCTGGTTCTGGTACTCCTAGCATTTATCTTCCTCAGGTACCTTGATCTGGTTCTGGTACTCTTTGCATTTATCTTCCTCAGATACCTTGATCTGGTTCTGGTACTCCTAGCATTTATCTTCCTCAGGTACCTTGATCTGGTTCTGGTACTCCTAGCATTTATCTTCCTCAGGTACCTTGATATGGTTCTGGTACCTTTGCATTTATCTTCCTCAGATACCTTGATCTGGTTCTGGTACTCCTAGCATTTATCTTCCTCAGATACCTTGATCTGGTTCTGGTACTCTTAGCATTTATCTTCCTCAGGTACCTTGATCTGGTTCTGGTACTCCTAGCATTTATCTTCCTCAGATACCTTGATCTGGTTCTGGTACTCTTTGCATTTATCTTCCTCAGGTACCTTGATCTGGTTCTGGTACTCCTAGCATTTACCTTCCTCAGGTACCTTGATCTGGTTCTGGTACTCTTTGCATTTATCTTCCTCAGATACCTTGATCTGGTTCTGGTACTCCTAGCATTTATCTTCCTCAGATACCTTGATCTGGTTCTGGTACTCTTTGCATTTATCTTCCTCAGATACCTTGATCTGGTTCTGGTACTCCTAGCATTTATCTTCCTCAGATACCTTGATCTGGTTCTGGTACTCTTAGCATTTATCTTCCTCAGATACCTTGATCTGGTTCTTGTACTCTTTGCATTTATCTTCCTCAGGTACCTTGATCTGGTTCTGGTACTCCTAGAATTTATCTTCCTCAGATACCTTGATCTGGTTCTGGTACTCCTTGCATTTATCTTCCTCAGGTACCTTGATCTGGTGCTGGTACTCTTTGCATTTATCTTCCTCAGGTACCTTGATCTGGTTCTGGTACTCTTTGCATTTATCTTCCTCAGGTACCTTGATCTGGTTCTGGTACTCTTTGCATTTATCTTCCTCAGGTACCTTGATCTGGTTCTGGTACTCTTTGCATTTATCTTCCTCAGGTACCTTGATCTGGTTCTGGTACTCTTTGCATTTATCTTCCTCAGATACCTTGATCTGGTTCTGGTACTCCTAGCATTTATCTTCCTCAGGTACCTTGATCTGGTTCTGGTACTCCTAGCATTTATCTTCCTCAGGTACCTTGATATGGTTCTGGTACTCTTTGCATTTATCTTCCTCAGATACCTTGATCTGGTTCTGGTACTCCTAGCATTTATCTTCCTCAGATACCTTGATCTGGTTCTGGTACTCTTAGCATTTATCTTCCTCAGGTACCTTGATCTGGTTCTGGTACTCCTAGCATTTATCTTCCTCAGATACCTTGATCTGGTTCTGGTACTCTTTGCATTTATCTTCCTCAGATACATTAATCTGGTTCTGGTACTCTTTGTATTTATCTTCCTCAGATACCTTGATCTGGTTCTGGTACTCTTTGCATTTATCTTCCTCAGATACCTTGATCTGGTTCTGGTACTCCTAGCATGTATCTTCCTCAGGTACCTTGATCTGGTTCTGGTACTCCTAGCATTTATCTTCCTCAGGTACCTTGATCTGGTTCTGGTACTCTTTGCATTTATCTTCCTCAGATACCTTGATCTGGTTCTGGTACTCCTAGCATTTATCTGCCTCAGGTACCTTGATCTGGTTCTGGTACTCCTAGCTTTTATCTTCCTCAGGTACCTTGATCTGGTTCTGGTACTCTTTGCATTTATCTTCCTCAGGTACCTTGATCTGGTTCTGGTACTCTTTGCATTTATCTTCCTCAGGTACCTTGATCTGGTTCTGGTACTCTTTGCATTTATCTTCCTCAGGTACCTTGATCTGGTTCTGGTACTCTTTGCATTTATCTTCCTCAGGTACCTTGATCTGGTTCTGGTACTCCTAGCATTTATCTTCCTCAGGTACCTTGATCTGGTTCTGGTACTCTTTGCATTTATCTTCCTCAGATACCTTGATCTGGTTCTGGTACTCTTTGCATTTATCTTCCTCAGATACATTGATCTGGTACTCTTTGTATTTATCTTCCTCAGATACCTTGATCTGGTTCTGGTACTCTTTGCATTTATCTTCCTCAGGTACCTTGATCTGGTTCTGGTACAGCATTTATCTGCCTCAGGTACCTTGATCTGGTTCTGGTACTCCTAGCTTTTATCTTCCTCAGGTACCTTGATCTGGTTCTGGTACTCTTTGCATTTATCTTCCTCAGGTACCTTGATCTGGTTCTGGTACTCTTTTGCATTTATCTTCCTCAGATACCCTGATCTGGTTCTGGTACTCCTAGCATTTATCTTCCTCAGGTACCTTGATCTGGTTCTGGTACTCTAGCATTTATCTTCCTCAGGTACCTTGATATGGTTCTGGTACTCTTTGCATTTATCTTCCTCAGATACCTTGATCTGGTTCTGGTACTCTTTGCATTTATCTTCCTCAGATACCTTGATCTTCTGGTACTCTTAGTTTATCTTCCTCAGGTACCTTGATCTGGTTCTGGTACTCCTAGCATTTATCTTCCTCAGATACCTTGATCTGGTTCTGGTACTCTTTGCATTTATCTTCCTCAGGTACCTTGATCTGGTTCTGGTACTCCTAGCATTTACCTTCCTCAGGTACCTTGATCTGGTTCTGGTACTCTTTGCATTTATCTTCCTCAGATACCTTGATCTGGTTCTGGTACTTAGCATTTATCTTCCTCAGATACCTTGATCTGGTTCTGTACTCTTTGCATTTATCTTCCTCAGATACCTTGATCTGGTTCTGGTACTCCTAGCATTTATCTTCCTCAGATACCTTGATCTGGTTCTGGTACTCTTAGCATTTATCTTCCTCAGATACCTTGATCTGGTTCTTGTACTCTTTGCATTTATCTTCCTCAGGTACCTTGATCTGGTTCTGGTACTCCTAGAATTTATCTTCCTCAGATACCTTGATCTGGTTCTGGTACTCCTTGCATTTATCTTCCTCAGGTACCTTGATCTGGTGCTGGTACTCTTTGCATTTATCTTCCTCAGGTACCTTGATCTGGTTCTGGTACTCTTTGCATTTATCTTCCTCAGGTACCTTGATCTGGTTCTGGTACTCTTTGCATTTATCTTCCTCAGGTACCTTGATCTGGTTCTGGTACTCTTTGCATTTATCTTCCTCAGGTACCTTGATCTGGTTCTGGTACTCTTTGCATTTATCTTCCTCAGATGCCTTGATCTGGTTCTGGCACTACTTGCATTTATCTTCCTCAAATACATTGATCCTGTTCTGGTACTATTTTTCTACAATGTAGAAAAACTCTTGAATGAATAGGTGGGTCCAAACTTTTGACTGGTTTGTATCAAGTTGGCATCTAAATTGTTTGAAATAAAATCATGTGAGAATCTTATTTTTGCCATATGAGCTAACTGTGATACAGCTGCCCAGTAAAAAGCACCAGATGCCAATTAGCTGATTTGCTTTTCATACACCCACTCCTTCAACACACCCACTTGTCCATCCTCCGCTCGTCATATCAGCTGTCCACCTGTTTTTGTTGGCTATTTACCATGTTCTTACCTTTCCACTGTTGAATACACATCCCCACTCATAAAATACAGCATATTTTTCATGATTTTGGTAAAGCAAGCCAGTGGTCAACATTTAACATTTTATCAGCATTTTGTCAACATTTAAGAATGTTGTATTTTGGTTGTTTGGATGTCCTTTGATTGCGACGACCCAACGTTAGAAATGAAACTATTCACACCTGTCTTTAATGGCAAACTGGAAGCTTATATCTCTGAGGGACTTTATAGTACCCCAAGCATACTTCCAAAGTTCTTAAGGACAACAAAGTCAAGATTTTGGGGGTGGCCATCACAAAGTCCCCATAGAACAACTGTGCGCAGAACTGGAAAAGCGTGTGCGAGCAAGGAAGCCTACCAACCTGACTCAAATCAAATCGAGGTTTATTTGTCACATGCGCCAAATACAACAGTGAAATGCTTACTTACAGGCTCTAACCAATAGTGCGGAGAAAAAAGTGTGTGTGTGTGTGTGTGTGTGTAGGTAAGTAAATAAATAAAACAACAGTAAAAAGACATTTGAAAATGAGAGTAGCAAGGCTATATACAGACACCGGTTAGTCAGGCTTATTGAGGTAGTATGTACATGTAGATATGGTTAAAGTGACTATGCATATATGATGAACTGAGAGTAGCAGTAACGTAAAAAGAGGGGTTGGGGGGGGTGACACAATGCAAATAGTCTGGGTAACCATTTGGTTACCTGTTCATGAGTCTTTGGGGTAAAAACTGGCTTTGGGGTAAAAACTGTTGAGGAGCCTTTTTGTCCAAGACTTGGCACTCCAGTACCACTTGCCATGCGGTAGTAGAGAGAACAGTCTATGACTGGGGTGGCTGGGGTCTTTGACAATTTTCAGGGCCTTCCTCTGACACCGCCTGGTTCTAGAGGTCCTGGATGGCAGGCAGATTTGCCCCAGTGATGTACTGGGCCATACACACTACCCTCTGAAGTGCCTTGCGGTCGGAGGCCGAGCAATTTCCGTACCAGGCAGTGAAGCAACCGGTCAGGATGCTCTCGATGTTGCAGCCATAGAACCTTTTGAGGATCTCAGGACCCATGCCAAATCTTTTTAGTTTCCTGAGGGGGAAAAGGTTGTGTTATGCCTCTTCACGACTGTCTTGGTGTGTTTGGACCATTCTAATTTGTTGTTGTTGATGTGGACACCAAGGAATTTGAAGCTCTCAACCTACACTACAGCCACGTCAATGAGAATGGGGACGTGCTCCTTTTCCTGTAGTCCACAATCATCTCCTTGGTCTTGGTTACTTTGAGGGATGGGTTGTTATTTTGGCACCACCCGGCCAGGTCTCTGACCTCCTCCTTGTAGGCTGTCTCATCGTTGTCTGGTGATCACTGTTGTGTCGTCAGAAAACTTAATGATGGTGTTGGAGTCGTGCCTGGCCATGCAGTCGTGGGTGAACAGGGAGTACAGGAGGGGACTGAGCACGCACCCCTGGGGATCTCCAGCGTTGAGGATCAGCGTGGCAGATGTGTTAATACCTACCCTCACCACCTGGGGGCGGCCCGTCACGAAGTCCTGGTTGCAGAGGGAGGTGTTTAGTCCCAGGTTCCTTAGCTTAGTGATGAGCTTTGAGGGTACTATGGTGTTGAACGCTGAGCTGTAGTCAATGAATAGCATTCTCACATAGGTGTTCCTTTTGCCCAGGTGGGAAAGGGCAGTGTGGGGGTGCAATGGAGATTGCATCATCTGTGGATCTGTGGTTTCTGGGATAATGGGTTGATTTGAGCCATTTCCAGCCTTTCAAAGCACTTCATGGCTACGGACGTGTATGCCACGGGTCTGTAGTCATTTAGGCAGGTTGCCTTTGTGTTCTTGGGGACAGGGACTATGGTAGTCTGCTTGAAGCATGTTGGTATTACAGACTCAATCAGGAAAATGTTGAAAATGTCAGTGAAGACACCTGCCAGTTGGTCAGGACATGCCCTGAGTACACGTCCTGGCAATCAATCTTGCCCCGCAGCGAATGTGAATGTTGACCTGTTTAAAGGTCTTACTCACGTCGGCTACGGAGAGCGTGATCACAAAGTCGTGCGGAACAGCTGATGCTCTCATGCATGCCTCAGTGTTGCTTGCCTCGAAGCGAGCATAGGAGTGATTTAGCTAGTCTGGTAGGCTCGTGTCACTGGGCAGCTCGCGGCTGTGCTTCCATTTGTAGTCTGTAATAGTTTGCAGGCCCTGCCACATCCGACGAGCGTGGGAGCCAGTGTAGTATGATTCAATCTTAGCCCTGTATTGACGCTTTGCCTGTTTGATGGTTCATCGCAGGGCATAGTGGGATTTCTTTTAACCTTCCAGGTTAGAGTCCCGCGCCTTTGAAAGCAGCAGCTCTACCCTTTAGCTCACTGCGAATGTTGCCTCTAATCCATGGCTTCTGGTTGGGGTATGTACGTACAGTCACTGTGGGGACGACATCCTCAATGCACTTATTGATAAACCCAGTGACTGACTCAGTTACACCAGCTCTGTCAGGAGGAAAGGGCCAAAATTCACCCAACTTTTTGTGGAAGCTTGTGGAAGGCTATCCGAAACATTTGACCCAGGTTAAACAATTTAAAGGCAATGCTACCAAATACTAATTGAGTGTATGTAAACTTCTGACCCATTGGGAATGTGATGAAAGAAATAAAAGCTGAAATAAATAATTCTCTCTACTATTATTCTGAAATTTCACATTCTTAAAATAAAGTGGTGATCCTAACTGACCTAAGACAGGGATTTTTTACCAGGATTAAATGTCAGGAATTGTGAAAAACTGAGTTTAAATGTAGTTGGCTAAGGTGTATGTAAACTTCCGACTTCAACTTTATGTGTCATTCCTGCAATGCAGGTACAGTTGAATGGAGCCCCTGAATTGGAAGTCACTGCAAAAGAGATCACATTATTAATCACTACTATATTTCTCTGAAGGCGCAATGCAGTTTTTACCATAATAACAAGTAGCAAGAAGGGTAGAGGTTTTAAATATCTGTGTTCCATTTCAGTATCCAGCGGTAGCTGTCAATATTTACCTGGTTATTCTAATAAACCCATTTCAGCATCCAGCGGTAGCTGTCAATATTTATCTGGTTATTCTAATAAACCCATTTCAGTATTCAGCTGTAGCTGTCAATATTTACCTGGTTATTCAAATGAACCCATTGCCTTAAGCTGCAGAACAACTTGATCTCGTTTCTGATTTCTTTCCGCAAATCACAGTGTTGACAGGGAGACAAATTGCAGGGAAAGGAAGAGTGAGTTTGAATGAATGCTACTCTGTATGTGGTGCTAACACAATCATGACTCAAATAGGAGAAAAAAACTAGATTAAAATGACAGCTTATTCACACCGCTCCTGAACAAACCTATTGGCAGTTCTACTCCAGGTAGAATAAATACAGTGTGGATAAAGGAAACTAGAATGAGATTTCTTCAGGGATAGTTTCCATCCCCAGTTTGATATGGCTTCCAGCCGTCCACAATGTAAGGAAGAGCTTAGAAACTATTAGCTTTGTCAATAGTGATACTTGCATTATAGCTGAATATCAGTTATGGTGATGGAGCACATATCCTTGTTCTCAGTTCCTGCCTGTGTGTGTCAGTGACAGTGAGTGCCCTGTCTTGTCCTGGCTTGTCCTGTCTTGTCCTGTCTTTTCCTGTCTTGTCCTGTCTTGTCTTTTCCTGTCTTGTCCTGTCCAGTATTGGCCTGTCCTGTCCAGTCTTGTCCTGTCTTGTCCTGTCCTGTCTTGTTCTGTCTTGTCCTGTCCAGTCAAGTCCTGTCCTGTCTTGTCCTGTCCAGTCTTGTCCTGTCTTGTCCAGTCTTGTCCTGTCTTGTCTTGTCTTGTCCTGTCCTGTCTTGTCCTGTCTTGTCTTGTCCTGTCTTGTCTTGTCCAGTATTGTCCTGTCCAGTCAAGTCCTGTCCTGTCTTGTCCTGTCCAGTCTTGTCCTGTCTTGTCCTGTCTTGTCTTGTCTTGTCCTGTCCAGTCTTGTCCTGTCTTGTCTTGTCCTGTCCTGTCTTGTCTTGTCCTGTCCAGTATTGGCCTGTCCTGTCTTGTCATGTCCAGTCTTGTCCTGTCTTGTCCTGTCCTGTCTTGTTCTGTCTTGTCCTGTCCAGTCAAGTCCTGTCCTGTCTTGTCCTGTCCAGTCTTGTCCTGTCTTGTCCTGTCCAGTCTTGCCCTGTCTTGTCTTGTCCTGTCCTGTCCAGTCTTGTCCTGTCCTGTCCAGTCTTGTCCTGTCTTGTCCTGTCCAGTATTGGCCTGTCCTGTCTTGTCCTGTCCTGTCTTGTTCTGTCTTGTCTTGTCCTGTCCTGTCCAGTCTTGTCCTGTCTTGTCCTGTCCAGTCTTGTCCTGTCTTGTCTTGTCCTGTCCAGTATTGGCCTGTCCTGTCTTGTCATGTCCAGTCTTGTCCTGTCTTGTCCTGTCCTGTCTTGTTCTGTCTTGTCCAGTCTTGTCCTGTCCTGTCTTGTCCTGTCCAGTCTTGTCCTGTCCAGTCTTGTCCTGTCTTGTCTTGTCCTGTCCTGTCTTGTCCTGTGTAAACCATACTTTATGGTCAGCACTTCAGATTCAATACAAGGTCATTTCGAATACTCTCCCACCTCTCCATCCAGCTCTCTCACTCTTACCGCTCTCTTCATCCCTCCTCTCTCTATCCTCTCGCTTTCTTTCTCTCACTCTCTCTATCTCTCTCCCCCCTCTCTCTCACTCTGTCTATCTCTCTCCCCCTCTCTCTCACTCTTACCGCTCTCTTCATCCCTCCTCTCTCTATCCTCTCGCTTTCTCTCTCTCACTCTCTCTATCTCTCTCCCCCCTCTCTCTCACTCTTACCACTCTCTTCATCCCTCCTCTCTCTATCCTCTCGCTTTCTCTCTCTCACTCTCTCTATCTCTCTCCCCCCTCTCTCTCACTCTTACCACTCTCTTCATCCCTCCTCTCTCTATCCTCTCGCTTTCTCTCTCTCACTCTCTCTCCCCCTCTCTCTCACTCTCTCTATCTCTCTCCCCCTCTCTCTCACTCTTACCACTCTCTTCATCCCTCCTCTCTCTATCCTCTCGCTTTCTCTCTCTCACTCTCTATCCCCCTCTCTCTCACTCTCTCTATCTCTCCCCCCTCTCTCTCACTCTTACCACTCTCTTCATCCCTCCTCTCTCTATCTCTCTCCTCTCTCTCTCACTCTTACCGCTCTCTTCATCCCTCCTCTCTCTATCTTCTCGCTTTCTCTCTCTCACTCTCTCTATCTATCTCCCCCTCTCTCTCACTCTCTCTATCTCTCTCCACCCTCTCTCTCACTCTTACCGCTCTCTTCATCCCTCCTCTCTCTATCTCTCTCCCCCCTCTCTCTCACTCTTACCGCTCTCTTCATCCCTCCTCTCTCTCACTCTTACCGCTCTCTTCATCCCTCCTCTCTCTATCCTCTCGCTTTCTCTCTCTCACTCTCTCTATCTCTCTCCCCCTCTCTCTCACTCTTACCGCTCTCTTCATCCCTCCTCTCTCTATCCTCTCGCTTTCTCTCTCTCACTCTCTCTATCTCTCTCCCCCTCTCTCTCACTCTTATCGCTCTCTTCATCCCTCCTCTCTTCTCTCCTCCTCTATCTCTTCCCCCTCTCTCTCACTCTCTCTATCTCTCTCCCCTCTCTCTCACTCTTACCACTCTCTTCATCCCTCCTTCTCCCTCCCTCTCACTTTCTCTCTCTCATCCCTCTCTCTCTATCCTCTCTCTCTCTCTCTCACTCTCTCTATCTCTCTCCCCCTCTCTCTCACTCTTACCGCTCTCTTCATCCCTTCTCTCTCTATCCTCTCCCCCTCTCTCTCACTCTTACTATCTCTCATCCCTCCTCTCTCTCACTCTTACCACTCTCTTCATCCCTCCTCTCTCTATCCTCTCGCTTTCTCTCTCCCCCTCTCTCTCTCTCCGCTCTCTTCATCCCTCCCTCTCTCTCTCTCTCTCACTCTTACCGCTCTCTTCATCCCTCCTCTCTCTATTCTTACGCTCTCTTCTCCCTCCTCTCTCTATCTCTCTCCCCCCTCTCTCTCACTCTCTCTATCTCTCTCCCCCTCTCTCTCACTCTTACCACTCTCTTCATCCCTCCTCTCTATCTATCCCCCCTCTCTCTGTCTCTATCTCTTTCATCCCTCCTCTCTCTCACTCTTACCACTCTCTTCATCCCTCCTCTCTCTATCCTCTCGCTTTCTCTCTCTCACTCTCTCTATCTCTCTCCCCCTCTCTCTCATTCTTACTCTCTTCATCCCTCTCTCTCTATCCTCTCACTTTCTCTCTCTCACTCTCTCTCTCTCTCCCCCTCTCTCTCACTCTTACCACTCTCTTCATCCCTCCTCTCTCTATCCTCTCGCTCTCTGTCTCTATCTCTCCCCCTCTCTCTCACTCTTACCGCTCTCTTCATCCCCTCTCTCTGTCTAACTCTCCCCCCTCTCTCTCACTCTCTCTATCTCTTCATCCCTCCTCTCTCTCATTCTTACCGCTCTCTTCATCCCTCCTCTCTCTATCCTCTCACTTTCTCTCTCTCACTCTCTCTATCTCTCTCCCCCTCTCTCTCACTCTTACCACTCTCTTCATCCCTCCTCTCTCTATCCTCTCGCTTTCTCTCTCTCACTCTCTCTATCTCTCCCCCCTCTCTCTCACTCTTTTCGCTCTCTTCATCCCTCCTCTCTCTATCCTCTCGCTTTCTCTCTCTCACTCTCTCTATCTCTCTCCCCCTCTCTCTCACTCTTACCACTCTCTTCATCCCTCCTCTCTCTATCCTCTCGCTTTCTCTCTCTCACTCTCTCTATCTCTCTCCCCCTCTCTCTCACTCTTACCACTCTCTTCATCCCTCCTCTCTCTATCCTCTATCCTCTCTCACTCTCTCTCTCTCTCTCTCTCTCTGTCCCTCTCTCTGACTCTCTCTGTCTCTTCATCCCTCCTCTCTGATCTCTTACCGCTCTCTTCATCCCTCCTCTCTCTATCCTCTCGCTTTCTCTCTCTCACTCTCTCTATCTCTCTCCCCCCTCTCTCTCTCTCTATAGCGCTCTCTCTCTTCTTCCATCTCACCTATTTTCTCTCCCTCCATTCCTTTCCTCTCGAGGACTGTCGATCCAGCAAGTTCTCAGCAGATTAAAATGGCCTGGCATCTGTCTGTGTTTGCAGTATACTGCCTGGCTTGGCAAGCACAGCCACAGTGGCAGCAGCAGCAACAACAGCCACAGCAGACAGTGAATTAAAATGCTCGTTCTGCCTCATCAACACCTTTGATATCTCCATAAGCCACAGCCACGGGAGCTCCTGAGTGTTAGTATGTGAATGTCTATTCTTCATCTCCCATTGATGCCAGTTTGGAGACGGTTAGTGGATGATAGCATATTTTTTATTGCCTCTCTCTGTGAGAGTGTTGAGGGAGTTAGTGCTGGTTCATTCCCCCTCTCTGTGAGAGTGTTGAGGGAGTTAGTGCTGGTTCATTCCCCCTCTCTGTGAGAGTGTTGAGGGAGTTAGTGCTGGTTCATTCCCCGTCTCTGTGAGAGTGTTGAGGGAGTTAGTGCTGGTTCATTCCCCCTCTCTGTGAGAGTGTTGAGGGAGTTAGTGCTGGTTCATTCCCCCTCTCTGTGAGAGTGTTGAGGGAGTTAGTGCTGGTTCATTCCCCCTCTCTGTGAGAGTGTGGAGGGAGTGACTGCTGGTTCATTCCCCCTGTCTGTGAGAGTGTTGAGGGAGTTAGTGCTGGTTCATTCCCCTGTCTGTTGTTGAGTGCTGGTTCATTCCCCCTGTCTGTGAGAGTGTGAGGGGAGTTAGTGCTGGTTCATTCCCCTCTCTGTGAGAGTGTTGAGGGAGTTAGTGCTGGTTCATTCCCCTCTCTGTGAGAGTGTTGAGGGTGTTAGTGCTGGATCATTCCCCCTCTCTGTGAGAGTGTTGATTCCCCCTCTCTGGGAGTTAGTGCTGGTTCATTCCCCCTCTCTGTTAGAGTGTTGAGGGAGTTAGTGCTGGTTCATTCCCCTCTCTGTGAGAGTGTTGAGGGAGTTAGTGCTGGTTCATTCCCCTCTCTGTGAGAGTGTTGAGGGAGTTAGTGCTGGTTCATTCCCCCTCTCTGTGAGAGTGTTGAGGGAGTTAGTGCTGTTTTCCCCTCTCTGTGAGGTGTTTAGGGAGTTAGTGCTGGTTCATTCCCCCTGTCTGTGAGAGTGTTGAGGGAGTTAGTGCTGGTTCATTCCCCCTCTCTGTGAGAGTGTGGAGGGAGTGACTGCTGGTTCATTCCCCCTGTCTGTGAGAGTGTTGAGGGAGTTAGTGCTGGTTCATTCCCCCTGTCTGTGAGAGTGTGGAGGGAGTTAGTGCTGGTTCATTCCCCCTCTCTGTGAGAGTGTTGAGGGAGTTAGTGCTGGTTCATTCCCCCTGTCTGTGAGAGTGTTGAGGGAGTTAGTGCTGGTTCATTCCCCCTCTCTGTGAGAGTGTGGAGGGAGGGAGTGACTGCTGGTTCATTCCCCCTGTCTGTGAGAGTGTTGAGGGAGTTAGTGCTGGTTCATTCCCCCTGTCTGTGAGAGTGTGGAGGGAGTTAGTGCTGGTTCATTCCCACTCTCTGTGAGAGTGTTGAGGGAGTTAGTGCTGGTTCATTCCCCCTCTCTGTGAGAGTGTTGAGGGAGTTAGTGCTGGTTCATTCCCCCTCTCTGTGAGAGTCTTGAGGGAGTTAGTGCTGGTTCATTCCCCCTCTCTGTGAGAGTGTGGATGGAGTTAGTGCTGGTTCATTCCCCCTCTTTGTGAGAGTGTGGAGGGAGTTAGTGCTGGTTCATTCCCCCTCTCTGTGAGAGTGTTGAGGGAGTTAGTGCTGGTTCATTCCCCCTCTCTGTGAGAGTGTTGAGGGAGTTAGTGCTGGTTCATTCCCCTTCTCTGTGAGAGTGTTAGTTACTGCTGATTGTCAAAGACATGAGCTTGAAAGATGTTTTGCGGCGATGCAGTGTTGAGTCGGCTGATGTGGAAGACGTGAAGTTGTCTTTAATTGAAGTATTCATTTAGTGAGTATGATTCTGTGCTTTCTCTCCCTCTTGTCCTGTCTCTCTTTGTCTCTCTTTTTCTCTCTCTCTTTCTCTCTCTTTCTCATGCTCTCTCTCTTTCTCTCTCTCTTTTTCTCATGCTCTCTCTCTTTCTTCATCCCTCTCTCTTTATCCTTCTCTTATTATATCTTATTCTAATGATACATTTAGCTGACCTTCCCCTGACTAGTAACCTTTTCTCAGATTCCAGTTAATGTTCAGAACCATCCATTTTGTTTTCTCTCCCAACGAGGTCTCAGGGCAATTCATATTACTCTGCACGTAAATCTGTGGTACTCCATTTAGTATTATATTTTAAGTTCAGTTACAATATAAATGGAATAGTGGTCGACTGCCTCAGACCACTCCTAGAAACGCTTGGTGTTAGATGTGTTTTTCCCCTACCGGATCTCCACTAAAACTAGCATCAAGATGTTTATCTGTCTCTCTGTGACGAAGTTAAAAACGAAGGTGACGACAAATACAACGTTTTTGTATTTGCAATTGTGACATACAAGCGAAGGATTAAAAGATGCTTAAAATGAAAACCGAGGTGACTGCATTAATAGATAAATACAGTGGCCTGCAGGTAGCTGACTAAACTCCACTGTAAATCGTGGAGAAAAGTTTAGTCGGCTACCACACATACAGTGCCTTAAGAAAGTATTCACATCCTTTGACTTTTTCCAAATTTTGTTACAGCCTTATTCTAAAATGGACGAGATAAGGAAAAAAATCCTCAACGATCTACACACGATACCCCATAGTTTCAAAGCAAAAACAAACATTTTTTTTTAAACATTTTTGCAGATGTAAAAAAATATATAAAAAAAATGAAATACCTAGTACAGAGTTGCAAAGAAAAAGCCATATCTCAGACTGGCCAACAAAAATAAAAGATTAAGATGTGGCAAAAGGACACAGATACTGGACAGAGGAACTCCTGGAAAGCCAGCATCCCGGAGTCGCTTCTTCACTGTTGAAGTTGAGACTGGTGTTTTGCGGGTACTATTTAATGAAGCTGCCAGCTCTGTTTCTCAAACTAGACCCTCTAATGTACTTGTCCTCTTTCTCAGTTGTGCACCGGGGCCTCCCATTCCTCTTTCAATTCCGGTTAGAGCCTGTTTGCGCTGTTCGGTGAAGGGAGTAGTACACAACGTTGTACGAGATCTTCAGTTTATTGTCAATTTATTTGAAGTAATAACCTTTATTTACAAATTCTCTGAAGATAAATTAAATGAGCCACAGTCTGCCCTATTCAAACACATGTATCCTTTAAGAACTATTTACAATGACGACCTACACTGGCCAAACCCGGGAACTCCCAATCACGGTCGGTTGTGATACAGCCTGGATTCAAACGAGGGTGTCTGTAGTGATGCCTCTAGCACTGAGAATCATTACCATAGACCGCTGTGCCACTCGGAACCCCTCACCCGCCAACCCTTCTTTTATACTGCTGCAGCTCCCAGTTTATCATCTATGCATAGTCACTTTAACTAATCTCATATTACCTCAAATAGCCCGACTAACCGGTGCCCCCGCACAATGACTCTGTACCACCTGTATATAGCTTCGCAGATGTTATTAAAAAAAACTAAAAAATCTTTACTCATCTATTGTTTACCTAATACCTACATGAAACCCCTAATACTTTGATTAAACCCCAAATACCTAGATTAAGCCCCTAATACCTAGATGGAAACCCCTAATACTTTGATTAAATCCCAAATACCGAGATTAAGCCCCTAATACCTAGATGAAATGCCTAATACCTAGATTAAATCCCTAATACCTAGATTAAACCCCTAATACCTAGTTTAAGCCCGTAACTCGTGCGTCCAACATGCATTATGCATGAACACCTAAATAGGTACACATACTGTTGAGGTGAGTTAAATGCTCTTTTTTGGTCATTCTGATTTTGTTAATAATAAGAGACTTATTATTAAGAAAATCAGATTGACCAAAAAAGACTCTTTGGTAAAAAAAATATTCTGTCACAACTGGGCTAGAGCTTGAACCAGAAAATAGCTCTCTCTGTCTGAACACCAAACTACCAACCTTACATGTCTCGAAGTGTTATAGCATTAGTTAAATCCCCTTTGTGAAAAGACTAGGTTTTAATACCTTTTGGCTTTCACATTTTCACATTTTGTTGATAATTGTTAAAAATTCTTGTCAAATTTGTATTTTAAAGCGAATAATAAATCAATCCATTAGAGACAATTGCTTGTATGAATGTTTCTTGCTAAGACCTCCACAATGTGTCTGTTTTACACTAAACTGTTATTACCTGTTATGGCAGTTAACAATGCCATGTCTTGTATAATACGTCAGTTGAGACACCACTTGTGTCTCAACTGACATCCTTGTTGTTAAACACATGTAACCAACAAGACATCCTTGTACACTGTGTCTCCTGTGTGTTGAAAAGACCAATAACACGTTGGGCTTGGGTCAGAGTAACTGCCATTACCAACTAATGTCATCAAAATGTCCTTATACCCAACGCAAGATGTTGACAGACCCAGAATTACTGTGAAAAGTATATTTTCATAATCACCCTACGGTATAATCAACTTCATTATTGTAATGTGGCCAAACTTTGCAAAAACGTTTCTACTCTTTGCCGGAAAATTGTTTGTGCTGCTATTGAAGAACAAACCATCTGTTGTTATTGTTCGTTGACTTCTAGCTAACCCCAGCCTTTCATTGATGAAACACTTGTCATCTCTGCTTTATTTTCCCTCTCGGCTCCCATCTCTACAGACAAACCTCCCATTATGTTATCAGCAGTTTTACACGCCATTCTCTCACAGAGCGCCTTGTTCATTTCTTAAACACTTATCAATTTGTGCAGGTGATACCATGGAATCGCCCTGCCATCCCTGTGTGTTCAGTGCTCCAGCACACTGCCATGCTCCAAAGGATATGGATCACTGTTATGCGCCTGTCTTTATCTTGCCGCGGAGTCAGGCGCGTTAAATGGCAGCTCCATTAGGAGAATATCTCAAAGGGGCCATGGTGATGGAGTGTTGCCTTTGGTTTCATTCACTGTTCTAAAGGAGTCCCCTGATGCTCCTTGAAGCCTGCCCATATTTCACAGCTAATTGTGAGTTTTTTAAGGATATTCACAGTGAACAATTAAATGAGGAGGCATTTCAATAAGCTAATCATTACATATCATCACTATCATCGCAAATAGATATTTGACTGCTTTGGAAACAACACATTTTCAACCTATTTTGGGAATAAAATATTTTGGAGATTTGAAGCTTCCATGACTTTATTGACTAAACCCATTCTGAACGTTTTATTGAATGAGAATCACTTTAACATTTAGTACTATGAGAGAGGAGGGAAGGATTCAGACTAAATGAAAGCTGTGTGCAAAACGGTAACATTTGCTTGCGGGTGTAAACAAGTGGGTGGTATTTAAACCATGTTCTTTGATGTTACTAAAATGTTGAAACCAGCGAGAGGAAAGCCTATGATCAAAAAGTAAAAATACACTGACTCGCTTTTGATTCCAATTTCATAAAGAGCAGGGAAAAAGATCTGACTAAATGCATTTTTCTGTGTTTCCACCCGGTTTCATCATGTGTGTTATCTAAGAACTCCATATGTTCCACTCAGTTTAAATACATGAACAGGAAGTTACACAGAAATAGATCCTGTTCGAAGTTACATTTGCATTTAAAATTTAGATCCCTTACAAAACCTGTATCTTCAAAAAGATAGCAAACAAAAGTTAGAAAATTTGCGTGATTTCAAATAAGTTATTATATAGAATTATTCCTTAATCAATCTCAATCCTACAGTTATTACTGGCCAAAAGACTGTAGTAATGCTGTACAGCATCTTGTACTTCCTGTCCGATGTCTTCTAAATGAACTTGAGAGCCCTGGCCTAGATTCCGCCCAGGCCTTTCTCTGATCAGTGGTGATGAATGCACAACACATCTCCCTCGATACTATTTATCATCTGGCCATAGACTCTGATTTGTATACAGATGAGGAGGTGATTCCAGCTTTGATTAACTACAGAGGAAGTATGAGGGAAGTAACAACAGGAGGGAAGCTAGAGGACCTATGAGGGAAGTAACAACAGGTTTAGAGAAGCTAGAAGACGTATGAGGGAAGTAACAACAGGAGAGAAGCTAGACGAAGTATGAGGGAAGTAACATCAGGTTTAGAGAAGCTAGAGGACGTATGAGGGAAGTAACAACAGGAGAGAAGCTAGACGAAGTATGAGGGAAGTAACAACAGGTTGAGAGAAGGTAGAGGACGTATGAGGGAAGTAACAACAGGTTTAGAGAAGGTAGAGGACGTATGAGGGAAGTAACAACAGGAGAGAAGCTAGAGGAAGTATGAGGGAAGTAACAGGAGAGAAGCTAGAGGAAGTATGAGGGAAGTAACAACCGGTTGAGAGAAGCTAGAGGAAGTATGAGGGAAGTAACAACAGGAGGGAAGCTAGAGGAAGTATGAGGGAAGTAACAACAGGAGGGAAGCTAGAGGAAATATGAGGGAAGTAACAACAGGTTGAGAGAAGCTAGAGGAAGTATGAGGGAAGTAACAACATGAGAGAAGCTAGACGAAGTATGAGGGAAGTAACAACAGGTTGAGAGAAGGTAGAGGACGTATGAGGGAAGTAACAACAGGTTTAGAGAAGGTAGAGGACGTATGAGGGAAGTAACAACAGGTTGAGAGAAGGTAGAGGACGTATGAGGGAAGTAACAACAGGTTTAGAGAAGGTAGAGGACGTATGAGGGAAGTAACAACAGGAGAGAAGCTAGAGGAAGTATGAGGGAAGTAACAACAGGAGAGAAGCTAGAGGAAGTATGAGGGAAGTAACAACCGGTTGAGAGAAGCTAGAGGAAGTATGAGGGAAGTAACAACAGGAGGGAAGCTAGAGGAAGTATGAGGGAAGTAACAACAGGAGGGAAGCTAGAGGAAGTATGAGGGAAGTAACAACAGGTTGAGAGAAGCTAGAGGACGTATGAGGGAAGTAACAACAGGAGAGAAGCTAGAGGAAGTATGAGGGAAGTAACAACAGGTTTAGAGAAGGTAGAGGACGTATGAGGGAAGTAACAACAGGAGAGAAGCTAGAGGAAGTATGAGGGAAGTAACAACCGGTTGAGAGAAGCTAGAGGAAGTATGAGGGAAGTAACAACAGGTTGAGAGAAGCTAGAGGAACTATGAGGGAAGTAACAACAGGTTGAGAGAAGCTAGAGGAGTTATGAGGGAAGTATCAACAGGTTGAGAGAAGCTAGAGGAGGTATGGGGGAAGTAACAACAGGAGAGAAGCTAGAGGAAGTATGAGGGAAGTATCAACAGGTTGAGAGAAGCTAGAGGAAGGGGATTATTATCTATCCTGTTGCTTATTCACTTTACCCCTACCTGTATGTACATACCAACCTCAATCACCTCGTACACCTGCACATCAACACAGTACCGGTACTCCCTGTATATGGCAATTTTATTACCTGGTACTCCCTGTCTATAGCCATGTTATTACTTGGTAGTCTGCAAATCGACTCAGTAATTGTAATCCCTGTAAATAACCATGTTATTACTTGGTACTCCTTGTATATAGCCATGGTATTACCTGGTACTCCTTGTATATAGCCATGTTATTACCTGGTACTCCTTGTATATAGCCATGGTATTACCTGGTAATCCTTGTAAATAGCCATGGTATTACCTGGTACTCCTTGTATATAGCCATGTTATTACCTGGTACTCCTTGTATATAGCCATGTTATTTCCTGGTACTCCTTGTATATAGCCATGTTATTACCTGGTACTCCTTGTATATAGCCATGTTATTACCTGGTACTCCTTGTATATAGCCATGGTATTACCTGGTACTCCTTGTATATAGCCATGTTATTACCTGGTACTCCTTGTATATAGCCATGTTATTACCTGATACTTCCTGTATATAGCCATGGTATTACCTCGTATCCCTGCACATCGACTCAGTACCTCCAGCCGTGTGTATAGCCATGGTATTACCTGGTACCTCCACCCGTGTGTATAGCCATGTTATTACCTCGTATCCCTGCACATCGACTCAGTACCTCCACCCGTGTGTATAGCCATGGTATTACCTGGTACCTCCACCCGTGTGTATAGCCATGGTATTACCTGGTACCTCCACCCGTGTGTATAGCCATGTTATTACCTGGTACCTCCACCCGTGTGTATAGCCATGGTATTACCTGGGACCTCCACCTGTGTGTATAGCCATGGTATTACCTGGTACCTCCACCCGTGTGTATAGCCATGGTATTACCTGGTACCTCCACCCGTATGTATAGCCATGGTATTACCTGGTACCTCCACCCGTGTGTATAGCCATGGTATTACCTTGTATCCCTGCACATCGACTCAGTACCTCCACCCGTGTGTATAGCCATGGTATTACCTGGTACCTCCACCCGTGTGTATAGCCATGGTATTACCTGGTACCTCCACCCGTAAGTATAGCCATGGTATTACCTGGTACCTCCACCCGTGTGTATAGCCATGGTATTACCTGGTACCTCCACCCGTGTGTATAGCCATGGTATTACCTGGTCCCTCCACCTGTGTGTATAGCCATGGTATTACCTTGTATCCCTGCACATCGAATCAGTACCTCCACCCGTGTGTATAGCCATGGTATTACCTGCTACCTCCACCCGTGTGTATAGCCATGGTATTGTTACTCAATGTGAATTTGTTCCATGTGTTAATTATTGTCTATTTTCTATTATTTCTCTATATTTCTCTCTGCATTGTTGGGAAGGGCCCGTAGGTAAGTGTTTCACTGTTAGTTTACACATGTTGTTTGCAAAGCATGTGACAAATACAATTAGATTTGATGCTGATTATAGCGTTAGTGTGTCATTTTGTAACATTTTGGAATGTTATTGTCAGTATCACCAGAATTGCAGATAATTGACTGATTTTGACGTGTTGAATGTGGTGTGGATCAGATTCTTTCGGATTGGCAAAATGCAAAGGGGATGAACTAGTCATAGAACTAGTCATTCTTCTATATCCAGATGGTGACATTTAGTTCTACCCATTAGCCACCACAGAGTCAGGTTGCTCCCTGGTTGGTTGATGATCACGGGTTGGTTTGGAGTGAGGAGGTGGAATTGGTCACCTGCCCGTTGACATCTGTTCTCTTCCAACATGTGACTCTGTGAGCCTTCACTGCTCATTAATCTAGCTTATCTCTGTTTACTCTGGCTTATTCAACAACATTGATTTCAGCAGGTATATATATACTGTATGTGGGTGTGTGTGTGTGTGTGTGTGTGTGTGTGTGTGTGTGTGTGTGTGTGTGTGTGTGTGTGTGTTATCCAGCAGAAGGGGGCCTTTAAGGTTAATATAATGGATTATTCAAGGACTGAATAATAAACGAAGTGAGCTAGAGAATTAAACCTTGAATTCCTTAGCTTTTCTTTGAATCTTCCAGTGACATTCCACAGACTCTAAGCAATAAAGTTATACACTTTTAGCATTTATTCATTCGATTACCTCGTTTTTAGCAATAAGATTGGAGATTTCTTAAACAAAACAATTGATGCACTACGACAAAAAGTCATGTATCAACAACAACAAAAAGTCCATCACAGGAAAAATGTGTTTCCCGAAATATATATTTTTTTAAAACACTAAATTAAATGATTTTGTTTTTTCTTCTAGGAACAAGGGAAGATTGGTGTGACGTTTAACATCGGCACAATGGACATCAGCGTGAGAGAGAATAGCACACCAGTGAATGATGGGCTGTACCATGTGGTACGCTTTACCAGAAACGGGGGTAACGCCACACTCCAGGTGGACAACTGGTCTATCAATGAACACTTCCCAGGAGGTATGGACCCCCCACACACCTGCATGGTTTCACCCGTGCTGCATTCCCCCCCCCCCCCCCCCACACACACATACACCTGCATGGTTTCACCCGTGCTCGTCCCCCCACACACACACACATACACCTGCATGGTTTCACCTGTGCTGCGACCTGTGCATGCAATTGTAGGTTTACCTGTGTGGTAAACACACCATACATGCACATGAGAAGTTGTGAACTTACCCCAACCTCACTGGACCACACGCTGCTGAGCTCCTTCCCAGAGACCAGCCTTGAGTACAGCGTCAACACCAGTACTACTCCTTCTGTTCTCACCATACGGTTTCTCTTTCAGCTACTTCAAGCTTGTAATTGCACAGTGACTATCAAACCTAACCAATAACTTAACCGTTACACCATGAGATCCAGACCTCTTGTCAAAGTTGCTAATTGTTGGGTTACAGTCGCTACAATTTGTTTGCAATTAAGGCACAATAAAGGCCTTTCGGCAGCAGGCCTATTAGGCTGTGTTTACACATGCAGCCCCATTCTGATCTTTTGCCCAGTTATTGGAAAAACGATCTGATCTAGTTGGTCGAAAGACCAATTAGTTTGCCAAATATCAAAATGTGCTGCCTGTGTAAACCGTGCCTATCAGACAGGAACTGTGAATGATCTCCAGCATCTCTTCGAGGATCACCCTGATGAATGCAATATGTCAGAATGCTTAGTTTTAGTGATACTGTACACTCTTAGAAAATAAGCTGCTATCTAGAAAATAAAAGGGTTCTTTGGTTGTCTCCATAGGACAACCCTTTGAAGAACCCCTTTTTGGTTCCAGGTAGAACCTTTTTCGGTTCCATGTAGAACCCTTCCCTGGAACCAAAATGGGTGCTCCTATGGGGACAGTCGTCGAACCCTTCTGCAACCCATTTTTCTAAGAGTGTAATATAATATATTTTTTTGTCTAGTCAACTTAAAAAATGTTTGGTTTTACATATACTATAATATCATATATATGGTACATTTACATCATTACATTTAAGTAATTTAGCAGACGCTCTTATCCAGAGCGACTTACAAATTGCTGCATTCACCTTATGACATCCAGTGGAGCAGCCACTTTACAATAGTGCATCTAAATCTTTTAAGGGGGTGAGAAGGATTACTTTATCCTATCCTAGGTATTCCTTAAAGAGGTGGGGTTTCAGGTGTCTCCGGAAGGTGGTGATTGACTCCGCTGTCCTGGCGTTGTGAGGGAGTTTGTTCCACCATTGGGGGGCCAGAGCAGCGAACAGTTTTGACTGGGCTGAGCGGGAACTGTACTTCCTCAGTGGTAGGGAGGCGAGCAGGCCAGAGGTGGATGAACGCAGTGCCCTTGTTTGGGTGTAGGGCCTGATCAGAGCCTGGAGGTACTGAGGTGCCGTTCCCCTCACAGCTCCGTAGGCAAGCACCATGGTCTTGTAGCGGATGAGAGCTTCAACTGGAAGCCAGTGGAGAGAGCGGAGGAGCGGGGTGACGTGAGAGAACTTGGGAAGGTTGAACACCAGACGGGCTGCGGCGTTCTGGATGAGTTGTAGGGGTTTAATGGCACAGGCAGGGAGCCCAGCCAACAGCGAGTTGCAGTAATCCAGACGAGAGATGACAAGTGCCTGGATTAGGACCTGCGCCGCTTCCTGTGTGAGGCAGGGTCGTACTCTGCGGATGTTGTAGAGCATGAACCTACACGAACGGGCCACCGCCTTGATGTTAGTTGAGAACGACAGGGTGTTGTCCAGGATCACGCCAAGGTTCTTAGCGCTCTGGGAGGAGGACACAGTGGAGTTGTCAACCGTGATGGCGAGATCATGGAACGGGCAGTCCTTCCCCGGGAGGAAGAGCAGCTCCGTCTTGCCGAGGTTCAGCTTGAGGTGGTGATCCGTCATCCACACTGATATGTCTGCCAGACATGCAGAGATGCGATTCGCCACCTGGTCATCAGAAGGGGGAAAGGAGAAGATTAATTGTGTGTCGTCTGCAAAGCAATGATAGGAGAGACCATGTGAGGTTATGACAGAGCCAAGTGACTTGGTGTATAGCGAGAATAGGAGAGGGCCTAGAACAGAGCCCTGGGGGATATTGCCTCATCAACTTCCAGAATGCTTGGTGTTACAAATACTATAACATGATATATATTGTATTGTGTCGCCAACGTTCAGTATCCACTGAGTTACAAGTCATCTTTCACATTTCCAGAAGGCCCTGTGTTAGGCTGTCTTCTCCCTCTTCTCTATCAGCCGATGTATCAGGCCAGGCTGTGATATAAGGACTTCAGACTTTGCTTTAGGGACCATAAGCAGTTCTTTGGAGTGGAATTCTGATTTAACCCAACTAAGCTCTCCAGCTGTTTTGTGATTGAATGAAGATGGACATTGAATTGGAATTGACTTCAGGCTCCCTGGGTTTTGCAATGGAGCTATCGCTTCTCAGGACTGTTCGTGATGCCTCAACAGTTGGTTTATTTAGAGGTAGGAAGAGCTGTCAGAGTACTCTTGGTTTTCCTTCCTTCCTTCCCTCCCTCCCTCCATCTGCCTTACTTACTAAAGTTGTGCTCTTATATGAAATGGTTTGAAAAGTATCAGTATGAATATGGCAATAGTGGAATGATCAAGAATGTTTACCAAGACTTGGGCAAATGAGCCTGCGACTACTGGTAGAAATGTATCTTACAGCTGCCAACACTCCCTGACAACACAAGGAAAAATACTGTAGAATATACCAGTAACCCCATTGGAAACATCTAATTTGGCATGTGACGTCTCCTTGTTGTCTTCCTGTGTTGAGTACAGTAACAGTGTCCCTTTTAAAAATACATTTCTCACTTTCTTCTACATTAGTGAGTGCATACATTTTCATACATTTTTTGTACTGGTCTCCCGTTGGGTATCTAACCCACAAGCCTGGCATTGCAAGCGGCATGCTCTGGCATGCTCTACCATCTCTCTCTCTACCATCTCTCTCTCTCGCTCTCTCGCTCGCCACACACACAGAAACACAATGAGTGGAGTAGTGTGGCCTCATCGTCTCGGAGGCCTGTCAGTATCACTCACATTAAATGATCCATGTGTCCTCATTACTTCAACACAGACTTGTACTCTGGTGGGAACAGGAGTGAAATCACTTTATTTGCTCTCTCTCTCTCTCTCTCTCGCTTTCTCGCTCTCTCTCTCGCTTTCTCTCTCTCTCTACCTCTCTCTCTCTCTACCTCTCTCTCTCTCTCTCTCCCTCTCTCTCTCTCCCTCTCTCTCTCTCTCCCTCTCTCGCTTTCTCTCTCTCTCTCTCTCTCCCTCTCTCTCTCGCTTTCTCTCTCTCTCTCTCGCTTTCTCTCCCTCTCTCTCTCTCTCCCTCTCTCTCTCGCTTTCTCTCTCTCGCTTTCTCTCTCCCTCCCTCTCTCTCTCTCTCTCTCTCTCTCTCTCTCCTCTCTCTCTCTCTCTCTCTCTCTCTCTCTCCTCTCTCTCTCTCTCTCTCTCTCTCTCTCTCTACCTCTCTCTCTCTCTCTCTCACTCTCTCTCTCCCTCTCTCTCCCTCTCTCTCTCTCTCTCTCTCTCTCTCTCGCTCTCTCTCTCTCTCTCTCTCGCTTTCTCTCTCTCTCTCTCGCCCTCTCTCTCTCGCTTTCTCTTTCTCGCTTTCTCTCTCTCTCTCGCTTTCTCTCTCTCTCTCGCTTTCTCTCTCTCTCTCGCTTTCTCTCTCCCTCTCCCTCTCTCGCTTTCTCTCTCTCTCTCTCGCTTTCTCTCTCTCTCTCTCTCTCTCTCTCGCTTTCTCTCCCTCTCTCTCTCTCCCTCTCTCTCTCGCTTTCTCTCTCTCTCTCGCTTTCTCTCTCTCTCTCTCTCCCTCTCTCTCTCGCTTTCTCTCTCTCTCGCTCTCTCTCTCAATTCAATTCAAAGGGATGTATTGGCACGGGAAACATATGTTTACATTGCAAAAGCAAGTGAAATAGAAAGTGAAATTAACTTTAAAAAATGAACAGTAAACATTACATTCACAGAAGTTCCAAAATACAAAGGACATTTCAAATGTCATATTATGTCAATATAGAGTGTTGTAATGATGTGCAAATAGTTACAGTAGAAAAGGGAAAATAAATAAACATAAATATAGGTTGTATTTACAATGGTGTTTGTTCTTCACTGGTTGCTTTTTTCTCATGGCAACGGGCCACAAATCTTGCTGCTGTGATTGCACACTGTGGTATTTCACCCAGTAGATATGGGAGTTTATCAAGATTGGATTTGTTTTCAAATTATTTTTGGTTCTGTGTATTCTGAGGGAAATGTGTGTCTCTAATTTGGTCATACATTTGGCAGGAGGTTAGGAAGTGCAGCTCAGTTTCAACCTCATTTTGTGGGCAGTGTCCAAAATAGCCTGTTTTCTCTTGAGAACCAGGTCTGCCTACGACGGCCTCTCTCAATAGCAAGGCTATGCTCACTGAGTCTGTACATAGTTAAGGCTTTCCTTAATTTGGGGTCAGTCACAGTGGTCAGGTATTCTGCCACTGTGTATTCTCTGATTAGGGCCAAATAGCATTCCAGTTTGCTTTGTTTTTTTAGTCAATTCTTTCCATTGTGTCAAGTAATTATCTTTTTGTTTTCTCATGATTTGGTTGGGTCTAATTGTGTTGCTGTTCCTGTCCTGGGACTCTGTGGAATCTGTTTGTGTCTGTGAACAGAGACCCAAGACAAGCTTGCTTAGGCGACTCTTCTCTAGGTTAATCTCTTTGTAGATGATGGCTTTGTAATGGAAGGTTTGGGAATCAATTCCTTTTAGTTGGTTGTAGAATTTAAAGGCTATTTTCTGGATTTTGGTAAATAGCGGGTATTATTTGGCGTTTTACGTTGTACACAGAGGATGTTTTTGCAGAGTCTCAATTTGGTGTTTGTCCCATTTTCTGAATTCCTGGTTGGTGAGCGGACCCCAGTCCTCACAGCCTTAAAGGGCAATGGGTTCTATAACTAACTCCCGAGTAATTGGGATGTCAAATTGTATTTTCCTTTTTATGGCATTGAAGGCCCTTCTTGCCTTGTCTCTCTGATTATTCACAGCATTGTGGAACTTACCTGTGTTGCTGATGTTTAGGCCGAGGTAGGTGTGTGTGCTCTAGGGCAACAGTGTCTAGATGGAATTTGTATTTGTGGTCCTGGCATCTTGACCTTTTTTTGGAACACCATTATTTTTGTCTTACTGAGATTTACTGTCAGGGCCCAGGTCTGACAGAATCTGTGCAGAAGACCTAGGTGTTGCTGTAGGCCCTCCTAGGTTGGGGACAGAAGCACCAGATTGTCAGCAGACAGTAGACATTTGACTTCAGATTCTAGTAGGGTGAGGCCGGGTGCTGCAGACTTTTCTAGTGCCCTCGCCAATTCGATGATATATATGTTGAAGAGGGTTTGGCTCAAGCTTTATCCATGTCTCACCCCACGGCCCTGTGAAAAGAAATGTGTGTTTTTTGCCAATTTTAGTTGCACACTTGTTGTTTGTGTACATGGATTTCATACTGTCATATGCTTTTCCCCCAACACCGCTTTCATCAATTTGTATAGCAGACGCTCATGCCAAATTGAGTCAAAAGCTTTATTGAAATCAAAAAAGGAAGAGGTTTGTTTCTCAATTAAGGTATGAAGGGTGAATATGTGGTCTGTCATACGGTAATTTGGTAAAGAGCCAATTTGACATTTGCTCAGTACATTGTTTTCACTAAGGAAATGTATGAGTCTGTTGTTAACTGGCGAAAACACAGAATTATCTATCCAAAACAAAAAAAATGTGGATAAACCACTTCTCCAATCTTTTTGGCAATACATCTTGGCCATGTTCTGTTATAATGTCCACCCGGCACAGCCAGAAGAGGACTGGCGACCCCTAATAGCCTGGTTCATCTCTAGGTTTTTTCCTAGGTTCTGGCCTTTCTAGGGAGTTTTTCCTAGCCACCGTGCTTCTACAGCTGCATTGCTTGCTGTTTGTGGTTTTAGGCTGGGTTTCTGTACCACACTTTGAGATATCAGCTGATGTAAGAAGGGCTTTATGAATAAATTTGATTTGATTTTATACAATGCCTTCCAAAAGTATTCACCCCCTTGGCGTTTTTCCTATTTTGTTGCATTACAACCTGTAATTTAATTTAATGGACATACACAAAATAGTCCAAATTGGTGAAGTGAAATGTAAAAAATAACTTGTTTCCAAAAATTATATAAAAAATATTTAAAAAATGGAAAGGTGGTGTATATGTATTCACACACTTTTCTACGAAGCCCCTAAATATGATCTGGTGCAACCAATTACCTTCAGAAGTCACATAATTAGTTAAATAAAGTCTACCTGTGTGCAATCTAAGTGTCACATGATCTGTCACACGATCTCAGTATATATCCACCTCTTCTGAATGGCCCCAAAGTCTGCAACACCACCAAGCAAGTGGCACCAAGGAGCTCTCCAAACAGGTCAGCAACAAAGTTGTGGAGAAGTACAGATCAGGGTTG
Source organism: Oncorhynchus nerka (assembly GCF_034236695.1). NCBI lineage: Eukaryota > Metazoa > Chordata > Actinopteri > Salmoniformes > Salmonidae > Oncorhynchus > Oncorhynchus nerka. The sequence goes on along the minus strand of NC_088407.1, from coordinate 82,523,001 downwards.
GGTTATAAAAAAATATCAGAAACTTTGAACATCCCACGGAACATCATTAAATCCATTATTAAAAATGGTAGTATCTGTCAATAGGACCACTTTAAGCCATACACTCCACAGAGCTGGGCTTTACGGTAGAGTAGCCAGAAAAAAAGCCTTTGCTTAAAGAAAAAAATAAGCAAACACGTTTAGTGTTCGCCAAATGGCATGCGGGAGACTCCCTAAACATATGGAGGAAGGTACTCTGGTCAGATACGACTAAAATATCGTTTTTTGTCCATAAAGGAAAATGCTATGTCTGGCACAAAACCAACACCTTGCTCACCCCAAGAACACCATCACCCCAAGAACACAAATGGTTTTCATCGGCAGGAACTGGGAAACTGTCATCGGCAGGAACTGGGAAACTGTCATCGACAGGAACTGGTCAGATTTGAAGGAATCGTGGATGGTGCTAAATACAGGGACATTCTTGAGTTTCAGTCTTCCTGAGATTTGAGACTGGGACGGAAGTTCCATACTGCTAAAGAAACACTCCATTAAGGGGAACATTTAAACGTCTTGGAATGGCCTAGTCAAAGCCCAGACCTCAATCCAATTGAGAATCCGTGATATGACTTAAAGATAGCTGTTCACCAGTAAGAACCCATCCAACTTGATGATGCTTTAGCAATTTTGACTTGAAGAATGGAAAAAATCCCAGTGGCTAGATGTGCCAAGCTTATAGAGACATATCCCAAGAGACTTGCAGCTGCAATTTATGAAAAAGGTGGCTCTACAAAGTTTTGACTTTGGGAGAATGAATAGTTATGCACTCTCAAAGTTTTCTTTTTTTTTGGTCTTATATCTTGTTTGTTTCACAATAAAAAATATTTTGCATCTTTAAAGTGGTAGGCATGTTGTGTAAATCAAATGATACAACCCCCCCCCCAAATATATTTTAATTCCAGGTCAACAAGGCAACAAAATAGGAAAAATGCCAAAGGAGTGAATACTTTCACAAGGCACTGTAAAACAAAGAACAAACAGCAAAAATATATACATGGTCAATTGCAAATCAGAATGTACTGGATTCTACAATTACATTGAAATAACTAAAATCCCTCCAACCCAAATAGGCCTCTGGTGTTTATGGTTTCCCAAAGGAAATTATAAACTATACAGACCACAAATTCCAATTGGCTAAACTTAAACTCTTAAATATAATCCTCAGTTCAGGCATCTTCCCCAATGTCTGAAACCAAGGACTGATCAACCCAATCCACAAAAGTGGAGACAAATTTACATGGGATCAAACTAACATGGGATCATTTACAATCTAATTGCTTTTTGGTGCAGAGCACTGGGGATCTTGAAATTACACTTAACATGTTTGATAGTATGCGCCTGAATCAAGGACTTCAATACTGTGACAATCAGCCAGATTAGGCACTTAAAATGAATGGGCAGACCTTTGTGTTGTTGATGGGTTCACTCATTTCTCAGTCACTCAGTGACCTCTTCATCAGGTAATAGACAGTCATGGTACTAGATGGACAGAGACTGGATGGGATGACCCTAGATGGGCTGACACTGGATTGGCTGATAGTAGATGGGCTGACACCAGACGGGCTGACACTAGACGGGCTGACACTAGACGGGCTGACACTAGACGGGCTGACACTAGACGGGCTGACACTAGATGGGCTGACACTAGATGGGCTGACAATAGATGGGCTGACACTAGACGGGCTGACACTAGACGGGCTGACACTGCATGGGCTGACACTGAATGGGCTGACATTAGATGGGCTGACACTAGATGGGCTGACACTAGATGGTCTGACACTGAATGGGCTGACATTAGATGGGCTGACACTAGATGGGCTGACATTAGATGGGCTGACACTAGATGGGCTGACACGGAATGGGCTGACATTAGATGAGTTGACACTGCATGGGCTGATACTGAATGGGCTGACATTAGATGGGCTGACATTAGATGGGCTGATACTGAATGGGCTGATACTGAATGGGCTGACACTAGATGGGCTGACATTAGATGGGCTGACAATAGATGGGCTGACCCTAGATGGGCTGACATTAGATGGGCTGACACTAGATGGGCTGACACGGAATGGGCTGACATTAGATGAGTTGACACTGCATGGGCTGATACTGAATGGGCTGACACTAGATGGGCTGACATTAGATGGGCTGACATTAGATGGGCTGACACCAGACGGACTGACACTAGATGGGCTGACACTAGATGGGCTGACACTAGATGGGCTGACACTAGATGGTCTGACACTGAATGGGCTGACATTAGATGGGCTGACACTAGATGGTCTGACACTAGATGGGCTGACACAAGATGGGCTGACACTAGATGGTCTGACACTGAATGGGCTGACATTAGATGGGCTGACACTAGATGGGCTGACATTAGATGGGCTGACACTAGATGGGCTGACACGGAATGGGCTGACATTAGATGGGTTGACACTGCATGGGCTGATACTGAATGGGCTGACATTAGATGGGCTGACACTAGATGGGCTGACACTAGATGGTCTGACACTAAATGAGCTGACATTAGATGGGCTGACACTAGATGGGCTGACACTAGACGGGCTGACACTAGATGGGTTGACACTGAATGGGCTGACATTAGATGGGCTGACACTAGATGGGTTGACACTGAATGGGCTGACATTAGATGGGCTGACACTGAATGGGCTGACATTAGATGGGCTGACACCAGATGGGCTGACACTAGACGGGCTGACATTAGATGGGCTGACACTAGATGGTCTGACACTAAATGGGCTGACACTAGATGGGCTGACACTAGACGGGCTGACACTAGATGGGCTGATACTGAATGGGCTGACATTAGATGGGCTGACACTAGATGGGCTGACATTAGATGGGCTGACACTAGATGGTCTGACACTACATGGGCTGACACCAGACGGACTGACACTAGATGGGCTGACACTAGATGGGCTGACACTAGATGGGCTGACATTAGATGGGCTGACACTAGATGGGCTGACACTAGATGGGTTGACACTAGACGGGCTGACACTAGATGGGTTGACACTAGACAGGATGACACTAGACGGGCTGACATTAGATGGGTTGACACTGCATGGGCTGATACTGAATGGGCTGACATTAGATGGGCTGACACTAGATGGGCTGACACTAGATGGGCTGACACTAGATTGGCTGACACTAGACGGGCTGAGACTAGATGGGTTGACACTAGATGGGCTGACACTAGATGGGCTGATACTGAATGGCCTGACATTAGATGGGCTGACACTAGATGGTCTGACACTGAATGGGCTGACACTAGATGGGCTGACACGGAATGGGCTGACATTAGATGGGTTGACACTGAATGGGCTGATACTGAATGGGCTGACATTTGATGGGTTGACACTGAATGGGCTGACATTAGATGGGTTGACACTGAATGGGCTGACATTAGATGGGTTGACACTGAATGGGCTGACATTAGATGGGTTGACACTGAATGGGCTGACATTAGATGGGTTGACACTGAATGGGCTGACATTAGATGGGCTGACACTGAATGGGCTGACATTAGATGGGCTGACACTAGATGGGCTGACATTAGATGGGCTGACACTAGATGGTCTGACACTAAATGAGCTGACATTAGATGGGCTGACACTAGATGGGCTGACACTAGATTGGCTGACACTAGACGGGCTGACACTGAATGGGCTGACATTAGATGGGCTGACACTAGACGGGCTCACACTAGACGGGCTGACACTAGATGGGCTGACACTAGATGGTCTGACACTGAATGGGCTGACATTAGATGGGCTTACACTGAATGGGCTGACATTAGATGGGCTGACACTAGATGGGCTGACATTAGATGGGCTGACATTAGATGGGCTGACATTAGACGGGCTGACATTAGATGGGCTGACATTAGATGGTCTGACACTGAATGGGCTGACATTAGATGGGCTGACACTGAATGGGCTGACATTAGATGGGCTGACACTAGATGGGCTGTCATTAGATGGGCTGACACTAGATGGTCTGACACTAAATGAGCTGACATTAGATGGGCTGACATTAGACGGGCTGACATTAGATGGTCTGACACTGAACGGGCTGACACTGCATGGGCTGACACTGAATGGGCTGACATTAGATGGGCTGACACTAGATGGGCTGACATTAGATGGTCTGACACTGAATGGGCTGACATTAGACGGGCTGACACTGCATGGGCTGACACTGAATGGGCTGACATTAGATGGGCTGACACTAGATGGGTTGACACTGCATGGGCTGATACTGAATGGGCTGACATTAGATGGGCTGACACTAGATGGTCTGATACTAAATGGGCTGACACTAGATGGGCTGACACTAGACGGGCTGACACTAGATGGGCTGATACTGAATGGGCTGACATTAGATGGGCTGACACTAGATGGGCTGACATTAGATGGGCTGACACTAGATGGGCTGACACTAGATGGGCTGACACTGGATGGGCTGACACTAGACGGGCTGACACTGGATGGGCTGACATTAGATGGGTTGACACTAGATGGGCTGATACTGAATGGGCTGACATTAGACGGGCTGACACTAGATGGGCTGATACTGAATGGGCTGACATTAGATGGGCTGACACTAGATGGTCTGACACTGAATGGGCTGACATTAGATGGGCTGACACTAGATGGTCTGACACTAGATGGGCTGACACCAGACGGACTGACACTAGATGGTCTGACACTGAATGGGCTGACACTAGATGGGCTGACACGGAATGGGCTGACATTAGATGGGTTGACACTGAATGGGCTGATACTGAATGGGCTGACATTAGATGGGTTGACACTGAATGGGCTGACATTAAATGGGTTGACACTGAATGGGCTGACATTAGATGGGTTGACACTGAATGGGCTGACATTAGATGGGTTGACACTGAATGGGCTGACATTAGATGGGCTGACACTGAATGGGCTGACATTAGATGGGCTGACACTAGATGGGCTGACATTAGATGGGCTGACACTAGATGGTCTGACACTAAATGAGCTGACATTAGATGGGCTGACACTAGATGGGCTGACACTGCTGACACTAGACGGGCTGACACTGAATGGGCTGACATTAGATGGGCTGACACTAGATGGGCTGACACTAGATGGTCTGACACTGAATGGGCTGACACTAGATGGGCTGACATTAGATGGGCTGACATTAGATGGGCTGACACTGATGGGCTGACACTGAATGGGCTGACATTAGATGGGCTCACACTAGATGGGCTGACACTAGATGGTCTGACACTGAATGGGCTGACATTAGATGGGCTGACATTAGATGGGCTGACATTAGATGGGCTGACATTAGATGGGCTGACATTAGATGGGCTGACACTAGATGGGCTGATACTGAATGGGCTGACATTAGATGGGCTGACACTAGATGGGCTGACACTAGATGGTTTGACACTGAATGGGCTGATATTAGATGGGCTGACACTGCATGGGCTGACACTGAATGGGCTGACATTAGATGGGCTGACACTAGATGGGCTGACACTAGATGGTCTGACACTGAATGGGCTGACATTAGATGGGCTGACATTAGATGGGCTGACATTAGATGGGCTGACACTAGATAGGCTGACACTAATGGGCTGATACTGAATGGGCTGACATTAGATGGGCTGACACTAGATGGGCTGACATTAGATGGGCTGACACTAGATGGGCTGACACTAGATGGACTGACACTAGATGGGCTGACACTGGATGGGCTGACACTAGATGGGTTGACACTGGATACTGAATGGGCTGACATTAGATGGGTTGACACTAGATGGTCTGATACTAAATGGGCTGACACTAGACGGGCTGACACTAGATGGGCTGATACTGATGGGCTGATGGGCTGACATTAGATGGGCTGACACTAGATGGGCTGACACTAGATGGGCTGACACTAGATGGTCTGACACTAGATGGACTGACACTAGATGGGCTGACACTGGATGGGCTGACACTAGATGGGCTGACACTGGATGGGCTGACATTAGATGGGCTGACACTAGATGGGCTGATACTGATGGTCTGACATTGAATGGGCTGACATTAGATGGGCTGACACTGAATGGGCTGACATTAGATGGGCTGACACTAGATGGGCTGACACTAGATGGTCTGACACTGAGATGGTCTGACACTAGATGGGCTGACACTAGATGGGCTGACATTAGATGGGCTGACACTAGATGGTCTGACACTAGAATGGGCTGACACTAGATGGGCTGACACCAGATGGACTGACACTAGATGGGCTGACACTGAAGGGCTGACACTAGATGGGCAGACATTAGATGGGCTGACACTAGATGGGCTGATACTGAATGGGCTGACACTAGATGGGCTGACACTGCATGGGCTGACACTGAATGGGCTGACATTAGATGGGCTGACACTAGATGGGTTGACACTGCATGGGCTGATACTGAATGGGCTGACACTAGATTGGCTGACACTAGATGGTCTGATACTAAATGGGCTGACACTGGATGGGTTGACACTAGATGGGCTGACACTAGATGGGCTGATACTAATGGGCTGACACTAGATGGGCTGACACTAGATGGGCTGACATTGATGGGCTGACACTAGATGGGCTGACACTAGATGGGCTGACACTAGATGGGCTGACACTAGATGGACTGACACTGAATGGGCTGACATTAGATGGGCTGACACTAGATGGGCTGACATTAGATGGGCTGACACTAGATGGGCTGACACTAGATGGGCTGACACTAGATGGGCTGACACTGGATGGGCTGACACTAGACGGGCTGACACTGGATGGGCTGACATTAGATGGGTTGACACTAGATGGGCTGATACTGAATGGGCTGACATTAGACGGGCTGACACTAGATGGGCTGATACTGAATGGGCTGACATTAGATGGGCTGACACTAGATGGTCTGACACTAGATGGTCTGACACTAGATGGTCTGACACTAGATGGGCTGACACCAGACGGACTGACACTAGATGGGCTGACACTAGATGGGCTGACACTAGATGGGCTGACATTAGATGGGCTGACACTAGATGGGCTGACATTAGATGGGCTGACACTAGATGGGCTGATACTGAATGGGCTGACATTAGATGGGTTGACACTGCATGGGCTGATACTGAATGGGCTGACACTAGATGGGCTGACACTGGATGGGCTGACACTAGACGGGCTGACACTGGATGGGCTGACATTAGATGGATTGACACTAGATGGGCTGATACTGAATGGGCTGACATTAGACGGGCTGACACTAGATGGGCTGATACTGAATGGGCTGACATTAGATGGGCTGACACTAGATGGTCTGACACTAGATGGTCTGACACTAGATGGTCTGACACTAGATGGGCTGACACCAGACGGACTGACACTAGATGGGCTGACACTAGATGGGCTGACACTAGATGGGCTGACATTAGATGGGCTGACACTAGATGGGCTGACATTAGATGGGCTGACACTAGATGGGCTGATACTGAATGGGCTGACATTAGATGGGTTGACACTGCATGGGCTGATACTGAATGGGCTGACATTAGATGGGCTGACACTAGATGGGCTGACTCTAGATGGGCTGACACTAGATTGGCTGACACTAGACGGGCTGACACTAGACGGGCTGACACTGGATGGGTTGACACTAGATGGGCTGACACTAGATGGGCTGACACTAGATGGGCTGACACTAGACGGGCTGACACTAGACGGGCTGACACTGAATGGGCTGACATTAGATGGGCTGACACTAGATGGTCTGACACTAGATGGGCTGACACCAGACGGACTGACACTAGATGGGCTGACACTAGATGGGCTGACACTAGATGGGCTGACATTAGATGGGCTGACACTAGATGGGCTGATACTGAATGGGCTGACATTAGATGGGTTGACACTGCATGGGCTGATACTGAATGGGCTGACATTAGATGGGCTGACACTAGATGGGCTGACACGGAATGGGCTGACATTAGATGGGTTGACACTAGATGGGCTGACACGGAATGGGCTGACATTAGATGGGCTGACACTAGATGGGTTGACACTGCATGAGCTGATACTGAATGGGCTGACATTAGATGGGCTGACATTAGATGGGCTGACACTAGATGGGCTGATACTGAATGGGCTGACACTAGACGGGCTGACACTGCATGGGCTGACACTGAATAGGCTGACATTAGATGGGCTGACACTAGATGGGTTGACACTGCATGGGCTGATACTGAATGGGCTGACATTAGATGGGCTGACACTAGATGGTCTGATACTAAATGGGCTGACACTAGATGGGCTGACACTAGACGGGCTGACACTAGATGGGCTGATACTGAATGGGCTGACATTAGATGGGCTGACACTAGATGGGCTGACATTAGATGGGCTGACACTAGATGGGCTGACACTAGATGGACTGACACTAGATGGGCTGACACTGGATGGGCTGACACTAGACGGGCTGACACTGGATGGGCTGACATTAGATGGGTTGACACTAGATGGGCTGATACTGAATGGGCTGACATTAGACGGGCTGACACTAGATGGGCTGATACTGAATGGGCTGACATTAGATGGGCTGACACTAGATGGGCTGACACTAGATGGTCTGACACTAGATGGTCTGACACTAGATGGGCTGACACCAGACGGACTGACACTAGATGGGCTGACACTAGATGGGCTGACACTAGATGGGCTGACATTAGATGGGCTGACACTAGATGGGCTGACACTAGATGGTCTGACACTGAATGGGCTGATATTAGATGGGCTGACACTGCATGGGCTGACACTGAATGGGCTGACATTAGATGGGCTGACACTAGATGGGCTGACACTAGATGGTCTGACACTGAATGGGCTGACATTAGATGGGCTGACATTAGATGGGCTGACACTAGATGGGCTGACACGGAATGGGCTGACATTAGATGGGCTGACACTAGATGGGTTGACACTGCATGGGCTGATACTGAATGGGCTGACATTAGATGGGCTGACATTAGATGGGCTGACACTAGATGGGCTGATACTGAATGGGCTGACACTAGACGGGCTGACACTGCATGGGCTGACACTGAATGGGCTGACATTAGATGGGCTGACACTAGATGGGTTGACACTGCATGGGCTGATACTGAATGGGCTGACATTAGATGGGCTGACACTAGATGGTCTGATACTAAATGGGCTGACACTAGATGGGCTGACACTAGACGGGCTGACACTAGATGGGCTGATACTGAATGGGCTGACATTAGATGGGCTGACACTAGATGGGCTGACATTAGATGGGCTGACACTGGATGGGCTGACACTAGATGGGCTGACACTAGATGGGCTGACACTGGATGGGCTGACACTAGACGGGCTGACACTGGATGGGCTGACATTAGATGGGTTGACACTAGATGGGCTGATACTGAATGGGCTGACATTAGACGGGCTGACACTAGATGGGCTGATACTGAATGGGCTGACATTAGATGGGCTGACACTAGATGGTCTGACACTGAATGGGCTGACATTAGATGGGCTGACACTAGATGGTCTGACACTAGATGGTCTGACACTAGATGGTCTGACACTAGATGGGCTGACACCAGACGGACTGACACTAGATGGGCTGACACTAGATGGGCTGACACTAGATGGGCTGACATTAGATGGGCTGACACTAGATGGGCTGACATTAGATGGGCTGACACTAGATGGGCTGATACTGAATGGGCTGACATTAGATGGGTTGACACTGCATGGGCTGATACTGAATGGGCTGACATTAGATGGGCTGACACTAGATGGGCTGACTCTAGATGGGCTGACACTAGATTGGCTGACACTAGACGGGCTGACACTAGACGGGCTGACACTGGATGGGTTGACACTAGATGGGCTGACACTAGATGGGCTGACACTAGATGGGCTGACACTAGACGGGCTGACACTAGACGGGCTGACACTGAATGGGCTGACATTAGATGGGCTGACACTAGATGGTCTGACACTAGATGGGCTGACACCAGACGGACTGACACTAGATGGGCTGACACTAGATGGGCTGACACTAGATGGGCTGACATTAGATGGGCTGACACTAGATGGTCTGACACTAAATGAGCTGACATTAGATGGGCTGACACTAGATGGGCTGACACTAGATTGGCTGACACTAGACGGGCTGACACTGAATGGGCTGACATTAGATGGGCTGACACTAGACGGGCTGACACTAGACGGGCTGACACTAGATGGGTTGACACTAGATGGGCTGATACTGAATGGGCTGACACTAGACGGGCTGACACTGCATGGGCTGACACTGAATGGGCTGACATTAGATGGGCTGACACTAGATGGGCTGACACTAGATGGTCTGACACTGAATGGGCTGACATTAGATGGGCTGACATTAGATGGGCTGACATTAGATTGGCTGACATTAGACGGGCTGACACTAGATGGGCTGATACTGAATGGGCTGACATTAGATGGGCTGACACTAGATGGGCTGACACTAGATGGTCTGACACTGAATGGGCTGATATTAGATGGGCTGACACTGCATGGGCTGACACTGAATGGGCTGACATTAGATTGGCTGACACTAGATGGGCTGACATTAGATGGTCTGACACTGAATGGGCTGACATTAGACGGGCTGACACTGCATGGGCTGACACTGAATGGGCTGACATTAGATGGGCTGACACTAGATGGGCTGACACTAGATGGTCTGACACTGAATGGGCTGACATTAGATGGGCTGACATTAGATGGGCTGGCATTAGATGGGCTGACACTAGATGGGTTGACACTGCATGGGCTGATACTGAATGGGCTGACATTAGATGGGCTGACATTAGATGGGCTGACACTAGATGGGCTGATACTGAATGGGCTGACACTAGACAGGCTGACACTGCATGGGCTGACACTGAATGGGCTGACATTAGATGGGCTGACACTAGATGGGTTGATACTGCATGGGCTGATACTGAATGGGCTGACATTAGATGGGCTGACACTAGATGGTCTGATACTAAATGGGCTGACACTAGATGGGCTGACACTAGACGGGCTGACACTAGATGGGCTGATACTGAATGGGCTGACATTAGATGGGCTGACACTAGATGGGCTGACATTAGATGGGCTGACACTAGATGGGCTGACACTAGATGGGCTGACACTAGATGGGCTGACACTGGATGGGCTGACACTAGATGGGCTGACACTGGATGGGCTGACATTAGATGGGTTGACACTAGATGGGCTGATACTGAATGGGCTGACATTAGACGGGCTGACACTAGATGGGCTGATACTGAATGGGCTGACATTAGATGGGCTGACACTAGATGGTCTGACACTGAATGGGCTGACATTAGATGGGCTGACACTAGATGGTCTGACACTAGATGGGCTGACACTAGATGGTCTGACACTGAATGGGCTGACATTAGATGGGCTGACACTAGATGGTCTGACACTAGATGGGCTGACACCAGACGGACTGACACTAGATGGGCTGACACTAGATGGGCTGACACTAGATGGGCTGACACTGGATGGGCTAACACTGGAATGGCTGACACTGGATGGGCTGAAACTGCTCTGTTAAATGGCTTAGGTTACTGACTTTGTAAGTCACTCTTTGAATAAGAGTCTGCTAAATGATAACAATGTAACGTGTTTGCTATCATCGAGGACCTTTAAACACGAGCTATCTGAGCAGCTAACCAATCGCTGCAGCTGTACATAGTCCATCTGTAAATAGCCCACATAATCTACCTACCTCATCCCAATATTGTTTTTCTTTACTTTTCTGCTCTTTTGCACACCAGTATTTCTATTTGCACATCACCATCTGCTCATCTATCACTCTGGTGTTAATTTGCTAAATTTTAATTATCTCTTTATTATGGCCTATTTATTGCCCTACCTCCTCATGCCATTTGCACACACTGTATATAGACTTTTTTCTATTGTGTTATTGACTTTACGCTTGTTTATTCCATGTGTAACTCTGTGATGTTGTTTGTGTCGCACTGCCTTGCTTTAACTTTGCCAGGTCGCATTTGTAAATGAGAACTTGTTCTCAACTAGCTTACCTGGTTAAATAAAGGTGTTCTCAACTAGCTTACCTGGTAAAATAAAGGTGTTCTCAACTAGCTTACCTGGTTAAATAAAGGTGTTCTCAACTAGCTTACCTGGTTAAATAAAGGCTAAATAAAAAATAAAATAAAAAAGGATTATGCTGCCCTAAAATGTTTCCCGTGAACCCTGAGTCACCAACCTAATCTGACGTATGGTATTTTAGGACACCCTCAGTCTCAAGCATCAAACCTCGTTGGTAAAGTTTAGTGCTTATTGTCACTGTTTGTCCCATACTTCCAAAGGATGATTTGTGTTTTTAAGGTAGACATTTAACGCCTCTCTAACATAAACAGTCGTTTACAGCCATCTACAGTAGCAGACTGCCAAGTTCAACTTTTTCATGTGCCGCTTTGGGGACTATAAAGCTTATTCAATCTAAAGACCACGGTGTTCAGTGGTAACGACGCCAAACATCTGTGCTTTATATTTTCTTAATGCTTGGAGGTATTAATCCTTAATGGCTTCTTGGCAGCTCTACCACAAACTCTGTGATTGCCTAGCTATTACGGCTGACCTCTCAACTGTTTACCAGGGGAGGGAAGGGCACATACTACTACTTATTTCACCAGAGGCTCCAGGCTTTAGAAAGTAGAGGGAATTAAGGGTCCGAAGCGCCAAATGAAACGTGTAATATAAAACTAGAATACAAAACTTTTACGCTCCAATGTTTTCGTTAGCAAGCTACTTCTAGTAGGTTGGTACAGGATGTGAGCGTACCCTCCATGAATACAAGTGGTTTACAAATGTCTAGAAGGATCATCACTTATCATTGGCGTTCTAAACGATGTCATAGTTATCGACATGGACGTTGACTCTATAGAATTCTAAGTTCTAAATTCTAAGTGTACTTAGAATTTGTCTATGGCTGGCTTTGAAAGACTCTGATCTCTTCACCATGTCAGTGGTGTCAGATAGAAGGTAAGGGATTAACTGACACCTGCTGACCCATGCATAAAAAGGGGCACTATTGCTCACGACCTTCATTACTGTTTGGGCCGGGAGCCATTCTCAGATGACGAGCGCTTTCCAGGAGTATGCAGGAACACTGCCAAGATTCTGATTGAGACCAAACTGAACGCAGTGTGTCTGTCCTCTCAGCCTTACTCTCATAGGCCATCTGTTAGGGTCCATTAAAAAAATACTTCTCTCTCTTTCTTTCTTATTTTCTCTCTTTCTTTCTTTCTTTCTTTCTTTCTTATTTTCTCTCTCTCTCTCTCTTTTCTTTCTTTCTTTCTTATTTTCTCTCTCTCTTTCTTTCTTATTTTCTCTCTCTCTTTCTTTCTTTCTTATTTTCTCTCTCTCTCTCTTTCTTTCTTATTTTCTCTCTTTCTTTCTTATTTTCTCTCTCTCTCTGTGCAATTAGCGTGCTGACTGCAGGAATGTCCACAAGAGCTGTTACCAGAGAATTGAATGTTAATTTCTCTACCATAAATCGCCTCCAACGTCGTTTTAGAGAATTTGTCAGTACGTCCAACCGGCCTCACAACCGCAGGCCATGTGTAACCACGCCAGCACAGGACCTCCACATCCGGCATCTTCACCTCTGGGAAAGTCTGAGACAGGCACCCGGACAGCTGATGAACCTGTGGGTTTGCACAAGCATCTGCGTGCTCCTCGTCCAAACTTGTGTCTTGGACCTGAATGCAGATCGGCATCGTAACCGACTTCAGTTGGCAGATTCTAAACTTCGATGGCCACTGGCACACTGGAGAAGTGTGCTCTTCACGGATCAATCCCGGTTTCAACTGTAGCGGGCAGATGGAAGACAGCATGTATGGCGTTGTGTGGGCGACTGTCCCATGGGGTTGGGTTATGGAATGGGGCAGGCATAAACTACGGACAACGAACACACTTGCATTTTATCAATGGCACTTTGAATGCACAGAGATACTGTGACGAGACCCTGAGGCCCGTTGTTGTGCCATTCATTCGCCGCCATCACCTCATGTTTCAGCGTGATAATGCACGGCCTGATGTCGCTATCATCTGTACACAATTCCTGGAAACTGAACATTTCCCAGTTCTTCCATTGCCTGCATACTCGCCAGACAAGTCACCAATTGAGCATGTTTGGGATGCTCTGGATTAACGTGTACGACAGCATGTTCCAGTTCCCGCCAATATCCAGCAACTTCGTACAGCCATTGAAGAGGAGTGGGACAACATTTTCACAGGCCACAATTAACAGTCTGTTCAACTCTATGCTCATGTGCTGCGTGAGCCAAAAAAAACTGTCAGTATCTTGTGGTCACACCAGATACTGACTGGCTTTCTGATCCATGCCCCTACCTTTTTTTCAAGGTAAGATACATATCTGTATTCACAATCATGTGAAAACCATAGATTAGAGCCTAATAAATGTATTTCAATTGAATGGTTTCCTTATACAAACTGTAACTCAGTCAAATATTGTTGCAAATTGTAGCATTTTGATCAGGGTTGAGGATCAGAGTAAAAGAGAGCTGGTGAGAAAGTCAATGAGGACACCTTCAGACAGGGATAATGAGGACACCTTCAGACAGGGACAATGAGCACAGACAGGGACATTGAGGAAACCTTCAGATATGGACACTGAGGGCACCTTCAGACAGGGACAATGAGGACACCTTCAGACAGGGACAATGAGTACACCTCAATATTATTATATTATTTCTTAAAGGACATACTGTACATGGCCTTTGTGAGGCCAGTGCCATGTAGACTGTGTAATGCATGGTGATGTCTCTGTTGGCCTCAGCCTCCCCTTCAGGCCTCAGTAGCCAGCGGCTGCGAAGAAAATGGTTGACAATTACCTCTGCCATTGGGCTGTTCTGTCCTGTTACCCGGGTTACGGTGGCCAGGGTCCCCGTGTGTGGCAGTCAAATCACTGGATAATGTTGGTGGCGTCGAGGCACCTGCTGGGACGGCATGTGGTGAACAATTTCTCTAGAACATTCTGCTGTCTGCTCTTAATGGAAAAGATACGGACAGGCTCATCTCTGACCTTATGGATACTTGCACATTCCAATTTGAAAATGTTTTTCATGACTTTCGTCTCGCTTTTCTCATCTGCTCTTGTTATCACATGAAGTTTGGACATAGAAAAGATTGTCATCATTGTGAACACAGATAGTCTTTGGACAATCTAGAAAGATGCCGGATTTACCTCGTTGTTAGCTCATGATTTAACCTGTTTGGTTGTTGTCCAGTAGTTTGTTTTGGTATTGTATTATTGTTGTGTCACAATACTGATGGAATTATGGTTCATTGTGGAGCTTAGAATGACAATCTGTTCTTAGGTTGTGTTGTTGTGTCTGTAGTGTTGTTGCTTTGTGTTGTTGTGTCCGTAGTGTTGTTGTGTTGTGTCCGTAGTGTTGTTGTGTTGTTGTGTCCGTAGTGTTGTTGTGTACGTAGTGTTGTTGTGTTGTTGTGTCCGTAGTGTTGTTATGTTGTTGTGTCCGTAGTGTTGTTATGTTGTTGTGTTGTGTCCGTAGTGTTGTTGTGTTGTGTCCGTAGTGTTGCTGTGATGTTGTGTCCATAGTGTTGTTGCGTTGTTTTTGTGTTGTTGTGTCCGTAGTGTTGTTGTGTTGTGTCCGTAGTGTTGCTGTGTTGTTGTGTCCATAGTGTTGTTGCGTTGTGTTGCTGTGTCCGTAGTGTTGTTATGTTGTTGTGTCCGTATTGTTGTTATGTTGTTGTTTTGTGTCCGTAATGTTGTTGTGTTGTGTCCGTAGTGTTGTTATGTTGTTGTGTCCATAGTGTTGTTGTGTTGTTGTGTCCGTAGTGTCGTTGTGTTGTTGTGTCCGTAGTGTTGTTGTGTTGCTGTATCCGTAGTGTTGTTGCTGTGTCCGTAGTGTTGTTGTCGTGCTGTATCCCTAGTGTTGTTGTGTTGGTCTGTCCGTAGTGTTGTTGCGTTGTGTTGTTGTGTCCGTAGTGTTGTTGTGTTGTTGTGTCCGTAGTGTTGTTGTGTTGTTGTGTCCGTAGTGTTGTTGTGTTGTTGTGTCCGTAGTGTTGTTGTGTTGTTGTGTCCGTAGTGTTGTTGTGTTGTTGTGTCTGTATTGTTGTTGTGTTGCTGTGTCCGTAGTGTTGCTATGTTGTTGTGTCCATAGTGTTGTTGTGTTGTTGTGTCCGTAGTGTTGTTGTGTTGTTGTGTCCGTAGTGTTGTGTTGTTGTGTCCGTAGTGTTGTTGCTTTGTGTTGTTGTGTCCATAGTGTTGCTGTGTTGTTGTGTCCGTAGTGTTGTTATGTTGTTGTGTTGTGTCCGTAGTGTTGTTGTGTTGTGTCCGTAGTGTTGCTGTGATGTTGTGTCCATAGTGTTGTTGCGTTGTTTTTGTGTTGTTGTGTCTGTAGTGTTGTTATGTTGTTGTGTCCATAGTGTTGTTATGTTGTTGTGTCCATAGTGTTGCTATGTTGTTGTGTCCGTAGTGTTGTTATGTTGTTGTGTTGTGTCCATAGTGTTGTTGTGTTGTTGTGTCCGTAGTGTTGTTGTGTTGCTGTATCCGTAGTGTTGTTGTGTTGTTGTGTCCGTAGTGTTGTTGTGTTGTGTTGCTGTGTCCGTAGTGTTGTTGCGTTGCTGTGTCCGTAGTGTTGTTGCGTTGTTGTGTCCGTAGTGTTGTTGTGTTGTTGTGTCCGTAGTGTTGTTGCGTTGTGTTGCTGTGTCCGTAGTGTTGTTGTCGTGCTGTATCCGTAGTGTTGTTGTGTTGTTGTGTCCGTAGTGTTGTTGTGTTGTGTTGTTGTGTCCGTAGTGGTGTTGTGTTGCTGTGTCCGTAGTGTTGTGTTGTTGTGTCCGTAGTGTTGTGTTTTTGTGTCCGTAGTGTTGTTGCGTTGTTGTGTCCGTAGTGTTGTTGTGTTGTTGTGTCTGTAGTGTTGTGTTGTTGCGTCCGTAGTGTTGCTGTGATGTTGTGTCCATAGTGTTGTTGCGTTGTTTTTGTGTTGTTGTGTCTGTAGTGTTGTTATGTTGTTGTGTCCATAGTGTTGTTATGTTGTTGTGTCCATAGTGTTGCTATGTTGTTGTGTCCGTAGTGTTGTTATGTTGTTGTGTTATGTCCATAGTGTTGTTGTGTTGTTGTGTCCGTAGTGTTGTTGTGTTGCTGTATCCGTATTGTTGTTGTGTTGTTGTGTCCGTAGTGTTGTTGCGTTGTGTTGCTGTGTCCGTAGTGTTGTTGTCGTGCTGTATCCGTAGTGTTGTTGTGTTGTTGTGTCCGTAGTGTTGTTGTGTTGTGTTGTTGTGTCCGTAGTGGTGTTGTGTTGCTGTGTCCGTAGTGTTGTGTTGTTGTGTCCGTAGTGTTGTGTTTTTGTGTCCGTAGTGTTGTTGCGTTGTTGTGTCCGTAGTGTTGTTGTGTTGTTGTGTCTGTAGTGTTGTGTTGTTGCGTCCGTAGTGTTGCTGTGATGTTGTGTCCATAATGTTGTTGCGTTGTTTTTGTGTTGTTGTGTCTGTAGTGTTGTTATGTTGTTGTGTCCATAGTGTTGTTATGTTGTTGTGTCCATAGTGTTGCTATGTTGTTGTGTCCGTAGTGTTGTTATGTTGTTGTGTTGTGTCCATAGTGTTGTTGTGTTGTTGTGTCCGTAGTGTTGTTGTGTTGCTGTATCCGTATTGTTGTTGTGTTGTTGTGTCCGTAGTGTTGTTGTGTTGTGTTGCTGTGTCCGTAGTGTTGTTCCGTTGTTGTGTCCGTAGTGTTGTTGTGTTGTTGTGTCCGTAGTGTTGTTGCGTTGTGTTGCTGTGTCCGTAGTGTTGTTGTCGTGCTGTATCCGTAGTGTTGTTGTGTTGTTGTGTCTGTAGTGTTGTTGCGTTGTGTTGTTGTGTTGTTGTGTCCGTAGTGGTGTTGTGTTGCTGTGTCCGTAGTGTTGTGTTGTTGTGTCCGTAGTGTTGTTGCGTTGTTGTGTCCGTAGTGTTGTTGTGTTGTTGTGTCTGTAGTGTTGTGTTGTTGCGTCCGTAGTGTTGTTGTGTTGTTGTGTCCGTAGTGTGGTGTTGTTGCGTCCATAGTGTTGTTGTGTTGTTGTGTTGTTGTGTCTGTAGTGTTGTTGTGTTGTGTTGTTGTGTCCGTAGTGTTGTTGTGTTGTTGTGTCCGTAGTGTTGTTGTGTTTTTGTGTCCGTAGTGTTGTTATGTTGTGTCCGTAGTGTCGTTGTGTTGTTGTGTCCGTAGTGTTGTTGTGTTGTTGTGTTCGTGTGCTGTTGTGTCTGCAGTGTTGTTGTGCTGTTGTGTCTGTTGTGTTGTTGTTGTGTCCATAGTGCTGTTGTGCCCATTCCGTTGTTGTGTTGTTGTGTCCGTAGTGTTGTTGTGTCCGTAGTGTTGCTGTGTTGTTGTTTCCGTAGTGTTGTTGTGCTGTTGTGCCCATTCCGTTGTTGTGTTGTTGTGTCCGTAGTGTTGTTGTGTTGTTGTGTCCGTAGTGTTGTTATGTTGTTGTGTCCGTAGTGTTGTTGTGTTGCTGTGTCCGTAGTGTTGTTATGTTGTTGTGTCCGTAGTGTTGTTGTGTTGTTGTGTCCGTAGTGTTGCTGTGTTGTTGTGTCCGTAGTGTTGTTGTGTTGCTGTGTCCGTAGTGTTGTTATGTTGTTGTGTCCGTAGTGTTGTTGTGTCCGTAGTGTTGCTGTGTTGTTGTGTCCGTAGTGTTGTTGTGTTGCTGTGTCCGTAGTGTTGTTATGTTGTTGTGTCCGTAGTGTTGCGTTGTTGTGTCCGTAGTGTTGTGTTGTTGTGTACGTAGTGTTGTGTTGTTGTGTCCATAGTGTTGTGTTGTTGTGTCCGTAGTGTTGTTGTGCTGTTGTGTCTGTTGTGTTGTTGTTGTGTCCATAGTGCTGTTGTGCCCATTCCGTTGTTGTGTTGTTGTGTCCGTAGTGTTGTTGTGTCCGTAGTGTTGCTGTGTTGTTGTGTCCGTAGTGTTGTTGTGTTGTTGTGTCCATAGTGCTGTTGTGCCCATTCCGTTGTTGTGTTGTTGTGTCCGTAGTGTTGTTGCGTTGTGTCCGTAGTGGTGGTGTGTTGCTGTGTCTGTAGTGTTGTTGTGTTGTTGTGTCCGTAGTGTTGTTGTGTTGTTGTGTCCGTAGTGTTGTGTTGATGTGTCCGTAGTGTTGTTGTGTTGTTGCGTCCGTAGTGTTGTTGCGTTGATGTGTCCGTAGTGTTGTTGTGTCCGTAGTGTTGTTGCGTTGTGTTGCTGTGTCTGTAGTGTTGTTGTGTTGCTGTGTCTGTAGTGTTGTGTTGATGTGTCTGTAGTGTTGTTGTGTTGTTGTGTCCGTACTGTTGTTGTGTTGTTGTGTACTGTTGTTGTGTTGATGTGTCCGTAGTGTTGTGTTGATGTGTCCGTAGTGTTGTGTTGATGTGTCCGTGCGTTGTTGTTGTGTTGTTGTGTCCGTAGTGTTGTTGTGTTGTTGTGTCCATAGTTGTGTTGTTGTGTCCATATGTGTTTGTTGTGTCTGTGTTTGTTGTGTTGTTTGTTGTGTCCGTAGTGTTGCTGTGTTGTTGTGTCCATAGTGTTGTTGTGTCTGTAGTGTTGTTGTGTTGTTGTGTCCATAGTGTTGTTATGTTGTGTTGTTGTGTCTGTAGTGTTGTTGTGTTGTGTTGTTGTGTTCGTAGTGTTGTTGTGTTGCGTTGTTGTGTCCGTAGTGTTGTTGTGTCCGTAGTGTTGTTGTGTCCGTAGTGTTGCTGTGTCCGTAGTGTTGTTGCGTTGTGTTGCTGTGTCTGTAGTGTTGTTGTGTTGCTGTGTCTGTAGTGTTGTTGTGTTGCTGTGTCTGTAGTGTTGTGTTGATGTGTCCGTAGTGTTGTTGTGTTGTTGTGTCCGTAGTGTTGTTGTGTTGTTGTGTCCGTAGTGTTGTGTTGTTGCGTCCGTAGTGTTGTTGCG
Source organism: Oncorhynchus nerka (assembly GCF_034236695.1). Lineage (NCBI taxonomy): Eukaryota > Metazoa > Chordata > Actinopteri > Salmoniformes > Salmonidae > Oncorhynchus > Oncorhynchus nerka. Next base: position 82,502,929 of record NC_088407.1, on the reverse strand, counting down.
TTGTTGTGTCCGTAGTGTTGTTGTGTTGCTGTGTCTGTAGTGTTGTTGTGTTGTGTCCGTAGTGTTGTTGTGTTGTTGTGTCCGTAGTGTTGCTATGTTGTGTCTGTAGTGTTGTTTTGTCCGTAGTGTTACTATGTTGTGTCTGTAGTGTTGTTGTGTTGCTGTGTCTGTAGTGTTGTTGTGTTGTTGTGTCCGTAGTGTTGCTATGTTGTGTCTGTAGTGTTGTTGTGTCCGTAGTGTTACTATGTTGTGTCTGTAGTGTTGTTGTGTTGATGTGTCCGTAGTGGTGTTGTGTTGTTGTGTCCATAGTGTTGTTGTGTTGCTGTGTCTGTAGTGTTGTTGTGTTGTTGTGTCCGTAGTGTTGCTATGTTGTGTCTGTAGTGTTGTTGTGTTGATGTGTCTGTAGTGTTGTTGTGTTGTTGTGTCCGTAGTGTTGTTGCTATGTTGTGCCTGTAGTGTTGTTGTGTTGTTGTGTCCGTAGTGTTGCTATGTTGTGTCTGTAGTGTTGTTGTGTTGATGTGTCCATAGTGTTGTTGGGTCCGTAGTGTTGTTGTGGCGTGTTGATATGTCCATAGTGATGTTGTGGTGTTGGGTCCGTAGTGTTGAATTGTTGATATGTCCATAGTGTTGTTGTGTCCATAGTGTTGTTGTATTGTTCTGTCAGTAGTGTTTTCACTTTGTCCAGTATACTATTGATTCTGCTTAAAAATCCTTTTGACAGATTGTTCAGATCCGTCTGAAAAGCCCATTCTTGTTGCCTTGGGTCAGGAAAGCAGGACCTATTTCCAAATGTCAAAGCTGCAATATGTAACTTCTTGGGCAACGTGACCAAAATCACATAGAAATACGAGTTATAGCTCTGTCAGTCTCTTTGAAAGTGAGGCTATTTCTGTGCTTCCCGTTGTTAAGTTTTGTTTTTGCATCTTTTACTTTGGGTTTTGTACACCAGCTTCCAACAGCTGCAAATACAATATTTTGGTTAATGGAAAATATATTTCACAATGGTTGAGATGATACAATGATTCTCTACATAATGACTGCTCGTTTTATCACATAAACTGAAATTAGGCGAAAAATTATAATTTTTGTAACCAGTAAATGGAGGAGCTATTCCTGCATATGGCTTATTTTAACAGAAGAAACAGTATACTCTGAAACACAGCATTGTACAAAAGTTATACAACACATGATCAGTTAAGTCCTCTACTTTGTGATTCTGGGACCTCTATCTACATTTAGAAAATCTACTTCTCTCTTCCCATTCCCTTTAAAGTCTATAAATAGCACATTATTCCACATTACTCTCTGATTCCAGAGGTACTAGAGTCTGGATTCAAATTCCCAAATTTTTCAGAGCCTGGAATCCAATTCACATATTATTCTGAGCCATTTAATAGAGTTATCATTCGATTATTCTCATTCCTAGTCTCCCAAAAGTGTCACGTGTGCTCCCTCTCCGGCCTCTAGGTCACCAGGCTGCTTGTTACGGCGCACACCTGTCACCATCGTTAAGCGCACCTGTAATCACTTTCTTGATTAGCTGCCCTATATATATATATTTGTCACTTCCTTAGGTTCCATTCACCAGGCGCCATTGTTTCTGTTTCATGTTTGTGCGTTGTTCGGGGTTCTTGTTTTGTTTCATGTTCCGTTTATTTTATTAAAACACTCCCTGAACTTGCTTCCTGACTCTCAGCGCACATCATTACAAAAAAGCTCAGCTACATAATGTAGTACTTTAAACTTCATTTTCTCCCTTTCGGCTCAGTAGAACACTCATTTCTGGTTGTGTGCATGAGTGTAAATAGCTTCCCCCTCATCACATGAAGAGGTAGTTCTGAGAGTACCGTCATCCTACATATATTTAGTGTATTCGAAGCAAACCTTGGTACACTGATTGTCTTTGAACAAAGCAATATTTACACTAATATTGGCCACAATAATATATTTACACTAATATTGGCCACAAACTGCCATTTTTCATTTCACTATAATGGGGGATTCTGCAGTTGTTCTCCCCTGGTGAACAGAGCCAATGAGAGGGGGCTGTGGTTCTCCCCTGGTGAACAGAGCCAATGAGAGGGGCCTGTGGTTCTCCTCTTGTGAACAGAGCCAATGAGAGGGGCCTGTGGTTCTCCTCTTGTGAACAGAGCCAATGAGAGGGGGCAGGTGTTCTCCCCTGGTGAACAGAGCCAATGAGAGGGGGCAGGTGTTCTCCCCTTGTGAACAGAGCCAATGAGAGGGGGCTGTGGTTCTCCCCTGGTGAACAGAGCCAATGAGAGGGGGCAGGTGTTCTCCCCTGGTGAACAGAGCCAATGAGAGGGGGCAGGTGTTCTCCCCTGGTGAACAGAGCCAATGAGAGGGGGCAGGTGTTCTCCCCTGGTGAACAGAGCCAATGAGAGGGGGCAGGTGTTCTCCCCTGGTGAACAGAGCCAATGAGAGGGGGCAGGTGTTCTCCCCTGGTGAACCGAGCCAATGAGAGGGGGCAGGTGTTCTCCCCTGGTGAACAGAGCCAATGAGAGGGGGCAGGTGTTCTCCCCTGGTGACAGAGCCAATGAGAGGGGGCAGGTGTTCTCCCCTTGTGAACAGAGCCAATGAGAGGGGGCAGGTGTTCTCCCCTGGTGAACAGAGCCAACGAGAGTGTGTAGGTGTTCTCCCCTGGTGAACAGAGCCAACGGCTGCTTATTAGTTTCTGGGACAAAGGATTTTGATCACTTAATTATGAAACTGTAACATGTCAGGGCTATAACAAGCCATTTGTGAGAATAGAGAGTACACAGAAGGAACGTCTGTTTCTATGTTTTAGGTTTCAGAGACAAGCAAGGCTTTTGAGGACTAGATTACTGAATAAGACTGTCATGTAGCCAGTGTCAGCATTGTTCCCTAGCCAGGTCCTATAGTCAGGCAAATCTCCTCTCCCAATGACTAACTCTGATAGGAAACCTTTACAATGTTTCTTCTCTCCCTTTTAGGATTTTTCAGTGTTCACCAGGAACCACTCGTTCTGTTCAGGTAGTACAAAAACAGTCAAACCACTCCAAACTGTGGTTCATTGCCTCTGACCATTTTCTTATCTGTGAGGTAAAGATAGAGAGATAGGGATCTACTGCCAGAGTCAGACTTGCTGTGGTGAAGAGAGAAAAGATAAAGAGAAGAAATACTCTGTGGCAAATTGCCTTGAAATAGCAGCACCTCCTCCTAGCTTATCAGGAGCTGCATTCAGAAGCCAGACTGCACCTCCTCCTAGCTTATCAGGAGCTGCATTCAGAAGCCAGACTGCACCTCCTCCTAGCTTATCAGGAGCTGCTTTCAGAAGCCAGACTGCACCTCCTCCTAGCTTATCAGGAGCTGCATTTCAGAAGCCAGACTGCACCTCCTCCTAGCTTATCAGGAGCTGCTTTCAGAAGCCAGACTGCACGTCCTCCTAGCTTATCAGGAGCTGCATTCAGAACTGCACCTCCAGACTGCACCTCCTCCTAGCTTATCAGGAGCTGCTTTCAGAAGCCAGACTGCACCTCCTCCTAGCTTATCAGGAGCTGCATTCAGAAGCCAGACTGCACCTCCTCCTAGCTTATCAGGAGCTGCTTTCAGAAGCCAGACTGCACCTCCTCCTAGCTTATCAGGAGCTGCTTTCAGAAGCCAGACTGCACCTCCTCCTAGCTTATCAGGAGCTGCTTTCAGAAGCCAGACTGCACCTCCTCCTAGCTTATCAGGAGCTGCTTTCAGAAGCCAGACTGCACCTCCTCCTAGCTTATCAGGAGCTACTTTCAGAAGCCAGACTGCACCTCCTCCTAGCTTATCAGGAGCTGCATTCAGAAGCCAGACTGCACCTCCTCCTAGCTTATCAGGAGCTGCATTCAGAAGCCAGACTGCAGCCAGACTGCACCTCCTCCTAGCTTATCAGGAGCTGCATTCAGAAGCCAGACTGCACCTCCTCCTAGCTTATCAGGAGCTGCTTTCAGAAGCCAGACTGCACCTCCTCCTAGCTTATCAGGAGCTGCTTTCAGAAGCCAGACTGCACCTCCTCCTAGCTTATCAGGAGCTGCTTTCAGAAGCCAGACTGCACCTCCTCCTAGCTTATCAGGAGCTGCATTCAGAAGCCAGACTGCGTGTTTGAGGACGATTGCTTTCATTTGCACAGGCCCATCCTGTTTCATGTGAATGAGGCTGTGCTTTGTCTGAGCCATCCTGTTTCATGTGAATGAGGCTGTGCTTTGTCTGAGCCATCCTGTGATCGTCGCACTGTCGCAGGTTTATTTTCCCTCTAGCTTTATGCAACTGGCTCAACGCACAATGGAGACGAGGGAAGGGAACGATACAGCCTGCCTCTCAGCCCTATTTCTTCCTTTTGTCTTGCAAACTGCATCAAGCTGGTGTCTCAGAACTTGACAAGTAGGGAGAATTAACCTCCTATCGGGAGTGATCAGATTGATTGACAGGTCCTGCGGCTTGCGGCTCTGTCTGGGGGACGATAAAGGAGGAGTCTCCGGTGGATCTCTGTGCCGGGGAAAATCTGCTCTGTTCTCGGGATCCGAGATGTCTTCCGTGTCCATGAGTAGGACGACAGCGATGCGGTGGTCCGTGTTGAGACCTTTGATGCTGCCTGCCGCACTGCAGAACGGTTCACAACATGGACGCTCCGCTGTCACTGACAGAAAACCTGACATTACATAGAGAAAGTGAGAGAAAGGGAGAGAGAATGAGAAAGAGATGGAGAGACATAGACAGACCGGGGGAGCGGCTGTGTTTGGATAAGAAATACCTTGGACCTCCTTTATCTGCACAGAATAAAAGGTGATGGGGTCACCTCTAGGTGATGGGGTCGTCTCCAGGTGATGGGGTCATTTCTAGGTGATGGGGTCGTCTCTGGGTGATTGGGTCGTCTCTAGGTGTGGGATGAATACTTGGTGTACCCTACAAGCCAAACACAATTACTGCTATCGAAAACCGAATCTCACGCCCCTATAAATCTCTACTGGGGGGCTGTGGGAAACGGAGGGATGGATGAAGGGATGGAGGGAAGGAGGGAAGGAGGGATGGATGGAAGGAGGGAGGGAGGGAAGGAGAGAGATAAGCCTTCCAGTATGAGCCGGGCATCTAATCCTGCGATTAAATAAGAGTGGTGCGGATTGCCAGATAAAGGAACCGGGCTGCCATTGTCTCCTGGAGATACTGAGGGTAAATCTTCCAGAATGAGGCTCCCATTTCAGCGTGCACGGTAAAGAGCATGACAAACACAAACACACACCAACTCAATACACACCCAACAAACACACACACACCCACACAACACACACCCCCACAACACACACCCAACAAACACACACACACACACGACCCACACCCACACAACACACACCCACACGACACACACCCACACACCCCCACAACACACACCCAACAAAAACACACACACGACCCACACCCACACAACACACACCCACACGACACACACCCCCACAACACACACCCACACGACCCACACCCACACGACACCTAACACACACCCAACACACACACCCACACAACACACACCCACACGACACACAACACACACCCATACACCCACACGACCCACACCCACACAACACACACCCCCACAACAGACACCCACACACACACACGACCCACACCCACACAACACACACCCCCACAACACACACCAACTCAACACACACCCAACAAACACACACACACGACCCACACCCACACAACACACACCCACACGACACACACCCACACACCCCCACAACACACACCCAACAAACACACACACGCCCCACAACACACACCCACACGACACACACCCACACGACACACACCCACACAACACACACCCACACGATACACACCCACACGACACACACCCACACATCCCGACACCCCTAAAACACACACCCACACAGCTACTGTACCTACTGTCTCTATCCTTGCAGAAGTGGTGGTCTCAATTGGGGGATGGAAAAGATGGGAAGATTCAGGGCAGGACTTAAGATACAACCTGTTCCAAAGTGCACCTTAATGCCTATGGACTGGAGGTTAATACTATGGAATGGTTGCATTGTGAATGTGCAGTGGAACTGTTCTGTGAGGTTCAAGGTACTAGAATACCCTTCATCCCAAAAGTAGATTTTTACGGTGCCTCGGTTCTAAATGTGTTTGTCGATGTTTAAATTAATTGAATGCACAAATATAGAGGTGCTTCTGTCCCCTATGAACAAGGTGTCATGAAATTCAGCAGAGCAGCAAATGACTTTAATGTTTGTTATCATTTTACTGATAACCCTTCAGCTATCTCATAAACAACACATCAATTCTAACCTGCTATTTTTTTTTTTATACTTGCATGAAAATAAAAGTTTTTTGAAGTGAACATGTGTTAAAAACGCGTTAAAATGACAAATAAAAACTGTTTATTAACGTTTAAAATGTTGTTTTTTTACAGCGACGACCGATAGTGAACGTCTTGAAATTGCCACTAAGAAATTCCCGTTGAAATACGCCCGGCCAGTAGTGGATTGGCTACAGGAGAAAGGTAAACTTAACACAACTTTAATCTTCTATTGAACTCAACATTGAAGGGATGTTTTCTTTTTGTATTTTCCTGCTGAAACGTAGCACATTTTCCCACTTCAAAAAAATGATTTTAACCTAACATCCTTTGTCACGCTTTTTAACACGTAAATCCCATGATAATGAATAAACACTCTACTCAGTTAAATGGACTGCTAATGAATATTACACAATAATATAGTATTTCATATACTCTGTGAATCCTTTGAAATATAGATAATAAATAATAATAAAATAATGAAGTATCTCCTAAAGTCCACACCCATTAAAACCTGAATGCCATCTCAAACACAAATAAAGGCATCTAAATGCATGAATCAACATGCAGTCATACATCTAAAATATTGAGTCAGATAACAATAGTTTGAAGTACAATAATGTATTTATTAATTCATTAACCACAGTGCTATGTTGATAAAATTGGAGAATTGCTGCATGAAACTGGGAAAATTATTTCCTAGCGGGTTAACAATTTACTCAATACTTTCTAAGTCGAGTATTACCATTTTGTCTTTTAAAACTTTAAGATTATGAAGATGTGTTACAACTTAGATTTGGCATGTATATATCATTTTAGAAATGATGTGTCTCATTTGAAACTTCACAGCCCCTTGTGGTGTACTTATTTACTCCATCAGGTTCCTGCCCCTGATTCCTGCCCCTGATTAGCCATTTACTCCATCAGGTTCCTGCCCCTAATTCTTGCCCCTGATTAGCCATTTACTCCATCAGGTTCCTGCCCCTGATTCCTGCCCCTGATTAGCCATTTACTCCATCAGGTTCCTGCCCCTAATTCCTGCCCCTGATTAGCCATTTACTCCATCAGGTTCCTGCCCCTGATTCCTGCCCCTGATTAGCCATTTACTCCATCAGGTTCCTGCCCCTAATTCCTGCCCCTGATTAGCCATTTACTCCATCAGGTTCCTGCCCCTGATTCCTGCCCCTGATTAGCCATTTTCTCCATCAGGTTCCTGCCCCTAATTCTTGCCCCTGATTAGCCATTTTCTCCATCAGGTTCCTGCCCCTGATTTCTGCCCCTGATTAGCCATTTACTCCATCAGGTTCCTGCCCCCAATTCTTGCCCCTGATTAGCCATTTACTCCATCAGGTTCCTGCCCCTAATTCTTGCCCCTGATTAACCATTTTCTCCATCAGGTTCCTGCCCCTGATTCCTGCCCCTGATTAGCCATTTACTCCATCAGGTTCCTGCCCCTAATTCCTGCCCCTGATTAGCCATTTACTCCATCAGGTTCCTGCCCCTGATTCCTGCCTCTGATTAGCCATTTACTCCATCAGGTTCCTGCCCCTAATTCTTGCCCCTGATTAGCCATTTTCTCCATCAGGTTCCTGCCCCTGATTTCTGCCCCTGATTAGCCATTTACTCCATCAGGTTCCTGCCCCTGATTAACCATTTACTCCATCAGGTTCCTGGCCCTGATTAGCCATTTTCTGCATCAGGTTCCTGCCCCTAAATCCTGCCCCTGATTTCTGCCCGATTAGCCATTTTCTCCATCAGATTCCTGCCCCTGATTAGCCATTTTCTCCATCAGATTTCTGCCCCTGATAAACCATTTTCTCCATCAGATTCCTGCCCCTGATAAACCATTTTCTCCATCAGATTTCTGCCCGTGATAAACCAGTTTCTCCATCACATTCCTGCCCCTGATAAACCATTTTCTCCATCAGGTTCCTGCCCCTGATAAACCATTTTCTCCATCAGATTCCTGCCCCTGATTAACCATTTTCTCCATCAGGTTCCTGCCCCTTCTTTCTATCTTCAGCAGTATTCCTTTTAAACATCAGCTCATACCCCTGTATTCTAGCTTCAGCATTAGCCTTAGCATTTTAAACATCAGCTCATACCCCTGTATTCTAGCTTCAGCATTAGCCATAGCATTTTAAACATCAGCTCATACCCCTGTTTCTAGCTTCAGCATTAGCCATAGCATTTTAAACATCAGCTCATACCCCTGTTTTCTAGCTTCAGCATTAGCCATAGCATTTTAAACATCAGCTCATACCCCTGTTTTCTAGCTTCAGCATTAGCCATAGCATTTTAAACATCAGCTCATACCCCTGTATTCTAGCTTCAGCATTAGCCATAGCATTGTAAACATCAGCTCATACCCCTGTATTCTAGCTTCAGCATTAGCCATAGCATTTTAAACATCAGCTCATACCCCTGTTTTCTAGCTTCAGCATTAGCCATAGCATTTTAAACATCAGCTCATACCCCTGTATTCTAGCTTCAGCATTAGCCATAGCATTTTAAACATCAGCTCATACCCCTGTATTCTAGCTTCAGCATTAGCCTTAGCATTTTAAACATCAGCTCATACCCCTGTTTCTAGCTTCAGCATTAGCCATAGCATTTTAAACATCAGCTCATACCCCTGTTTCTAGCTTCAGCATTAGCCATAGCATTTTAAACATCAGCTCATACCCCTGTTTCTAGCTACAGCATTAGCCATAGCATTTTAAACATAACCCATTCTTTGTCTTCATAGTTTTGGCAACAGCTCTAGCCTTTTTAGATACTGCTGATCAGACGCCGTCCCAAAGGGCCAGTTTGAGGAGACGGACATAAAGCTTTGACCTTTTCCTCTCCTTTTCTTTCCATCCCTCTCTCTCCTCCTTTCTCAGCCTTAGCTCACATCCCTCTCTCTCCTCCTTTCTCAGCCTTAGCTCACATCCCTCTCTCTCCTCCTTTCTCAGCCTTAGCTCACATCCCTCTCTCTCCTCCTTTCTCAGCCTTAGCTCACATCCCTCTCTCTCCTCCTTTCTCAGCCTTAGCTCACATCCCTCTCTCTCCTCCTTTCTCAGCCTTAGCTCACATCCCTGTCTCATAATTACAGATAACAACATTTTGCCCTTTCTACAGTGATAGCCAGAAGCATTGACCCTGTATATTTTGGGTTCGCTTTCTGGATCCCAGGCTATTTATAGCCTCCTCAGTTGACCTTTGTTCATAGTTTCACCATAAATGTATTTCTTTACGACCCACCTCATCGTTGACCTTTTGATTGTCGAGGACTTTTTAAGTACACATGGAAACGTATACTTACCGTACACACATGAACACAAACGGGCACACACACACACGCACGCACACACACACACACACACCGTAAAGTCACAAAGGTTCTATTTATATTCTGACCTGACAACATCTCAACAACTGTTTGGACCATGAATGAAAAAACAGGAACCTTATTTTGCTGCTCTGTCCGTTGTTATTCCTTGATGTGAATGACTATTTGTCTGGTTCCCTCCTCTAGGCCGGCAGCTTACCATATTCAACACCCAGGCCTTGGTGACCATCGGTGGCAGCGACCGCAGTCGGCCCTTCCAGGGACAGCTGTCCGGCCTCTACTACAATGGCCTGAAGGTCCTCAACATGGCCGCCGAGGGCAACCCCAACATCAAAATCAATGGCAGCGTCCGGTTGGTGGGTGACACGCCCTCTGTGGCCGGGTCGGCCCGCACCACCGCCCAGCCGCCCGAGTTATCCACCACCTTTATTGAGACCACCACCATCATGTCCACCACCACCACCCGCAAGCACCGCTCCTCTCCCACCATACAGGTAGGGCTCAGGAATGGGGAGGAGTGGGGAGGGCAGGGGCCGGGGAGGAGAGCAGAGGGGATAGGGACCGGGAGGATGGGAGGAGAGGGGAGGGGAGGGGAGGGGAGAGGAGAGGAGAGGGAGAGGGAGAGGAGAGGAGAGGGGAGGGGAGGGGAGAGGAGAGGAGAGGGGAGGGGAGGGAGGGGAGGGGAGGGGAGAGGAGAGGAGAGGAGAGGAGAGGAGAGGAGAGGAGAGGAGAGGAGAGGAGAGCGGACGGGGGAGGAGGGCAGAGGGGATAGGGACGGGGAGGATGGGAAGAGAGGAGAGGAGATGGGAGAGGAGAGGAGAGGAGATGGGAGAGGAGAGGAGAGGAGAAGGGAGGAGAGGAGAGGGGAGGGAGGGGAGGGCAGCGAACGGGGTGGAGAGCGGAGGGGATAGGGACGGGGAGGAGGGGGTACGCGGATGGGAGGAGAGAGGAGGGCAGCAGTGGGAACGAAGCGGAGAGGAGAGTGGACGGGAGGAGAGGAGAGAAGAGGGGAAGGCAGCGGAGGGAACGAGGAGAAGAGGAGAGGGGAGGACAGTGTTCCCTATACAATACATGTCCCCTGAACAGCTGTGTGTGGTGGACCGCGACAGCCCCATCTACTCCCCTCTCTCTGGGACAGAGGCACGCTCAGAGGCCCTCTGGTCTAGATGGAGGAATTAGCCCTTCATCATCTCTGCCTGCTTAATAACCACCTAGCCCAGATACCAGTTTTTTTAAAGCTTTTTTTCTTCCACTAAATGAGGCCAGGTAAAGAGAAAACTTTAGAAACCCTGCCTGTCTGTCATACCTGTCAACCCCGACCATCTGGCACTCCAGGAGCAAACGTTTATATGTTTTGATTTGATTTGAACCCAGGTCTCTATGTCTGTTCATAGTTACTGTCACGCTAACCCAGGTCTCTATGTCTGTTCATAGTTACTGTCACGCTAACCCAGGTCTCTATGTCTGTTCATAGTTACTGTCACGCTAACCCAGGTCTCTATGTCTGTTCATAGTCACTGTCACACTCACCCAGGTCTTTATGTCTCTATGTCTGTTCATAGTTACTGTCATGCTAACCCAGGTCTCTATGTCTGTTCATAGTTACTGTCACGCTAACCCAGGTCTCTATGTCTGTTCATAGTTACTGTCACGCTAACCCAGGTCTCTATGTCTGTTCATAGTTACTGTCACACTAACCCAGGTCTCTATGTCTCTATGTCTGTTCATAGTTACTGTCACGCTAACCCAGGACTCTATGTCTGTTCATAGTTACTGTCACGCTAACCCCGGTCTCTATGTCTCTATGTCTGTTCATAGTTACTGTCACGCTAACCCAGGTCTCTATGTCTGTTCATAGTTACTGTCACGCTAACCCAGGTCTCTATGTCTTTTCATAGGTACTGTCACGGTAACCCAGGTCTCTATGTCTCTATGTCTGTTCATAGTTACTGTCACATTAACCCAGGTCTCTATGTCTCTATGTCTGTTCATAGTTACTGTCACGCAAACCCAGGTCTCTATGTCTGTTCATAGTTACTGTCACACTAACCCAGGTCTCTATGTCTCTATGTCTGTTCATAGTTACTGTCACGCTAACCCAGGTCTCTATGTCTGTTCATAGTTACTGTCACGCCAACCCAGTTCTCTATGTCTGTTCATAGTTACTGTCATTCTAACCCAGGTCTCTATGTCTGTTCATAGTTACTTTCACACTAACCCAGGTCTCTATGTCTGTTCATAGTTACTGTCATGCTAACCCAGTTCTCTATGTCTGTTCATAGTTACTGTCATTCTAACCCAGGTCTCTATGTCTGTTCATAGTTACTTCATGCACTAACCCAGGTCTCTATGTCTGTTCATAGTTACTGTCATTCTAACCCAGGTCTCTATGTCTGTTCATAGTTACTGTCACGCTAACCCAGGTCTCTATGTCTGTTCATAGTTACTGTCATGCCAACCCAGGTCTCTATGTCTGTTCATAGTTACTGTCATGCTAACCCAGGTCTCTATGTCTGTTCATAGTTACTGTCATGCTAACCCAGGTCTCTATGTCTGTTCATAGTTACTATCACGCTAACCCAGGTCTCTATGTCTCTATGTCTGTTCATAGTTACTGTCACGCTATCCCAGGTCTCTATGTCTGTTCATAGTTACTGTCATGCTAACCCAGGTCTCTATGTCTCTATGTCTGTTCATAGTTACTGTCATGCTAACCCAGGTCTCTATGTTTACATTTACATTTAAGTCATTTAGCAGACGCTCTTATCCAGAGCGACTTACAAATTGGTGCGTTCACCTTAAGACATCCAGTGGAACAGCCACTTTACAATAGTGCATCTAAATCTTTTAAGGGGGTGAGAAGGATTACTTTATCCTATCCTAGGTATTCCTGAAAGAGGTGGGGTTTCAGGTGTCTCCGGAAGGTGGTGATTGACTCCGCTGTCCTGGCGTCGTGAGGGAGTTTGTTCCACCATTGGGGGGCCAGAGCAGCGAACAGTTTTGACTGGGCTGCGCGGGAACTGTACTTCCTCAGTGGTAGGGAGGCGAGCAGGCCAGAGGTGGATGAACGCAGTGCCCTTGTTTGGGTGTAGGGCCTGATCAGAGCCTGGAGGTACTGAGGTGCCGTTCCCCTCACAGCTCCGTAGGCAAGCACCATGGTCTTGTAGCGGATGCGAGCTTCAACTGGAAGCCAGTGGAGAGAGCGGAGGAGCGGGGTGACGTGAGAGAACTTGGGAAGGTTGAACACCAGACGGGCTGCGGCGTTCTGGATGAGTTGTAGGGGTTTAATGGCACAGGCAGGGAGCCCAGCCAACAGCGAGTTGCAGTAATCCAGACGGGAGATGACAAGTGCCTGGATTAGGACCTGCGCTG